>NW_017805467.1:1363584-1381894 GCF_001891065.2 Hippocampus comes | reverse complement strand
GTTCTTGCGTGCGTGCGTGCGTGCGTGCGTGCGTGCGTGCGTGCGTGTGTGTGTACATATTGTGTTTTAAAGCAACGTGTGGAGAGTCTCTGTCGTCAAAATACATGCGTGCGGTGAATGAATAGAGCCAAGAACCTCTCAAATAGTCACCCTCTCCTTTATTTCTCGCTCATTTCTTCTCTCATTATTATAAAATAGGTACAGCGGCCGGGGAAATCGGCTTCTACCTTGACAATTGCGCCATGTTGTTTGTCGGTCAAAAAAAAAAAGTAGTACCGGTATATGTGGGATCTCACAAAAGTGTTTCCTGCTAATGCAGTTATTAAGTTGTAATAAGTCGTGAAGGGGATCCACGGTCGCTTTGTGTGGGAGTGTGCAGTACTGGCGGTATTTTATTTTATTTTTTCATAATTATTGTTATTTTTTTTTTTTTTTACACTTTTCCAGTTCAGTCGCGTTCGGTCAAGTCGCTTGGAAAGTAGGCCTCACAAGTGAGATGATCAGGGAAAAAAATACATTTATGAGGCTTCCTAATTTTCATTTGTTCTTAATTCTTGTTATCTTTCCCACTCATCTATATTTGTAATAATAATGAGTGTTATCATAATTTCTGGTGTTTTTATTACAGGTAAATGTCATGGTACTTACAAGGGTGGTGGTCATCACTATCTCCACAGCCAAGAGGAGGTCCATGATGTTGGCAGTGGGTGCCAGTCCAGTGGAACAAACCTACGAGCAAGTAAGGTACTGGCCATGAGGGGGCGCAACTTGTCCTCTTTTTCATGCTGATTCGACAGTGCCACAGGCCTTGGAAGAGGCGGTTGTCTTCCGAAGGCATCACAGAAAAGGATTTGTCATTTGTAAACCAGCGAGGCTCATTCATCAAATGGGATAGAAATACATTTTGAATTGATTATATTAGTGTTGTCCATAAAATATGCATCGGTCTTCAGCCACTTCAAATGCTTTCAACCCCTCTGTCCCTGAATGTTTTAGAGTCTTTCACTTTTGATCAGACACTTGAATTATTTCAGAAAAATTGTCTTTTTCTACATTGACAATTAGATAGCATATTTCAGTTGAACTTTTTCCAATAATCTTGAGCTATTATCAAATGTTATGTTTGTCGCCTGATTGTCTTTTTCCCCCCCAACCATTTTTAAAAGCACATTTAGAATGTTTTTTAGGGGAGAAAGGCGTAATTTGAGCTTTCTACAATTTGAATGATGAAGCATGGGCAGGGATGCATTTAGTTGTATGATTTTTTTTGACTAAGCATGTTGGTAAACACAAAACTAATACCGGTATTTAAAAAAAAAAATACTCACTAACTCTTAAAGTCAGTATGCATTTTTATTTATTTTTTGCATCATCTTTCAAATTTCATCAACAAATAATGAGTCCATGTTAAGAATTTCTTTCTTTCTACAATATGTATATAACTAAACTTATGGTGACTGGTCATTCAAAGTGTATCCAAAAATCTGTTTTCAACTCAAATAAACCAACAGATCACATAAACCAGTGCAATGTGAAAGTAATTAGCTTGGATTTGACATTTTCATTGTAATTATGCACATAACAATTGTTTGGTCTGACTTTTGTACACTGTATTTATACGTTGCCCTACAGAAATATCACAGCTGTGTTTCTGGTGAAACTGGTATAGGCTAATGTGTGTGAATCTCTCCCACATGTGATCCAGTAGATTTCCGACCAGAAGTCTTGTAAATGATTCCATTGGTGAAAATTATGTCAAAGTGTGTATTTTTTTTTCTCTCAACCTCAACCCACCAGGCCTCACAGTAGGCACACTATAAGAATTTTCAAAGCTGTCCTTGAACCATTTGGCACCCCTGGGTGGCAGCCATCTCGGAAACTCAAACAAATTCCTCCAATGACTAAGCTAGGGCCTGCCACCATGCATGTCACAATTTGAACACACGCATTCACAGCTGCTGTGGTCTGGCAGTCACCTGAGTGGGAAGCTAATTCCACTCTAAACAGAATTAAATGAGATTTAAGGTGGGAAGTTGTCACCCCATGAGTCTTCCCAGCCACACAGCCACCGTGTGGAACAGCTAGTCATACAAGGTTGCTCAAAAATATCCTCCCCAAAAAAATAAAATAAAATAAAATAAAAATAAATCAATAAAAGTAGAAAATATAGAAAAGTGCCAATGGCCACAAGAGAAGATTTGAATAATTAAACATGTTTTAAGATGGTTTATGTAGTAATTCGTGTGTTTTTTTTTTTTTTTTTAATTCATGGGTACTGTATGCTGAATATACGTGTCATATGGTCGCAGGGCTGCTGTTAAAGCGGTTTTGGTTCTGCTGCCCATTCTTGGATTGACGTGGCTGTGTGGTGTCCTTGTGCCTTTCTCCATTGTCATGGCCTACATCTTCATCCTCCTCAATTCCCTACAGGTACACACCAAAGTACACAAATGCATAATGTTGCAAGCATACAAAAACACACTTGAAATTTTAGTGGTTCCCCTTTTATTATTATTATTATTATTATTATTATTATTATTATTATTATTATTATAACTAGTATAATCATCATCATCATTATTTTCATGTTTCAAATCCTTCTGAAGATGAAAAAATACCTCGATCACCATGAAGCCTATTAAATCCCATTTGTCACATAAACATGGCTGGTGATTCCACGTGAGTCAAATTTGCATAACTTCAGAATTAAAGTCACCTTCCATTAGTTGCAATATATAAGAAAAATGTAAGATTGAACCAAAAACTGCTACCAGAACAGAACTTAAGAGCAATTTAAAAAATATCTCCATTTACAAACTTGATCCTGTTTTTTTTTTTTTTTTTGTTTGTTTGTTTTTACTTCAATCAGAAGTTGAAAGGTTTTCCATCATGCATTGTGCCTTCTCGCTGAATGTACACAGACTGTCAAGGCTTTTATTTGTCTTTGGCAAAAGCTGGTGCCGAAAGAGGGCTAGTAATAAAACAGACGAAAAGAGGTGGTTTTATTTTAACAGTTGAATTCCATTTGTATTGTTTGCTTGCATTATTCCTGTCATGGGCAATTTAAGGTCAACATTATTGTGATGATCACTTTAAATGCTTTTAGTGCTGGAATTTGAAGGGTCGATTTGTCCCAGATTTTTAGAGAGGGGCTATATTCTAGTCAAATTATACATTCTTTACCTTGGCATTAGAACATTGTGCAACGATTGTGGTAAACTTTTACAGATAATTATTGCCTCAATTCTTAAATCCCTTTCCTATTTTTTTCATCAAATAATAAAAAGGAAAGAAGTCATGTCATTCTCAAAGGGTGGTAGCTTTTTCCATACTACCCAGCATCCATCACCTGCAGTATATTTAATTGAGCTGTAGTTTAAGGAAAGAATCAATAATGGTATTAGCTGTTATCTGATAATTAAGTGAAGCGTCCTACTTGCCAAAAATAGCCTCTTCCATATAGCTCGATATTTTTTCTTGAAGATAATTATTGCACATTGTTTTGCTGTGCTGATTTACCTGTCCTCACTATGGCTGCGGTTGTACCGGAGCCTCTCTGAAACTGACTTTGGGCAAGAAGTGCGGTACACCCCGAACTGGTCACCAGCCTATTGTAGGGTGACTTTGGATAATTCCAAAATTGGAATCTCTTTTTTAATGTATTACAGAATAGTCATGAATGAGTTTGGTCAAGAGTCCTGACCTCAACATTTTCAAACACCTTCAGGATAAAGCGAGCCACGCTCAGAGGGCCAACATCAGTGACCTCTGGCCTCATACAGGTCATTTTGAGAGACATACTCTGTCTCTGTCTGAAATCTTCCAAGCAGAGTGCAAGCTTTTCTTGCTGCAGTTCTACAAGAAGTGGTCACTGAAAGCTCAAGTGTAATGGAATATAAACTGTTGGACTCATTTATCAATGTTGCCTCTTGATCACTGACTATTTGAAAGTGGCAGGGCGAGAGCTTTGTTTCAAGACGGAATCTTTCGAGGTCTGTGAGAAGATGAACACATCCCTTTCACTAATTTTCTTGTGCATTTCAGTATTAATGGTGAATTTTCAACTCTTCCGGTTCTATATGTGTTCCCATTGTTGGAATTTCCCATCTTTTGGTCTTTTCACAGTTATACACACTTAGAAACAGGCGGTTTGCACCGTTTTGGGTGTGACATGTTTGTCTAAGATGCATGTTCACAGTCGGAGGCGAGCCATCTCTCCCCACTGCGACCCTTGTGAAGATAAGCAGATAGGAAAATGGATGGTTGGATGGATAAAACACCCCCGCTGCTCTTAGTGGTAGACAATCATGGCGAGAGAC
This sequence comes from Hippocampus comes, assembly GCF_001891065.2. Taxonomy (NCBI): domain Eukaryota; kingdom Metazoa; phylum Chordata; class Actinopteri; order Syngnathiformes; family Syngnathidae; genus Hippocampus; species Hippocampus comes. The sequence goes on along the minus strand of NW_017805467.1, from coordinate 1,377,575 downwards.
TGAAACGGTCAAAAGTGTGCCAACATTTTCAAAAGGTTGATGTGACAAATGCACATTACAACAAGTGCAACAGTTCATTAAAAAGTCATTAGGAGACACAAGCGATCTTAACAAACATTTAGAAATGTGACTCTCGCCTCACCGGATTGCTTTTTGTAGACCAACTGCACACACCTTGTTGCTCTCAACCAGTTTTACACTAATTGTTTATGTAATGCTACGATTGGCTGGCAACCAGTGCACGGTGTCCCCCGCCTACTGCTCGAAGACAGCTGGGACAGGCTCTAGCATGCCTGTGACCCTTTTGAGGGTAAGCAGACTAGAAAATGCATGGAAAGATGGACGGTGCATGTAATGTTTTCATATACACATACATAATATGGTTACACAGACTGCTTGGATTAGATACCTTTTCGTAGCTAGCCCTTCAAATACAGCTTTGTTTGTCATATATATTTTCTTCTTTCTAATGAAAAACAACACTAGGTTAGGCTGTCCATCAGTGTTCAGAAGCATGCTTGAAGTGACTACTGAAATATTTTAATTTATTGATGTCAAAAGTAAAGCTCTCGTGAAAAAATGATATACTGCTTAAAAACATCCCTTGGTATGACTCGCAGGGAAGTTCACAAACGAAAAGTTAATGAAATTGAATAAAAAGAGAAGTTCATACGATTTGTCAAAAAATAAACCTCGGTATTTTGCTCCTTTTTGAAAGAATCTGGGAACTGTCCAAATTCTTCTGATGCCTGACCCTAATCCCAGCTGACTTTGGGTACAAGGTGGGGTACACCCTAAACTGGTCACCAGCCAATCACAAGGCACTTGCAAAACATGAAAATTATTATGAAAATTAGAGTGACTAACGGAAAAATGTTGTTGTTGTTGTTGGCCTGTCATTTTTTTACTGCCCCAAGCCAAAGCAACATAAAGCTGAAGTGTCAAGCTTTATTGTTGAATCAATAAAACAGATAATGTTGACATTTCATTGCGCCTGATGGTCCACTTGTACTCCTCTTCCCTTGTGACCCATATTGACATGCTTCCACTATCGCATCTTCCTTAGTTGAGCTGTTGCTCTACCCTGCAATCAGGAAGTTTGAGTTCTAACGAACCAATGTTAATTTTTTATGAGTGAAATGACCTTAAACTGTATCGATTGTCAACATTTGCAGTATATGATCACTCGATCTTTTCAAATTCTCAAGAGGAAGTGTCTTTAAGACACAGAGATTCTTTTCTCTGGGATGTTTTTTTTTTTAGCCCATTATATAGCAGGCACCTACAGTATTTTGATAATGGGGAAATTACTTTTTTTTCCATGCTGATATTTTAGCGCTCCTATTGATAGGGCTGGGAATTGATTCAAATTTCTGAAATCGATTTGATCCAATGCATAGTGTCATGTTCGGTTTAGTTACATTCGACGGGACTTTAATTTTGGCGACACAAACCGGAAGTATCTTGTCATGTTCCGTTTTAGTTAGAACCTAGGAGACTTTAATTTTGGTTACATAAACCGGAAGTACCTCGTCTAGTAAAGAACGCATGGCTTCGTGCTAGTTGTTGTCTTCGTTTCTCGTTCTCTTCTTGTGTATACGCCTTGGAAAGCATCGTCTTTTTACAACATAAGGAAAAAGAAAACTAAAGCTCCATTTCAACGTTTTGGAATCTTGGTCTTTTTTCGTTGTTCGCTATCTGTCTTATCTGTTCACGTCCCGGACACGGACAAGTAGGGCAGAATACATAGGGCCTGACACGATTCGATTTGCAGTTTGCTTTCATTTTTAATTTACTTAAGGATTTCATGAAGTACCGATTTTGATTTCATATGGAAGACATTCTCAAAAGAAATGCTGTAAATAGTAGAAACTTCTTGATGTAACGTGGTGCGCATGAATTTATGGTAAAAAGACGCAATAAAAGAACAGTAATAAGTGTGTTGTTGGTATCACATAATTTGTTTTGTTTTTGTATACTATGACTCCATAAGTACTTTCCATACCAAGCATAAATTGCTACAACCTGTTACATAAATGTAATTGCTACCTTGCCTCGGATTTGTAGTAATCCACTTTGTACTGCATATCCGTAAATGTATCGATCATATGTCATTAGTAAATAGAGGGTGACTCGGATACATAGCGGATGTCTACAAGTGAGCATTTCTATTTTTATTCCAAAGTTGTTCCAGTGAACGCTAAGCATTTATATGTTATATTAGTTTTCTTTCATTCACAAAACCATTTTATTTGTTTATTTGTCAATTTATTTTAGCCAAGATCTGAGGTGGCTATTTTTAACTTACAAAAGAGCTTTCATTCTCATTGCGTTTGTACTGTATTTTGCATCAATAGATAGTTAGCGCCACATCACTAACCACAACGCTATTCCTTTTCGTAAGGGGTTCTGTTTCATTCCAACTCTTTTTAAAATAATCCCTCGCAACAAAAATAAAATATCTATTGTAAGTTTCATGAGCATCTTTACCATCAATACAGCCATGCCTCATTTGCTTATCAGGCGAGAGATAAATAGCACATGTGGCTAGGGGGCGAGGGATTTTTTTGTGTGGCCCATAAATCGCTCCACCCACTGTCATCCAATGTCTAGGCAATGTCATTAAAAACTTTTCGCACTATCCATTACCTAGGTGTAATCGGCTCGTGGCCCTGCTCAGCCCATCCTATTATTAGGCCATAACATCAAACTATCAACAACTTTGAGCAATGGGTGAGGTTCAGCGAAACAAGAAGCTGAAGACAACAAAGTCTGGAAGTGAAGGAAGTTGAGTGAGAACAAAAATGTTAAGATAATACTGATGCTGAGTTAACTTATCTCGTTTGGTCCAGTCACTCCTTTTCATTTTTGTTTTGTTTTATTATTTGCCATTTGTGTTTGACTTTGGGACAATATTGCTCATACATTTTTTGTTCTTGCCTGTCAAAAGTTTTCATAGTCTGCATAACTAAACTGCATACTTCAGTTCATAGTAATAATTGACTTTTAACTTTACTCAGTATGAGAAACTGGGAATGGCACAGACTTATATATGAATATATGTATTGACTAATAATACCAAAGTTGTCAGTAACCGTGGCAACAACAAAATAGTTGCCCTCTGGCATCAGCTGCAAGACTCCATTTATATATACGTCCGTGGTTGCTGGTCACATATAGACAAACAATCACTGAGACTCACATTCGTGCCTATAGACAATTTTGAGTCTTCAATTAACTTTGAATGCATGATTTTGAAACGTGGAACAAAGCCACACAATTCAGTGAAGCAGAAACTGCACACCAAAGGGCTGCAACCCTCTTGATTGTGACACAGCCATGACACGCCCGCCAGATGTGATGTCCGTTCCGTTCTAGATTTTTAAAATAATGAAAGGGTGATGAAAACTTTCAAGTTAAAGTAGTCATAGGTATAATCATGTAGATTTATTTATAAATCCATGTTTTAATTGGGGTCTTTGATAATCATGAGGTGCGGATGAAAAACAAACAAATGCGCGACATGATTGTTTGCATTTCCATTGCCAGGGAAAATAACTTTCCCTTTGAAAAGGAGTCCTGTTTGTGCTGCATCCTCAATTACCATCCGCGGCATTAAAACAATATTCAAACAGGATACCAAGGTCAGACTGATTCTCACCAAGCCTCTCTGAGGTGCCACTTATAATGAGGGTGTTGAACAGCCTTTTTAAGTTGTATATTTATAGTGTTTTGTCTCAACTTGTACTTATTTTTCCTTTTCTGTTTGCATATTTTCTTGGATTTTACGCTTTAATCCATATGTTGGATTTGAAAGTAGTGTTTTGTGGCTAATTTCACATTGCATTGTGGTCATATACTCGGAGGTTTGTTTTTACAGACAAAATTAAGTCAATATCTCAACACAATGACCTCCACCACCCCTCCAAAAAAATGAACAGGGCTAAAATGACAAAAATGAGACCATTTTGAGAGTTAAAAAAAAATCCTTTCCTCTCAACTTGAATCGAAGAGAGAAGTCAAGTCACTGTGTAATATCAGATGTGAGAAATAAAGTGAATAACACACAACATTCCTACCGTTGTAAGACCTCTCCTTGTGTGAAACCTGCTGACATTTATTTGGCTTAGAATTACCTGCCAGCTCAATTTGGTAATAGCCTGTGTCATAAGAAAGCAAACCATCATTTTTGCCCGTGTCTCGCCTTACCTGTGGGTGGGTCTACACATCTTTCTGGTTTTCTGAAGACCGATTTCTGGATTTCTACCTTGTCATGATTTTTTTTTTTTTTTGGGGTCCTCGCAAAGGGCAGCTGGAGTGTCAAAAATTAGGAAGGTGAGGATTAGAAGTTTTAACCTTAGCAGATGTGCCCTTTCATCAGTTTCAGAACTCATGATCTCACCGCCCTACATCAACCCCTGACAGCGTCGGAGTCGGGTGATTGTGTGGGGGGGCATTCAAAATACCCATTTTGAAGCAACGGCCATGATATATGTATGCTCAACTCTTTTATTGTCGTGAAAGAAATCCAGTCTTGTGGGTTTGCATTGATACTTACAGAACATACTTTGTACAAAGTACATCCAGGATTCGTGTGGTGTTGGCTGGTTGCGATTGGGTTAGAATTGTCCTGGTTTCTGTTGTACTGCCACACTGCCGAAGATCTGTAGAATTTCTGCAGCTTTGATGCATACTTTGTGGATAATTAGTGAGAACTGGGTCAGCACAGGGCAAGAAAGCAAAACCATGTTGTTCTTCCAGTGGGTGGCAGGGAGATGTTGGGATAGAGTTGAAGTGGGGGTTAGAGTGTCGGGAGGTTAAAAGGCTGTCAAATATTAGTGCCAATTCACATTGAGGCATTTTCTTTTTACTGCATTAAGGTCAAAGCAAATAATCAGTGCTGTCTGTTCTTTTTCTAGAATCATTTTGGGAGATGGATAATGTATCAAATCAATTTTGAAAATTTTTTTTTTTTCGTTTGTTTAGTTTTTAAAAAAAATTAATTTAAGAAATAAACCACGTAGGAGAGGTAGATCGGTACCTCCTTACACACTTATATGGTATAACTTGGAGTGTGGTGAATGAAGGCACTGGAACCCATTCATCGGGTAGACTGGTATAGCGGGTAGGCCGCTATTGCTTTGAACTTGATTTCCCAAGTAACATTTCTGGAAATGTTAAAGCTGATGAAACATCAACTCATTCATTCTCTTTCAAGAAGATAAATGTGGCCTCTTCATTGGCATCGGTTTCCAGTTCTGTCCAAGCAAAGAGGCACTGGCATTAGGATGTGAAAAGCAGAATTCATTTTGTATGCATGTAAAAGATGGCAAAAGAAAAGAGTCAAAGTCGTGCGCCTTCCAACCAGTGTATTTAAATATGAAATTATTTCTAATCTCACAATAGACATGAATTTTCAAGAGTACTCAAATTTAGCACAAGAATACTTCAAGCCTTGGTTATTGACACTAAAGTAGTATACTCAGGAGGCCTTTTAACGACCCAACACAATGCGACGTCCCTGCAGTAGCCACTTATGTATTTAGCTACAATTAAGCATTATGTGAAAGCCAACAAAACAATCACGATGTGAGATAAGAAACACCAGCTCACTGCAGGACTCTGATTGGGATGGAGAGGGCTGTCTTCGCTGGCCTCTGGTCCCTTCCTAGAGTGGCCCCTAGCTCGTCCCCTACAGATAACTTAGGTCATTTCCTATGCGCATCATTGCACACACATATATGCTCCTCCCACTGAGTGTTTACAGCCACACGCTGATTCCTATTAATCTGCTTCTTGTCAAGACGAGGTGGAGGGTGGATCCTGTAGGGTCTGTATTGGACTCAGAGGCCACAGAAGGTGGCTAAAATGTTCAGTCACGCACACAAGCAGGCAGGCATGCACGTACGCGCTCATACACACACACACACACACACACACACACACACACACACACGCACTCAACCTGAAAGCCCCATCTGACAGATTGCACCAGGCCTGGTCCTCTTTTTACACTGAGCAGATGTGGTCTCACACTTGTTTTCCTTGGTAATTATCCCTCGTTAAGTGAAAGCATGTGCCAATCAAACAGCTTGGCTAGCAAGAGCAGTGCCTGAGCCAGGTTAGGGGAGAGAGCGAGGGAGGTAGAGAGACCTATCATCTCTTCTCCTCCTCTTTTTAAAGCACAGTGTCATTTCAGAGTCATTACTACATTAAAGGCAATCCTTGCCACGGTGTGAGAGAGCTGCAACAGCTGCAGGACTGACATTATTATCCTCGTTTGACTTTCAAGTGGTTGCAAATTTGATGATTATAACAGTTAACACTTGTCATGTTAAATTATAGCTTTATGTCATTTTTTTTTTTTTGGGGGGGGTTGGGGTTGCGTTTTAACAGCCAAATTGTTAATTGATTTTGACATTGTCCAGTAACACATTAACTTAATTTGAATGATAAAATGGGTAGCACGGTGAAGCAGTGGTGAGCACTTATGCCGCGAGCTTCCTTTCACATTTCAAACCCATGTTTTGAAGGTAGGTAACCCATGTGTTACAATTTCTACAATTTTTGTAGATTTTTGCGTATTGTCATCTTTAAATCAAAGACAAAGCATAAAAATTGTGTGATATGAAATATTCCAATTCATGTTTTATTTATATAGATTTATATTTATGTTTTGGTCATAGCATAATACCGCTTTTATTGTCCATAGAGGGCATAAATACAAAGAAAAAAATAAGAACTATATGTGTATGTATAGCACTGATGCCACTGAACATGTCGAGTGGTTGAAAGTAAAATAAATATTCAGGAATAATACTTTTACAATTTTTATAAAATTGTATGTTGCGTTATATAAACTTATTTACATCGACTGCAGCACATGGGAATTATAGATGAACCCTGATATGAAAATATAAGTGTAAATCGGTGTTACTTATTCGGTGGAGGCCTGTCGACTACTGACATTATTTTATGGATATATTTTCAGCTTAAGTGTCAATCCATGTGGTCATAGCTCAAGCCCCCCCCCTTCCTATTAGTAATTCATTCAAATTACATCAAGTATTTCATTAACCCTTTTTTGGGCTTTAGACACTGTCAAAACATAGCTAAACTGAGCTTTGAGAAAAAAACGGGAACACGTCTCTCCCTCCAAATAAAAGGCGGTGATAGCCAAAACAAGAGAGAGAGAGAGAGAGAGAGAGAAAAAAAAAACAAAGATATATGAAGTCTTCATGTCGTTGAACTACCATTCATTTTCACTTTAAGGACCTACGAACCGTAGTGAAGTGTGATTGCATGTGACAGTCACCAAGTCTGCCTGTTTATCATGATGGATGCATGCTGCCACTGGGGCCGTGCAGCGCGCAAACCCGCCCTCACACAGATCTCTGATGCAGGGACAGCTGCTTCAAGAAGACTCTTGATCTAGAAACACACATGCCAAATCTTAACCAATTACCGGACTGACAAGCAGACCCTCAATACAACCAGACATGCACTTCATTTATTCTATACTATTGACTAATTATAGAATTTATGCTTTTCTTCTCTGGTTATTCCAAATCAACCCAAGAGAGTTGTTGGAGAGACTATGGTACTGTGATGTTTAAGATTATTTTTCAACTTGTTGATTAAAAGCTATTCCGATTCTGTAAAAGGACTGTAAGGGCAAGATTTACAGTGGATAGCGTGGGTTTTTGTAGAGCTCAATATGCCCCCATTCTCAAACTATGTATCAGTAAGTTCCCATGAAATACAAGGTCACATGTACAATGCAATAATAAAGCACAAGGCACACCCATTGACCATGTTTAACCCTTAAAACGTGAAAGATGCTCTGTCTTTTCCTTTGTCTGCGCTGCTCCCAGCTCCATACTTCGTGATCTTGACACATGCCATTAACCTCAACTCGCCTCACCTCAACTGTGAGACGGGAGAGCAAAACCATCCCATAATAATACATGTAACAATCTTTTTTTCCCCCCGTTTGATACCCAAAAGCAACTTGCTCAGATTTTGCATATTGCATCCATTTGTCATTGCTAGTCAAGGGCACCGCTACACAGTCTTGTCAGCGGTGCAATTTTATGTTTCAGTTCAAACGGTGGTGAGTATGTGTGTGTTTGGATGTGCACGTGTGTGTGTGTGTGTGTCCAAAAAGTATCATTCAGGCGATTTTAAATTTGTTTTCATGCCTACAAATGTGTGCATATGAATAAGAGGACACATTTCTCTCCTGTGCCAGAGGAGTAGACCAAGGGCAAATATTCTATTGTTCCTTGAGCAAAATATGCACTTTTTATGGCCCCAAAACAGTGATGTGTCTAGAAGCAGATGATAAAGCGAGGCTTCCTCCAAGCACAAGCAAGGTTTATATAGCTCCTGTTAGTCATATTCTGTAGGTTTAAGACACCCATGCAAACTACTCATGGTTTGTTGAAAAGTTTTAATGAATGTCCTATTATTTGGAACTTACAAAAAGTGATACATGCAGCCAATCGGAATAAGGGTGCAATTCACGATTACCCATGATGTCCAATTGGTAGCAATCATATAATCAAACTCTCAGGCAGCTCCTTTCATGTCTACACACCTCTTTGACATGTTTTATTTCAAGTGTGGCCCATTGTGCCATTCTGCCCCAACCAATTTAGGTCTTTTTAAATTCTTTAAAAAAAAAAGACCAAAATTGGTTAGGGCAGAATGGCCCAATGGACCACAGTTGAAATTACAAAATAATAATACCATTTCATTGATTAACACTTCTAATAATTTTGGACATAAAAGTTTCAGATAAATGCAGATGATGAATTACTGCAAATTGTAAACTTTAAAATACCCTACTCTTCTTTCATATCCAACGTGCCTAGCTTCTGCACAGTGAAGGAATGCGTTTTCATGTGATGTGTTCAGAAGAATATGATGTCCAGCTGCTGTAACCAAGTTTTCCTGCTCTTCAAAATGTTTCCTCCATTCCATCAGTGGGAAAACTTAGTGGTTAAAACCCCCCTGCGATTGACAGTGAAGGCACATACACTTTGACAAGGGGGTACCCCAGAATGCCTTCTTGGATACCTTAGTATTGTTAATTAAACAGTTCTGTGCATTGGCAGAACACTTTGCCTCACTAGTTCAAAGACTCTTTCTTTGACCCATGTGCAGAATCTTTGGATCAGTTTTCTACAGCTATGTTATGCTTGGCGCTTAAGGCACGCCAACCCTAAATTGTCTTGTTTAAAAGCTAGCTTGTTTACAGTCCGCTTTCTCTCCCTCTCAATAGCCCCGCAACCACTCCATCCCATTACCACATGTGCCTAGTACAGCCTTTTTCAAAGGAGCATTTCTAAAAACCCACTGGTCTCCCAACAAGTTCAATTCGTGGAAATATCTTGGAATTATGTTAGCGTGTGTAGCAACAAATTGAAGTCGAGCTGCAAGCAGTGATGAACGGCCCTCACGGCCTGGGGCCACTTTGGGGTACTGGCGTGTTGGGATACTGGCACATTGAGGCACTGCCACATGGGAATTTGATTTTTTTTTTTTTAATGGCACAATAAATCATGTGGATTTTCTGTTTTTGCCAGGCCTGATGTGTATGCAAAATTGCATGAGTTTGTGTGTGTTTAGACACTAAAAGCCAGTGTTGTATTTGCGACCTGTGCATTGCCATGGCAACAATGTTTTGCAAAAACTCACAAACTTTGTGTTTCAACATCATGAAGGACTAAACATGTATTTCCTGGCCACACCCTTTGTCGAAAGGTCACAATATACGCTGTAAGACATGAGCAACATCTTCAGGTTTTTCTGACAAATTGTCAATTGGATTCGGCCAATGGGCTCGTTGCAGTACATTGAAATGTAAAATAAGACATCTCTAGTTGCCACAAGGTGATGCGATAAATATTACAAAATAATCTCATACGGCTGCCTTAAGTTGCTAATTTTTATTTACATGTGAAGTTTGGATTTTTTTGTAGCAGCCATTTCCTCTTTTGTGGTAAAGGAAATATGAAATGCAAAATTTAATGACACCCATCACCCCACGCCACTTCACCACCCCACCACTATCATATCGTGTTTTGAACAGAACAAGTTTGAAATCAGTCGGATGCAACCTCTAGGAACGGGACAAAAGTACAATTCCTGGAAATGTGCAAAAATGAGCCAAAATTTGACATTGAAAAAAAAAATTCATACTTAACTTCCTGTACAGGATATGATTGCAATGGACTTTTTTGAACAGCTCGGGGTGCTAAACTTGCCTCCCAAATTTTGTAGCCCTAGGTCGAATGTACCGAGATTGGATTTGTTTTTTATCCACTGTATTTTTCATAATTGTGCGTGCTGACTTTGATACAATTTCGCCAGGCCCGATGAGTGCGCAACGTTTGGTGAGCCCAAATAAGACTCTCATTTCCACACACCGTATATCATTCGTGTTTATTTAATCATTAACACAAGTAAAGGAGAGCGCTCATCTGTTAGTGCTACAATGACGTTTGTCGGCGCAATGTAAAATCGATATGACACACTGTCTCAGTGCTACAGCAATGGCAAACGTCATTTGTCATCGACAGGCAATAAAGATATACAATTGATTTTAGTCCATTTCAATCCGCAACCTCCGCCATTTATTGCTCTTTTGTGGTAGCAGAAGAAGTGGAACAAAAAGGAATTTAAAAACGACGATGGAAGGACAACCTTGTCAAGCCCAATTCATCTTCAAGAAGGAGACTGCGATGTTTTGAGGGCATGTGTATTGTACTTTTGTCGATATGCCCTGCCAGTAAAACGGAGAGAAAACATTAATAGTTTGGTGGCTCTGAACGCATTGAGGATTTTTTTTTCTTGTGAATGTTAAATATCTTTTCATATGTATGTTCTGTACTGAATGTTTTTTTTTTTTATTCATTAGGTTATTCTTTGTGTATTTATCTTCAAAGTGAATTATGGTTGTTCCTTTAACTGCTTGAATTAATGGATTGCTAAAATTTCAATCGTGTGCCTGGAAGTACATTTCCAAAGTTCCTATAGCATAGATTTGTTATGTTGCTACAAAAAGTCTTTATGCAAATAAAATGATCAAACTCAACCAAGATTTTTTTTTCTCAAAACCAAACAATCAATGAAGGAACCCACCCATCACAGTCCTTAATGAATCAAATATTTGTGGTCTACTGTGGGATTGTTCTCCCATCTCCCTTTGTACAGTAAATGCCGTTAATTTCAAGTCATGGGACTCGACCATAAACTTTACGTTAGCGCGTTATGCTCTGTCGTCTGTCAGTGTTTACGTCAGAGTTACTGTTGTGTTTTGTCACGTCCGGCTCGCCAGGACCCAAGTTGTGTCACTGGTAGCGAGCAACATCTGTTTTGGGCTTGTTGTTCCTCTTGGCTGCTTTTCAATTGGATTTCCTCAAGCAGGGCCGAAAGCTGTCACCTCTGCCAGGCTCTGTTAGTGATCACTGCCGGCCCCTATATTAAATAGGTGGTTCAGGGCTAAGCTAATAACTCTCCCTCCTCTCCTGAGCCATCGCACACCAATGAATGTAGTTTCCACCAGCATGTCTGTGTGTGTGTGTGTGTGTGTGTGTGTGTGTGTGTGTGTGTGTGTGTGTGTGTGTGATCCCTCTATAACTGTAGACGCAGTAGTGGCACACTTACTTTGGGGTGTCCCACTCCAACGTGACAACAGTTGAATGCATGCCGCTGTCCTAATAGTTTCTCTCAAAGAATGACCTACGTATGGTACAATAAGGTCAAAGCTCTTGCATTGCTGTCGTGGTATTTAACTCTGCTGTTATACTGTGATGAGTTCTTCCGGTGATGTGCAATTTGTACAGTTTATTAATTTCCTTGGTGAACATTAAAACTAACTAACGAAGAATCTCTTCAACAAATGTAGCCCTTTGGATGGCAGCTGTGGTTGTTTTGGAAGTGCTCTACTAAACCATTTGAACTGATTTCTGGTGTTTTTCTCAACTAAAAAATACAGATTAGGAATACTGTTAAAGTATCGAATAGTTAAGCAGCATCATTAAGACGAGTAGTCTGAACGATACGCATCCGTAGTCTCGGCCTTATTGTTGAGTCATGAACACTGACTTGAATGGAGGCACGGAAGGTCCGCAGTTCTTAAGATGTTGTCCTTTGACACGTCCTGGAAGAGTCATCACTGTTCTCTTGGGGGCATTTTTGTTGGCTGGCCAGGGGCGGAGCATCGTGGCCATGGGCGGACATGACCACCTCGGGTCACTCTCTGGCCACCACACACAAAATGTTTTCACTGCTTTTTGAGATATTTTGGCCACCTTAATTTTGTCAGATGGGTTGTATTTAAATGATTTCTTGATTGAGCAGGTCTTGCGGTAAACAGGCTTGGGTGAGGTTAGTTAAAATGAGCTCCGCTTTTCACAAAATGTGATTAGCCACAGGTAATTCCTGATTTATTAAAGGAGGCAATTACTTTTTCCACACAGAGCCAGGTAGCTTTGCATATTTGACTGAATAAATGAAATCACGAATTAAAAATTGCAATTTACCTTTACTTGGTTTATGTGATTAATTGAATTACAGCGGGAATAATACTTTTTTTTTCATGGCGCAATATGTGTAGCCTGTATGGTTCGTTTTTATATTATTTTATTTCATTACTCACTGGTTGTCATGGATTGATTCATTCTATCCATCCATTTCGAACACCTACTTCAATGACCAAATCTGGTTATTTGGCCAATAATGGGGCTCATAAAGATGGCATTAAAATACCAAGGCTGTTCTGATTCCACCACAGAGAACCCAGAAAATTAGAGTGTACGGCTTTAGCATTTGTTTCCAATTAGTTTTACTTATACAACCGATGCCCAGCCATGATCTCACATTTAGGTTGTATTTTATAGGCTGATTGGAGGCATTTTGCCCTCCTTTTTATTCTTTTTGTTCTTTCCATTAAAACGATCATGTCCTCTCCCTTGGTTGTGGGTGTTAAAGCGTGCACGGGGAGGTGTTTATCTCATCAAATTGACAGCAGAGCAGCCTGGCTGTCTACCTGCCTGTTTGTCTGGCTTCATGTGGTCTTGCCAGCTTCTCTGGCCAGCTGGAGCTGTTAGACAGGGGTGAATATGAACCCAGGACCTGCACAGCATCAACCCGGTGCTTCACGGCACTGACAGATACTTTGATTTGACATGCCATGGGCAGTTAAAGTGAAAGTTATGTATACATGTTAATTAAACTGTTTATGCATGAAGGGGTCAGAGACATTAGCAAGTCCCAGCGCAGAAGTGTGAATTTCTTGCTCCATCACAGCATTTTCACCTCCTCTGTCTCTCATTTTCGTAATGATTACCAGGTGTAAGAGCAAATCCCCTCTGCCCCCCTCCTCCCCCTTTTTTTGGGCCAAGTATGGATGCAGATTTGTGAAAAGTGTCTCAAGTGTTTGAATCTAGCCTAGGGCCTAAGTTGCTGAAGTAGCTCCCTTTTATTTTTGTGGGTGTTTTAAAAGCACCTGGTGGTTGAGGTCTTCAGCTTCATAAAAGAGAAGAGCTGGTCCAGTCAAACAATTCAATTGTATTAAAGTCGTGAAAATTGATTAGCACGTAGCCATTTTAAATGATTTTTTACAACTCATTTATATCTATCTATCCATCCATCCATCCATCTATCCATTTTCCGATCCGCTTTATCCTCCCAAGGGTCTCAGGGTGCTGGAGCCCATCCCAGCCGTCTTCGGGCAGTAGGCGCGGGACACCCTGAACCGGTTGCCAGCCAATTGCAGAGCGAACAACCATCCGCACTCACGCTCACATCTTGGGACAATTTAGAATGTTCAATCACCCTGCCATGCATGTTTTTGGAATGTGGGAAGAAACCGAAGTACCCGGAGAAAACCCACGCAGGCCCGGGGAGAACTCCACGGGAAGGCTGGAGCCGGGATCGAACCCTCGACCTCTGCACTGGGAAGTTGACGCGCTAACCACTGG
>NW_017805467.1:1287185-1363551 GCF_001891065.2 Hippocampus comes | reverse complement strand
CACACACACACACGCACACACACACATGCACACACACACACACACACGCACGCACACACACACACACACACACACGCACACGCACACACACGCACACGCACACACCATTACACCCACTCATTGACAATCTTATCTTATAATGCATGTCCACCAAGTCTCCGGTTAAAGCACGGACATGTCAGAGGGGGACATACCTGTATGTTGAAAGGACAACAACCAAAAGGACCGGTTGTGGGTGCCATGGATCTTTTTCAACTGTGGGCTCGTGAAGCCCTTTGAGACGATACAAATACATTTGACCTGCCTTGATAACATCACTTGACACACAACTGAGTGACTGTGAATTCCTGCAAGTGCTTTTACAATCGAGTGGATCAAACTCCACTAAGAAGCAAATCCGTTCTTGTTGTATTAAATGTAATTTTCTGTGTTGCATTGCATTGCATTGCACCACTCCCTGGGGGATGATTGTTTTTGGTCAAACACAATGTTTGCTGGATTTAACTTTTTAAACATACAATTGTTCCGTAATTAGTTGGCTGCTAATTAATTTATGCTCTGTTGTTTGATGTGCAGTATAGCAATGTTTTGAAAGCAACTGGGATCATCCTTTGCATAAATTTGTACCATTTGCTCGAGAGTTCAAAAGAAACAGGACTTGGTTAAGAAACGTGCACACACATTTAAATAATGTGCCCCCATTTTATTTGTGTTTGTTTATGGTAAGAATATTAATGAATTAACATTTTAAACAATTCATCATTATTGTTGTGCCGCCACTTATTTTTAACTCAATTATTCTCTAATAGACCACTTTTCTTAATGTGCGCAGGATGCTTTTCCCACTTTGTTCACTGTACAACAAAAGATTAATTACAAATACGAGCAATGATCAAAAACATGGTAATCAACTGGAAACAATGAGTTGGGAATTACACTTGTAATGCAATACAGTCGGGAGCACATTTCACATTATGTGTGAAATATGTGTTCTTGTGTACATGCGCACACGTATGTTTTTATGCATGTGCAGTGTGACTGACAATGATACGCACTGATATAGACCGTTTTGTCGTTCCATTATAAAGTGTTGCCACCATCATACTGATTTGGTACCATACACATTTGGACATGTCCTTAACCGTGGTAGGGGGATTTTTTTGAGGGTGCGGGGGGCGGTCTTTATTAAACATATATAAAAGCAATGAACACAAGTTAGATTATTCAACGAAAGGAAAAACAAAAGAAAGGCAGCAGTAGATTTCGTCCTTTGATACAAATGTTCATGTTGAACATTAGTTGCAAGAAGTGAAATTATATAATCATCATGAAAATAGGGAGCTAATCACATACAGCATACTCTCGGTACCTGTAAAGTACCGTAATCATGACATTGACACTGCGTCATTATCATCATCATCAGTTATTTTTACATTTTGAAAATATATGTGGACACGATGCAGTCCGGTGGTTTCTTGATGACCTCATTTTATTTTTCTGTGGAATGATGATAATGGAACGGGAAGAACACAAAACATACCTAAGCCTGGACTGAACTGCACTGACTACTACAAAACTACAGATACAATGATAATGACTATAGGTCATTTTTGTATTATTGGCTTGAGATGTCTTTTCAGTGGACCTTGTTCATTTAATTTTTAAGGTTGTGCCATAACAATTCTTCTAAAAGTGTATTTGTGTGGACGACTGTAGATGCCGATCGTTGTGAGGCTACCTTATCAAAGAACCCACTCTTTTTGTTGACCTTCGATACGATTTAACCCACCTTTTCATGTTCCTTCTTTTGTGGCAGTTTGTCGCCATTTCCACTCAGGCATCAGGTTTACAATATGGGCCAAAGGCGAATGTGCACACTTGTATGTACAAAGATTAAAAAAAAAAAAAAACACTTTCTGTGACCAAAAAGTGCAGAGTTTATACATTCAAGGGCAGGGTATTGGTGGGTTCAGTGTACAAGCCACAGAGTTCTTTGAACATGAAATATTTTCTTTCATGTGACATTTTTTTCATTGTGCTTCTCCTCTCCCATTCTCTTTTTTCCTCCAATGGTTTTCCTTGAGGGTTTTGACAAGCTTGAGTTGCTCTCTTTTTGCACGTGTGTGTTTTTGTCTCCTTTAGTATGTCTTTGAATCTCACATTGTGTGTATTATGTCTGGTTGCACTTCATTATTGTGTGTGTGTTTTTTTTTTTTTATCTCTGACACAACTTGAAAAAAAATGCCGCTCTACTTTGGGTTTGAATGTTTTGTGAGAAGGTTGGAATGAGGGACACTGCCATTGTAGAGGATACAAAGGAAGGCAGTTTGGAGAAGCTGTTCACATTTTAAGCGCAACTTCTCATTTTGTAAACTGTTCATCACTCCAGTCATTGGAACTAATGGTTTTTTTTTTGTTGTTTTTTGTTTTTGTGAAGAGAGAAAACAAGTGTAACAACGTTGTCCTCCCATCTTATTACCCCTCTCTCTTTGTCTGTTTGCAGGGCTTGTTCATCTTCCTGATATATGGGGTGTACAACACAGAGGTAAGTCTGCATTGTGTCTCAAGGCTGTCGCAGTGAATGAGAGAAATGACAAGTTTCTGATGGGCTCCATGGTTAAAAGCTGTGCCGGTTCGGGGGGTTGCCGGGGGGAGTGTGTGTGCGCGCGTATGGGGGGGGGGGGGGGGGGGGGGGGGGGGTGAGTGTGTATGAGACGGTTGATGGTGGAAGGAGTTCTGAGATGGAAAGGAGGGGGACTTCTCTTCCACGCAAGCGTCCCACTGCCCTTCATGCTTGGACTAACTTATATGCATCCGAGTCCGACCATTAAACACTGACACGCCGTCGTTCTCAGCCACTCATTGCTCACCTACATTGCCTAATATTTCACTGCCTCTTTAAGTTTTTAAACTCACGGCCCTCCATTTAGAATCCTGACAAAGCCGTTGGCCGGTGCTTTGCGAGGTCCCGAGCAGTCTCCATACATAAGATGGAGAAAGAAACATGCAATGAAGGACTAAGAACGTATCATACTGAGACGCTGTATTATTACCATTTAGATAAGGCCTGGCTTACTGACAATAGAATTAAATGTGATTTCATGTGTGAGACTCAGCTCATGAAAATCACTCTTGGTCAAACATTTCTTAGAATGATGTTCAGGTATAAGAATCCAGTTCATGTAGCCCCTAATTACTCCAAAACTGACAAATGGTTATTTTTTTATTAGTTCAATGGTTACCCTCTGGTTTGAAGTGACATCAAGTATTTTATCAGACAAATTTGGGGAAGCACCATTGCACATATTGGTAACTTCGATATTATCTAAATTTAAACATTGTTATCCACAATGATTGTAGAATAGTGGATATGCTTGTACCGATACAACAGTCAGTTTTATTTGGGACATTTTTTTTTCAAGTTAAATAAATAAATACATCGGTTAGCAGCGATGAATTTGTTCATATTCACCTTTCATACATCTACTGTCATTTGGCTTTTATTTTGGTGTAATTTCTTAACTCTATGCGATGTTGTCCTAAATCTAAATCAATTAAAAAATGTGCAAAAAGTACTGCACCTGGTTGCGTGTTGTAAAATACTACTGCAATTTTAGTTCTAAAACAAAAATCATATATGTTTCTGACAAAAGTACTGTGGACAGTAAGCCAGTGAATTTTTCCTGTGTGGGGAAAAAAAACCCCAAAAAACAAAAAGTATTTCGATCAAATTTTTTTCTTTGCAAAACAAATACCTTATGCATGATACAGTACCAAAATTTGACATCTCAATTAACTCAGATCTTAGGCTGAAACAAGTAATAACTCACTCAACTCCGGGTTGAGTGAACGCTGGCGCGTCTGGCTGCCGCTGCTCACCCGCTCTTATTCTTTTTTAGCGTTTGTTTTACGGGTTTTTTTACGGTTTACTCTCGTCATGGGAGAAACCCTCCTCTCCTGTCGCAATTCGTTGTGGTTTTGGACCGTCGGTCGTCGCACGGTTGTCCTCGGTCGTGCTGTCGCGGCGTCCTGCCTGTTCGGCTGTCGGACGGTGCTCCGTGCCTTCTCCGCCCCACTGCGCCCCGTGGTGGGGGTCGACGGGGCCTGTGTCTGGGCTACGCTGCTGTGGACCGTCCTGTCGCTCCTCCGTCTGCCCGTGGGGGGACTTCTTGGGCTCCGCTTCCGGTGGTCGGGCTCCCCGCCTGCGTCCGCGGACCACGGCGTGTTGGCCGGCCTGGCTGGGTCAGCTGGTGCTCCTTGTGGCGGCGATGTTGCCGCCGTCAACTATTTCGAGTCGCTAAATTCAGTTTAAATTGATCTCTCCTTTTATTATTTATAATTTTATCTGTGGTTTTATTGTTCTTGTTTTGATTGTAAAGTGTCCTTGAGTGTTTTGAAAGGCGCTTATAAATGTAATGTATTATTATTATTATTATTATTAAAAAGGTGACCGGACCACATGTAAATATCTGTCGTGGTTGGTCATGATCATTCATTAGTCGACTATCATTCTAAAATGTTTTTGCTTTCAGTTGGTCGCGCAAAAAAAGTATGTGAATCGCTGCCTTCTTTCGATTGTCTGTGTGGTTTCCTCTCGATGTTCGTAGAGTTGTCCATCAGTTTAAAGGTGAGGAGGGCTCGCACTTATCTCCGTAAAATAAATCTATGATGCATTCTTGCTTAAGTGGCTTTTTTTTTTAGTGCTTTGAGATTCCTTTTCAAAAACTCGGGCTGTCCTTGACCCCGAAGGTTGTTGCAATTTGTAATACGTGTCCGTACACATGCTAGGGCACAGGAACATGACCGTGCAGACAGAAGCACACTCCCTTTTGTGATGTTGGCAAATATTGAAATACTCATGGTTTCGCTCAATGCAAAAAAACCCTTTTAATGCCAGTGAAACGTTTTGTATTTTGTTGGGCATCATTTCATTTGTCCTCACACATGTCAAGGATCCTTCCCAAATTTTGGATTTGCCTTCTCGAGAATCTAAAATGTTTCCAAGTATGCAATAAAATGCATTGGTAGCCACAACGAACCAGCAAAAGAAAGTCAAATGATGCTCATATGAGTGCAAATCAGTTTGCTCTGAGCAAAAATCTTTTGGAGTCAGCCATCAGCTTTTCCTTACGTGTCATCTGTCTCCATCCATAAATACTACAAAAGTGAAATTCATTCCCATCAAAATTGTCAGTGAACTGCATGCATGCTGCTGCTTTATATATTAGATTGTCTCCACTGGTTTGATGAAAAAAAAAAAACAGTCAATATAAACAACAAAAAACGGTTCTTTTTCTGTTGATGAAGCGGATTAGATCTGTATAAACCAACTTGAATGCATTAATAAGCAAAACAAGTACTTTGATATGCTAAGAAATACTGCCTGCATCTCGAAAAATTCATGAAGCCAGATTTTCACCATTATAAAATTGGCATGGAATGGGCTTTGCCTCTAATGTACTCAAAATGTTTTGTTTTGTTTTTTAATATATAAATCACTAATTGCCTGAGAATAGCTTCCCATTATTCATTGCAATTAGCTTTTCCTTGGTGGTCACCTTGTATTAAAACGCTTTGATGACCTTTTATTTCCATCAGCTCCAAGGATGTCGGCAGGTGTTGTCAGCTATGCCGCTTTCATATGTTAATTGTTTAACTTTGCATCATTGCGAAACCTTGAGCGTGCGCTCAAGCCCTTAAACACATAAGCATCATCTAAAACAATGCCCTTCCCTTCATTGTCAAATGATTCATTAAGCGGTGTCATATAATTGCCTCAACAGGAGGCTGCTTTTGATAACAGTGAAATCTCTGGGATGTCCTTTCCCCCCATTAAATAATGGATGATAATGTCTCCAGCCTTTGCACTTGTTGCGCATCTTGTCAAAATTAGTAGGATCTTTATGAATATACAGTATGGTGCTGGCCGAAGTGATTCTATGCAGACACAAGCCGTTCTTCATTGCGTCGCTCTTCAACAGTGTATAATGCATGTAAAATAGAAGTGTTTGCTGTGTGTATATATTTAAATATATTTTGAGACTTAGGGAATATGCATTATGGCGTCAGGCTTCACTAACAGCATGTCATGTGGCGAGCCCTCAGCCGCTGCAAATTTACAGTCAGCGCTGACACTGTGCATGAACACAGACGCATGCACATAAAGATTCAAATGTACATGTGAGGCTTTCAATTGATGCCTTTTTAGCCACACGCGCATCGTTTCTGTCCGCATCGTATCACACTGGTGTAATCGATTTACAGATAAAATACTGCCATATTAAATGAGGACAATAAGTCCTTATTCACTTAGTAACATTAAAACAAGGAATACTTGATAGATGTTATTTTAATATGAACAGCTTGAATATTCTATTATAAATGCATTTGGTATGGATGTATCAGATTTGACACAACACATCCCGAATGTCATGGTTCTTGAGTTTGGGAGAGTTAATTGTTGTCTAAAAATAAACACGTTCCGTATGTATATCCAGAAATATGTTCTTTAAGGATATACATACAATAGCTTTTATTTATTTATGTTTACTTTATTTTTACTTCAAAGCACAAGCCTTAAATCAAGCTAGGATGTCTTGTTTGCCAAGCTGCCTTCTAAACTGGATTTGCGTCTTGAATTCTTGGTAAGAAGTATTAAAACCGGTTGCACAGTGTAAGATTTCTTTTAGTTCATTCATTTTTTTCATATATAAAACAAAAAAGGAAATCCTGCTTTAATTAATGTGTTGCGTTTCAGGCAATGTTAAATGGCAAAAGCAGGGAAGACATTCGAGCCAAAACCACACACAAAGTTGTTCCTAAGAGCAATGTCATCTGGTGTCTATTTTTTGTTGGCTGCTGCTTGATGATGTCGCCTCTGTAGGAGAACTCCAACTTCCAGACGACTGTCCGACATTCTCTTCTTCCGACTCACAGCCGTGCAGTAATATTGAAATAAATACATTTAAAATCAACCCCAAAGGCTTGTACATTAAATTAATTGCCAAAAATGAAAACGGAGGAAATTTTTGCTGTAATTATTTGTGTTCTAGTTAGTTTTATAAACGTAACATTTACTTTCAGTTGGTTTTCTTTTTTTGAAAGCATTTTTGGTTTTGTTTTATTTCGTGAACGGAATTTTTTTTTTTTTTTTTTTTTTTGCAATTTTAGTTGTAGTTATTTCATTAGTTTTCGTTTACTAAAATATCCTTGATATGGATCCATATGATTTTATTGTGTGAAAAATTACATTGCGTAAATTCAACAGACAATTTTTTTTTCAATGTCCGTAATTATACAAACGCAGCAGCCAGTCAACAATATTAGAAATGTGTGCTTTGAAAATAAAATGATACAGGAATTGGTTTTCATTTAAAGTACAATTAACTGTACTGTGTGGCAATTTACATTTTATCTCAGGACCACCTTTCTCTAATAACTCTAAATATCTACTCTGAAATTTTGGAATCAATTAAATTCGCTCGTGTGTGATCTTCCACAGTTTTCATCCGGGATATAAAAATGTAATCTGTTCTGCAAGGGCGGTCCCTTCTTCTCCGCCAATAGCTCCATTAGTTGGTCTCGCTGCTCTGTGTTGACAGATGATATCTCAAAGTAGTCCTCTTAGTTTGCCAGCCCTATGTGTCACTTTCAAGTCCCATTAGCCACCGGGACCTTCTCTCATGTCGGTGCACACACTTCCTTCTTTCAGCTCTTTGCTGTCAGAATCCACAAATGTCCGCTCAATTAACAACAACAACAACAAAAGAAATCTCTTTCCATCGAATTTGAAATGGATTTATATTTGTATTCTATGAAAGTGTGCTTCACCAAGCTTACTCAAAGTATCTCTTGTTCTTTCAGGTTCGGACGACGGTCAACAGGATCAAGGAAAGGAGAAAGGCGCTTAATTTTTCAGTATGTAATCCCTTTTTTGTGTGTGTGCGTGCTTGTATGTGTATGCGCACACCCCCGCAAACTCAATTTTCCTATTTTCTTTTTGTGGAGGGAAACAAAATCCTCGCTCCAACAATGCCAATGAGAGCTGACCACAAAACAACCTCTTACATCTACTATCCTCTTACTAGCCGACAGTCCATGTTAGATGCCCTTATAGATCAAACGCAACCCCTCCGTAATAGCTCCCACCCCCACCCTCTTTACACTGCCCATTGCGGCACCTTCATCCCAGCAATGTCAACCTCTGTGCTGGGTTACAAGTTTCTAATCCAGGACAAGCTGTCCCCTTACATTAAAGTGTCAGACCAGTATTTATACCTCATTGGATGCTGCTGAGATGCGACCGTGTGTGTGTGTGTGTGTGTGTGTGTGTGTGTGTGTGTGTGTGTGTGTGTGTGTGTGTGTGTGTGTGTGTGTGTGTGTGGGGCACACGCCTAAGCAAAGCACTTTTCAGACAATTTGAAACATTTCCACTTCTCATCTTTGCACCCTCCTTTGCCCACCACCACATATACGCAAATTATGATTTGTCCCTCATTAGTGATCCCATCAACTTTACTCCACTTG
This sequence comes from Hippocampus comes, assembly GCF_001891065.2. Lineage (NCBI taxonomy): Eukaryota > Metazoa > Chordata > Actinopteri > Syngnathiformes > Syngnathidae > Hippocampus > Hippocampus comes. Next base: position 1,355,025 of record NW_017805467.1, on the reverse strand, counting down.
CTAGGTTGTGTGAGTTAAGGCTTTACGGCCGCTACTACTCTATCCTACCCCTCCCACCGCACCCTGACCTGCACATACACACCCACCAATATTCCCCACCTTGCATCCATCAGGTCATTGCAAAAGGAATGAAACCATTACAAAGTGCAGATTGATTTTCAAAATATCACGTGTCCCTCCACTTCTGTTTGACGCCCCCAACCCCAACGCCACCTCCGAGATTGACACTGTCAGAATCGGAAAAAATTAAATAAATAAATAGATCAGATGAGTCCGCCGGACTGGATTGGTGACTAATGGGGCCCCTTGCCATTGGTGCCGCTTGATATATTGGCTGCTCACGGCATCAGTGAGCCCCCCGACCCCTCCACCGCTCTCCACTGTCATTTTTACTGCTTGCTCTTGAGGTGGTGGTTTTCCAATCAAACTGGGTTCCGCTACTAAAATGCATTTTTTGGCCCTCTCTGCCACCTGACGGTTTTTAGCTAATGCCGTTTTGTGCCATAAATCGTGTTTGAAATACCGTATCCACCTGTCCTTTGGTTACGTAGGAGACATTTGGCGCTAGATGACCGCACATGCCCCCATATATCCCCTTGTTGTAAAACACAGGATTGGGTATTGTGCCTTGCACGGTGTGGGATAAAGAAGCTTTGCTGGTCTTACTGCATATATGGGGTCATTTGAAGATGAACCACAATAGTTTGTGGTGTATGTTGTATGATATGTAACAATGAAGGGATTAAGTGACTGAGGAAACAGATTTAATTCAGGGGGCTAAAAAAATTTGTATTTTTGATTCTTTACGTTTGAGAAATTGCTCACATTCGACATTTGTTATCGTGCATTGTAGTGCGTTTGTTTAACAATTAATAAATGTAACTACAGAAAATATTTAGCTCCGTATTTGTCCACCAAAAATAAAGAATAAAAAGAAAATGTTGCATTTACACTTTTTTGCTGATGCATCCAAGTCATTCATTCCCTTTCTAAATTGAGGCACTGGACTCGAGTAACATGTCATTTTTGATTTTGATTTTGGACACAGCCAAGTGACCCGTGTAGTTTTCCTGTTTGATACCAAATACTGACCTACACAGCCAAATTACTTTTTGAAATAAAGCTGTCAGTTTCTGAACCAAAATAAAAAATCAGACCCTTCTCAATACTCTGGAGTTCTATGCCCTTGACACTGCTGAAATATTGATATAAATTGAATGTGGATTAGTTTTTTTTTTCTCAATCATAACTCACATTAGGACAGGATATAAAATGCTCGGGTTTTCCTGGAATTATTTTTGGCAGCAGCAAAAGAATATTATTTTTGTTTTTCTAATCCCGGTGTTGTAGATGAGCCGTAGTGTAAAGAGCAATGTTTTCTCATTAGAGGCTAGTCAGAAACAGAAACTTCAAACCCTACAGTACCTGTTCCAAATTCTTTTGCATATAAGATTTGGAATTGCAATTTTTCTTGGGAAGCTTTTTAGACTGTGTTTGTTGTTTCTCCTATTTATAGGACTGATTTCAATTTCAAACAGGTTTACAAAATATTTTCCCCACATTACCAAATTAAAGGAAAATGACACAAATTTTCCACATTAATAAGCAAGTCTCACTTTATGCTGTATGCAGTATGGGTAAAAAGAAGATTTGTTTCGCTGATGAAAAGTGTGAATTGATCCAGTCCAAAGAACATTGTACTGTGGAAAAAATATGGTGTGACACAGAGGGCAAATAGGTTTGTTTTCTGAGGCCAGGCACTGATGAGGAGCAGGCAGCTGTTGGAAGCTGCTGATGTCTCTGGAATCCAAAGACCCTCTTGAAGCAGGGTCCCCTAAATGCCTAGCACCATACGCAGTGTGCTCGAGAATACAGAAAGACGCATTTGAAGCTGAAGTTTTCAAATAGTTCTATTCACTGATGAATGCTGTTCCACTTTGGATGGTCCAGATGACGGATGGGCAACTGGCAGCCCTCGGGGCTGCATGCAGCACGGCCCAAAATAGGTCAAGAAAATTTTGTCCATTAGGTAAAAGCATAGTACATTTTCAACCAATGTTAGCACAAACCTTTATGCCTAGTTTGCTTAGAGACACTATTAGCCATGTACGTGGCCAGGTGAAACATTCATCTGACTTATGGAATCTAGCAGTTGAGGCCGCAAGAGATGTGCCAACTTTAGTAAATCAATATGATCAAACAGCCAGTACGTATTTCAATTAAAGATTGACCTGCACCTTTTTGCAATATGATGACATTTCAACGACATTTCTCTTTGTCTCGTATTTTGCATTAAAATTGGGTCTCAGTGAAAGTGAATTAGTTTAGTTAGTAGTTTGTGTTAGCTTATTTTACAGTTTTATTAGAAATTTGCAAGACAGCAGGCGGTAAATAAACATCAGAAATGTCTATTTTCATGAATGTCCTGAATGTGCACTGATCCCAGAGTCTTGTAGTGACGTGACCTTCCCTTTGGTTACAGAACTGTGCCAGTTCCCGTCCATCCAGCTCAGTCACGAGCTCTCGTCCGGTCAGTTTACCACCAGGAGTGACCTCGAACCAGGAGGAGTCAAACACATTTCATAATTGCAACACCCAAAGTCAGCAGAAGGAGGAAGACAGTACCACAAGTAAGTTGGTCGACCATCCATCCATTGTCTAATCCGCTTATCCTCACGATGGGTCGCGGGTGTGCCGGAGCCTAACCCAGCCGTCTTCGGGCAGTAGGCGAGGGACACCCAGAACTGGTTGCCAGCCAATCTCAGGGCACACATAGACGAATAACCATCCGCGCTCACACTCACACATAGTGATAATTTAGAGTGCTCCGTTAACCTGCGATTCATGTTTTAGGAATATTCCACTCTCTGACCCAATCTATGGTGAAATGCCTGCTGAAGTCATTTCAATACTTTCCTGAAACTGTCAATCACTATTTACCATTGTCAATATTTTAGAAATACCACAGTCACCAAAATGACGTTGAAATGCAACCCATTTCCCCACTGTTCAGCAGCTGACTTATCTGTGATGAATTAGTGCAAGGCCCTGCCTGTGTAGCCGTTGAGTGAAATCAGACATCAGAAATATCCGGCTCACTGTAACACTAACCAGACACACTGACATCAATCTATCTGGATGAGCTGATTGAAGAATACACTTGATTGTGTAAAAAAATGTGAGTTTCCAGATTCAAGCAAGTAAAGTTAAAGGAGAGGTTAATCTCTGTTTTTCCTGCCACACTTCAAAATTCCGAATATATAAAAAAATAAATAAATAAATGGAGCACTGCCTCAAGATATATTTCTCTCAGTATCTGCGATGTCAGTTGCTTACTTTCTAATCACCAGAACAAGTACTGGCTAAGTAGTCTGCTGAGAGAAAAGCATCGTACTAATGCTTTTATAATCAACTCCATTATACGTCATAGTAATGTATCAAATATTGACTGTATTTTTCTTTTTTTTTTTGCCCGAAAATATGTTGATTCCAACACGTTTGACTTTTTCCTCAATGGAGTTAAAAAATAAATAAAATAAAAAAGCAAGTAAAAAGCAAAGCTAAATGCGCATTCAGTTGAACCTGTCCTTTATTAGCATGCAATTTCCGCAGGAATTTGTTGTTCTAATGATCTTTGACATCAGTTAAGCGATTCAGACGTAAAACTTTAATCGAGAATGATTCATTCAAAACTAATAGAAAATGTATAGACCCAAATGATGTGCATCATTGCTTGTGACATTACCACGCGAACAATATTTTTGTTTCACATGCCCTGTGTGTGCAGCGCCACGCAGCCCTCATGCCGCGATACACAGCGTTTCTTTTGCAGGTGATTTGCATGGTCCTCGACACTCTTCATGCCTCGCTCACTCACTCAGTACGCGGCTAGTGTCACTGCCTGTGTCACATTTATGCGAATGAGACCACCCTCGAATCAGACAAATGAGGCCCTGCATCACAAATAATGTGTTTAATGTTACACAATCACTAAAATAAATGTTTGTCAGATAAGATTAATCAGACCATTTGCTGCTTCAATCGACTCCCTTCTCAATGTTACCGCATGCAAATTGGGTGTGCATGATTGACTGACTTTATGGCCGAGCACTCAGACATACAGTACAGTACAGACTTGCTGTATATTAAATGTAGCAAGGACACGCTGATGGGAGAAGGCTTGTGACAACACAGAGTACATAAACAATAAATTATAACCAATCATCATTAAGGTCAGCTATTTTTGGTGTAACAGGGGTAATGGTGCATTGCATATTATAATTTGTGCTGCTTGCACTGTTTTCCGGTGGACTTCAACTGTTAGCAGAACATCGCGTTCCTTTCAAAACCTCTTCCTCTGTGTGATTATTTTGTGATCTGGATGTTCAAGGACAATCTGCCCTCAATATGCTTTTTGTGTTATTATGTGTTGCTTTATATTCATTTTCTATTTTTCGCTTTAGTGGTTTTGTACTGTATATTGTGGGGTAGACAGGGGGTGATGTTCAATGTATATACTGAGGAAGCACATAGAAATAAATGAACAAAAAAAGGACATGTACAATATGACAAAATAGGGGTTGATGTGTTCGTGGTGGTGGTGGTGAGGAGTGGGTTGGGGGGTTGAATCAAAAGGGGAGAGGTTACGTGTGTGATTGTGTATGTGCATGTTGCTTTCCTGATAAGATGGCCCCACACAATGGCTAAGTTGAAGGTTGCAAGCCCTTTTAAAAGGGAATCAAATGTCAGGTCTCAGTGTGAGCTCATGTCGTCCTCTTGCTTCATTATAGCCTCGATCTCACTGAGCAAAGACCAAGTAGTTATCTCATGGTTCTGAAAAAAAAACCCAACCAAAAAAAAAAAAAAAAAAAAAAAAAAATAAAAAAAATATTCCATGAGAGGGAAAAATCAGTGTGAGCTCATGTCGTCCTCTTGCTTCATTATAGCCTCGATCTCACTGAGCAAAGACCAAGTAGTTATCTCATGGTTCTGAAAAAAAAACCCAACCAAAAAAAAAAAAAAAAAAAAAAAGCAGAATTAAAATGATCTTCCATGAGATGGCAAAAAGTACAGAAAGTAAAGTATCTACCTGTTGCCTTTTATTCAACAGATGAAGTCAGGAATTCCTGTGAGTCCCTTTGTCTTCAACTAAACAGTTGCAGAGTTCACAAAAGTCATTTTGCAAGTAAATGGAGACAGGATCAGCATTATTTCAGCATTCAGACCCATGACATTTTTGTTTGAGGGTGTGCCTTGAGATTTTTCTCATGTAAAATGGTGTGCCTTGTCTCCGTAAAGATTAGCAAACACTGCAATGCACATTGAAATGAGCTTTTTCAGCAATAGCAATAATACTTTACAGGTTTCTTCGGGCTCCGGAATTAATCCGTTAAATGGTTTGCTCTTCTTAAATTGAATGCTGTCAATGTTGTACAATTTGGACTTGAAATATATTTTCATGGAAGCACCCTGCTTGTACTCTTAATGCATTTTTTTTTTAATAGTGACTCTAAAATCTGAACTAATTGTTCAACAAACTTCCTGGGAATTGGACTGAGCTCCGCTTTAGAGGTTCCACCGAAAATGAAAAAAAAAAGTATCTCAGAGTTATCTGACTAAATCTGATCCCATGTGTCATTCCCAATTGATGTAAGTCAGTTTTTAGGAACCATATGTCTATAAGGACTACTAACATTTGACACACTAACTTTTCCCTCATTGTTCCTTTGCATCCTTTGCAAATTTAAGGCCTCGTTTTGAGAAAGTGGTATGATCCATTGCATGTATCCTTTTCAGATAGTACAAAGCACACCGATTGCATGCCGTTGACGCCACGGCGTTGGCTTTCTCTCCTCCTCTGTAGCCTTCTCTGATACAACTGAAGTTGTCACTCTTAGTTTGCCCAATTCGTTGACATGCAACAGGATCCCATGCTCCCCAACAATTGCGTAATGACAGTGTCATCTGGGTACCATTTCTCCATGTGTAAGTCCTCACCAGAGCAGCCATGATAAGTGCTGGGCCATAATGACAACGTCAAATTCTAATATTTTCAAACGGTGTGGCTCATGTAGGTTCTTATTTACCATTTGAGGCAGAGTCTTGTTTATATGCATGGCTACAAGCTCTATGTGCAGTATTTGGTGACGTGTCTGTTGCATGTGCCATGTGCATGGATCCAGACTTTTCCTGGCAAGTTTAATTTGGTGGCTTGGTGATGACGTGCTGCCTTCACAAGTAAAAATACAATCTTTTTTTTTTTTTTTTTTTTTGTTAATTTTCTGGATACTCAAAGTTTTCTTCTGACTCTTGACTGTAGCTTCCACAAGTAATAACGGCCGTCATGGTCATGGCTCTACAATTTCATTTGTATGACACAGAACTGCATCCTCCACTTCAAAATAAGGCCGAGTTCAATACGGCAAAGAAAAAGTCATGGAATGGGGTATTTTGACGAAAGCACACCAGATACATTTTATGAGTTATGTATTAATAATTGCCACCGACCCAGTTAAAACTCAACAATTTTTTTTAATTTCATGATGATTGGCGATGGTAATGTGAAAGTATCAAAAACTTTCAATTATCTTGTGTACCTTCACTTAATTTTAATACTTAACCTTAACTTAGAGAACAACTTACCTTCTGGTAATATCAGAATTATTTAGAATTTGATTCCGCTTACTTTATTTTTGGTGTATTCTTCTCTTCTCCCTCTTATTAAAAATCGGAATTTTTAGAAACTCAAACATACGCCACTTCTGTTGTATTTGCCTTGCACATACTGGTACTTATGTTTTGCCAACAAATCCTTCAGCATTTTAAATATGAAGAACAATTTCAGCATTGAAATGATTATTACCAGATGTGACACAGATTTTTAATTGAAATTACACACACTTGACATACAGTCACTTTGTGTGTGTGTGTGTGTGTGTGTGTGCGTGTGTGTGTGTGTGTGTGCGTGTGTGTGTGTGTGTGTGTGTGTGTGTGATGAACTCAGTGATATTCAGAAACCCTCAAGATGAACAGGAGGAATGTTTTGCTGTGGAATTTACATCACATTCATGATTAACTCACTAGAAAAAAATGCACATTGCAGATGCACGGTGTGCGTGTGCGTGTGCGTGTGCGTGTGTGTGTGTGTGTGTGTGTGTGTGTGTGTGTGTGTGTGTGTGTGTGTGTGTGTGTGTGTGTGCTTGCGTGCATGTGCGCGCGCGTGCGTGCATGCGTGTGTGTGGTCCGACAGTATTTGGCCTGTGAGCAGCAGTCCATGTTCATTGTCTTCCTGATGCAAAGTGATGTGCACTAATTCTACATCTGGTCTGACCAAACAGGGCTCAAAAGTTCAGCCAAAATAAAAAGAAACAAAATTCTTTACAACTTCCCCTCCGTTTTTACTTATAAATTCAATTTCATCTGTTCTACTTTTCAGCTAAAAATGCGTTGATCGGGGTAACGGTATGTGTGGCTGTGTTTTTGCTCGCCAAGTTTGGGTGTATTGAACATCATGTCGCAAATTCGCGCCAAACCCTTGGATTATTTTGCAAGAAATCATTCCAACAAGTGAGGCCACAGTATGCTGTAACATTGGAGATTCATCATACCCACTGAAGCAAATAAAAAGACGAAAAACGGAGCCTATTTGGTGCTTCTTAAGTGGCTTTAAGGGAAACTGTTTATGCATATCCACCCAGCCGCTGCAAAGCGTGAACTCCAATTTGTTTTATGCTGCTGCTGTACAGAAGAACGCTAGGCTGTCACCTGCCGACCTAAGTCCCGAGAGGAGAATCTATTCATTATTCAGAGTCACTACTGAGCAGAAGCTGCGACATTGTCATGTATAACAAATTGAGGTTGTGAACACGCCGAATTTGTATCTGCTTACGGAGGCTGACTGCATTATACATACTGCAGGCGCCGCTGAATGCGTGGTAATAGGATGGATGATGGATAGCCAAGCTACACGGGCCTCCATTCTTGGGTTATTCATCTACAGTATTTATATGCTTATTTATATATTGCTTCACCCAGAATGACCCTCAAAACACAGGATGGCGCACGAGGGCCTCAAGGAGGCTGAGTTTTGGCCATTCTAGAAATGGACGCTGAGCTGTTTGAGGTCTGGAAGTCATCTCTTTAGCAAGTGTCGGATATGTTAATGTCAGTGTTGACGTGCATTGGTAGGGCAGGCTGTGACGTTTGTTGACTCCCGGTTGCTGTTTTACCTTAGCCAGAGGAATAAACCATTTGGTTGTTTTCTCTAGAGGGTTTTTTTCTTTTTCAAACTATACATACGTGAGGTCATTCCAAAGATATTTCCAAATCCCATGCACAGTCATCAGATGACTGCCTTTTACTGCTGGAACTGTCTTGTGTTTTGCTTTTCCCAAATAATTTTGGTTCGCCCAGTAAGTCCAAAGACTTGTGATAATTACATACGATAAAGAGATAAGGGTGATGAAAATCGAAGAACGAAAATGTAAGAGGCTTGAATTTGGCAATGTCATTTTGAATTAAGAAAGTTGAAGAAAGCGTTCAACGTGCAGCGGCAGGGATGAATACACATGAGGTGATGATATTTTTGCATTAGAATGACATGTTACTATCAAAAGCAATGGTTTGGTAATAATCTTGTGAGTTCTTGCTTCATGGGGCAAGTGAATGAGTCATCATCACAAATAGTTTCACTTTGCCACATCCAACATGGCTGCGGCGTCAACGTACACTAAAGAAAACATCTATGTGTATGTACTGTAAACGTTGTCCATGATGATACTTGCTAGCAGCAGTAACTTGTCGCGAAGTCATGTTTTGTTTTTTTTTTTTTTATATATTCACGACACGACACGTCATGGCCCGTGTCCTGCTCCCGTTTATGCATGAACTGTATTTTCCCTGAGAAACATCATCACTGACCACCTCAGTTCTGAAGCATCACCACGACATTTCATCTGCCAGCAGTACCGCAAAACAAATATCACTCTTGCTAGTCCATTCTCCACAACTGTTCTCCATCATATGCATCTCAACAGCCCGTGGCAACGACATGCTGGCAGCTTCAGATGAGCCAAAGTGGGAAACAGAAAGGGGGGGGGGGTAAAGAGGGGTGAATCGGGCCGTAGATCAGGGCAGAGAGGATGGCGACACGGCCAGTAGGTGACAGGGGAATAACATCCCTTTCTCCTCAATCGACAGGGACCATAACTCCTGTCTCTCCAGGGACAGATTGAGAAAGGCAATAGCCCAAGGGGTTGTGAAGCTCGGATGCTTAGGAGAATTGAAAGTTAAAAGAAAAACGATGTTTGCTGAGCCACGACTACTGCTTCAGTCGGAATTTTCAAAAGGCCTTTTTCCTACACTTTTTTCAGAGACAGACCCAAAATGGAATGCTGTCCATATATTAGCAGACTCAAATTATCCAAGGTTTATTAAATACCATATGCTTCAAATAATGCACCACTAAGTTATCGCAAGATTGTTTTTGCATCCATCTATTTGTTTCATTACCACTTGGGCCAGGGACTAGTAGCCCTGTACACCTTGGCCCAATTGCCACTCAGTCATGGAGCAAGCACATAAAGACAAGCAGCAGTTCATTTTTTTTTTTTTTTTTGATACAGTGATGCAATTTTCAGTCTTCAATTAAAATATGTCAACATATTTCTTCAGGAAACCAGAGTAGGCCCCTAAAGAATGTACCAAATTGACACTTTTACACTCTCCTTGGCGCCAAATTATACAAAAACGGCACGTTTGTAATTCATATAAACTTATAATGATAAAGAATAGAAGAGAAAATAACTTGATTAGGGCTAACGTTATTTGAATAATCTATCACTTATTTTGCTTTATTTTGCTTTAATTTCCGTGATATTTCAAATTGATATCATCATTCTGATCCAATTACCGCAAAAATATTGTTTTCCAAAATAAAAGTAAATGTTTTATTTCAATTCAACACAAATATAAGTTTTAGTATATTGCAATGCAGATCTCCACAGCTAAAAACTACAATCATAGTAAAAAAAAAAAAAAAAATGCCGATCTGACAGTGACAATCAAAACAGAGCATGATTATCAACAATGACATTTTCCCTGTTTCTCCATATTCCACTTCAGGAAATATACATTTTCTTTACTATTCATTGTAGGGATGTGAAGAATAACTGATATGCATCAATACATGGAAATGCGCAGGCATGAAGTGTGTGCGTTGGTAGAGCAGCTGTGCATCGATAACATTTGGGGATGGAATCAAGATACATCGGTATCTGTATCGATACAGTTTTATCCATTTATGTAGTGTTTATTTGTATTCATCATTTATGAATGTGATCCAACTGTCATTTGGGCTAAGGGACTGTAAACACGGTCACTGGTTAAACCAGCACACCCGCTGCAATAGTCTGTACTGCATGTGTAATACATAGCATCTGTAATTTTTTTTTTTTTTGTCCAGTTGTCTACATCTCGAGTAAATTTCTGTAGTGTTCCCAGCAGTTTCGATTGCAAATTTGTGTGTATATTCCTTCTGTCCTTGCCATCCTCAACGCATTCAAGTTTATTGTGACACTACTAGCATGACCAGCCTCTCTTCCAAAAAGGCAGTCACTCTCCATTATGGCATTGAACATGGAGGAGTCCGTCAGTGCCTCGGAACTGTCTTGGGCTAGAAACCCAAAAAGCTGTGAACAAAGAGTGCAAACTTTTTCTGCTCGTGTGAAGAAAATAATACATGCTGTAGCCTTCTTTTTTTTTTTTTCTTTCCAGACATCCAAAAATAGTGTCATTGCGACAATGATGCGCAATAAGTTGTGGAACTGTATGCGATCATTTATTTTTTTATAATACGGTAAGCCTCTGACAAATATAGGGGAAAAACATGTACATGTAGTTAAACAGTTTTTGTTCACATTTTACATACACTATTACACATCATATCATATTTTTACATGCATGACGGCAAGGTCGTGCTTTATTGAACCAATTTAAAAACCTTGAAAGAGGACTGTCTCCCTTACTCAGCATCATGAGCATCTCGAAATTATTAGAGTCATAGCTTTGTTTTGATGGTGTGATGCCATTTTATGTCATATTTGTAAAATTTTACTGTACATACAGAGTATTGCAAAGAAGCTTAAATTGAAGAAAATCGTGAATTGAAATCACAATATCGATCAGAAAAATCACAATTCGGTAGAATCATTCAGCCCTAATACGCAGGCATCAAGCTTTATCGACCGCATATAAAAATTGATTAGGATCATTACATTCAACTTTACTATCAATAAGCTGATGAAAGCCCGAATACTCGCAGACTTGATATTGGCTGTTGATCAATACATGTTTGTGCATAGGATGTGATAGGGTAGATTGATTCCGAATATAAACAGTAAAAGTGTCTGTTGACATGTATTGCAGGGCCCTTTATGTTCCTCCTTAGCGTACTCTGTCCTCGTGGCTGTGTGTGTTTTACGTGAATAGGAAGTCCGAAACACCCCATTAATGTCATTTTCAAAAATGTTGAAAATGACAAAAACGGACAGAACATGATTTTTCCCAGGACGGCGATGATATGCACAATTTTAAGCATGTGCAGATTAGTCATGTTTCAGGATTTATTTTGGGGGATCAAATTAAAAGAGCACAGACACGCACAGGGGCAGGTTAGTCCTCCTCCACACCGGTACCTGCTCCGCTGAAGGTGAAAGAAGTGCTCGCTTGAGCTCATTGAAAAGTAGATGTGACAGTAAATTTTTCAGGCCCTTGTGAGATGGGAGATCTTGTTATAGCAGTCAGGATGGGGGTCAGGGCAGTGGCTGCTTGATGATTGAGGAAAAGAGAAGTAAATTCATTCTGCTTCGGGCACTTTGTCAAGTGCCAGTAGCTTACCGTTGAGAGCCACTCACCCATCACCGTGTTACGGCCCCAGAGGTCACCTCCCTTGCCATAAATCTAGCTCGACTCCTCGTCTGCTAAACCTATTGCCTTCCACCGGCTGAGCACGAGCAGCGAGAGGCTGCAGCTGGTAGTCCTCATAGTCACTCAAACGAAAAAAAAAAGACAAGAGAATATAAATGGTGCTGATGGTGTAAGGAGCAGGGCTTTGGGTGTTTCGGAGCCATTTAAAGGGTGTTTGGACAAACGTGCTATGTGAGACTGTATCGTTTCACGTTGACTCATCACCTGGCCTATGTGCTGTTTTTTATTTCGTAGATATTTCTTCTACCAACACTACAGTGTGCAATAAGATTTTTTTTTTTTTTTTTTTGGTCGAACAAATAGCTCTGACAGTTTCAGTAAAATCTACTATAAGTAAAGGCATTGCGTTCAATACAGCTCTTGAATTAAATTCATCTAAGACTGTCATACTTGGTCGACAGTTGGGGTACTGTGCATAAACTACTTACGATATATTGATTTTTAACTGCCAATTCAACTTTGCAGGATAATTAAAAGGCTGCAGATGCACACATGAGAGAGATTGGAAAAAAGTGCTGTCTTTCGCAAACACATGCCAAAAATCTATCAGAACAGGCAAGAGCTGGAAGGAGACAGTGGGGGGAGGGCGAGCCAATGTATAGTATACCAAAAAAAAAAAAAAAAAGCAGGATTGATCAAAAATGTCTTGATCGCGATGGTTTTACTGATTTTCATATTCACTATGTTTTTCTTCATCAATGAACAAAAGCGCGACAATAGCCAAACTAGATATGGAGGTACTTCTTGTCATTTCAAAAAGTCCTAATTAGTTTTTTGCTTTTGAGATGATGAAGTGAGTGGAAACATCCTTTCACCTGTTTTGACGAAGAAAATTGCTTTACTGGGTATGTGCTATACTTCCAGAATTATTACAAAAATACAATCGGTGGAGCAACTTCATTTTTAATTTTTGAAAAAAAAAAAAACATTTGCCTTAAGAAATATGACTTTTGAGCTTTGTAAGACACTGCCAATCCCCGATATAATTAATTCACGCGTCGCCCTTTGCTCTAGTTCAATTATTTGAATACTCCATTAAAAATTAACCTTGTGGCAATTTCGATTTGTTGCACAATGATGAAGGCGTTTGGTACATCAAGGCTGATGATCTCTTTACAGGTAGCTATCCATCAAGTTATTTTGTGAAATTAAATGCGCTTTTTGAACACGGTTTAACAGATGAATGCAAATGAACACACTGTCATGAGACAACGGACACTAGCCTTCTTCCATAAATCAATAATAATATCAAAAATGAATTTCTCAACATGTGATCTGAACACTTTTCCAAGCAAGTAGCAACGGAATACTTTATTAAGGAAAACTTTTGATCTACTGCGGGTGGATGTTTTTTTTTAATTGTGAGTAGGCTGTCTCACATGATCTGCTCCTTTTTTTTTTTTTTTAAGTATGTCATCATACACCATAATTACACCTGCCCCAACTTTGTGGGTATGTTTTTTGAAGTTGATTTTTCTTTTTCTTCTTACGGCATATGCGTGTATGCATTCCCTTCTCCGAGATGTAGTATCGCAGCACCAAGCTGCTTTCAATAGAAACCTCTTATTAGATGGTGATTATCTTGCCTGCGTCTGGCTTCTTTCAGTCGCTGACTTGAAGTCGGAGAGGCCAGGGGCACACGAGGAAGAAAGGAGTGAAAACTTCCTGAACCTAGCTTTCACCTCCCACCTCTCAACTCCAAGTGTACCCCACAAACTATCAACCACCAACCTTATTTAGGCTGTTTTTTGGGGGGTGTTCATGACTAAGAATGATGTTTTGTTAGTTGAGTGTATTACAAATGTTACATGGTCTTTGAAAGAGAGTAATGTAGGTTCAAGAGACAGAGCTCCATTCATCTTGTTTCAAATATTTTGCAACTTTAGCATTAAATTTTACTAGGTGAATGAACTACCATACTGTATTTTTATGACTAAAATAATAACACAAATTCACCTTAATGGTGTGTGTGTGTGTGTGTGTGTGTGTGTGTGTGTGTGTGTGTGTGTGTGTGTGCGTGCGTGCGTGCGTGCGTGCGTGCGTGCGTGCGTTTGTGTGTGTGTCTGAGTGTGTTCAATGTGTGTGTGTGTGTGTGCGTGCGTGCGTGTGTGCGTTTGTGTGTGTGTCTGAGTGTGTTCAACGCCAGCACCGGTGTTTCTGAAGGCCTTGGGCAGATTACATTTACATGGCCACACAAAGAAGGTGAAATTACATTGGACAAGAAAAAAATCTGTAAGCCAAGACACACGCTATCAAATGATGACAATAGACTGTTGGATATGAATGAATACGATTGATCTAATTTGTAAATTGTAGTTGCCTCCTTGCACGCCACTGCATCAGCCCATACATAGAACCAGAAATGTGCTATGTAATGCAGTTAAATCCTTTGAGTGTTCAAAGGATGATGACAGTTTTGTTACCTTCCCGTGCTCTCCAAATTAGAATGTTTCCAACTCTGAAATGCCAGCAGCTACACACTGATTAGGAATTGAGGAAAAATTAAATGAACTGAAAATAAGACAGAAGGAAGACATAGATGACAGGCGGAGGAAAAAAAATAGCCGGGAAGGGGTCTTCATAGGACCCCACTGCTCAGCTGTCATTCTGTTGGCTTCCAAAGAGTCACACAATGGACTGGACAGATGGTCCCAAATGCACCGCAGTGAGCTTGACTCTATTAAAAGCTGTTTGCTTCATGCCAGACGCCAACAAGATCTATTTGTTTCTCATTTGGATGTACATGTTTGACGACCAGCTTTTGTTGTTGTAAGAAACCCTCTTGCGTGTTTTGGCCACAAAATGGCCATCACAAGTGTGACTATGATGTCGGTGTTAATTTGAAGATAATCAAGAGACAATCAAAAGCAACACATGAATGTGTTCAAACAACAGTACTGTGGCTGATTTGCACCGAGTGGCTGTCAGCCAACGCTGCAGCGTATGGTGAATTTATGGCTGATAACTAATAACTGGACAACCATACAAATATTGGCCCTTATGCTCTCCCCACCACAGGCAACCTACACACAATTTTACTCCGTACCTCCTTGCACTCTCCTACCGCTTGACTTCCTAAAGAGCAGCTCTGTCACCTCGGAATGATCAACTACTCCGACATGCTGACCTTTCTCCGTCTGGCCTGTTCCCTGCCCTGCTGCTCTCTCGCATGTAGATGAGTCACAGACCAATGAAGATATTTTGCTCTTCTTTTGGTTTGTGGGCGGGAAAGCCATGCATTGACATAGTGAAATTAGTTTTGGTAGTAGTTTATGGTGCCCGACCCATTTTCAGATTAACCATCGGCTGAGGTGATTCATCTCGACACTGAGAGCCTGTTCGAGAGTTGACATGACAGGCGATACAGGTAGTTCAGACAAATTGGGCGGATGTTTCGATGACGATGCACAGACAGATGCGGTGTCCATAAATCTGTCTGCACCATTTCAATTTTGTGACATTACCAAATAAACCGATCTCTGAACATTAAATGAGCACTTGCTCAAACAAATAGATTTCCTTCCAATCATTCTTATCGTATCTGATTTTCAGATGACAGCCATTGTACTAAAAAAATCTTGAACATTTGACACAAGAAGAAACAAACATACTTCATAATCTTCAATAATAATTGGAATACCGTTGTTTTTATATTTTCATTCATATCAGGAAACTCACTCACCTCTGATGCTACTACAATACAATGTACATACAATGACAATTGCATCAACAATGACTGAATTGTCACAGGCTTAAACAGAAGCATAAATCGCTCAAAAATCGATGTATAGATGAATGCTGACTGAGGTAACGCCGTAGATCACAAAAAACTGGACTGGAAGTTAATGGTTGGTTACCTTTTATAATTTTTCCAGTTCTATTATTCAAATTGGGGCCTTGAATTTCGTACAAGTCATTATGGTTCTGGACCAGTCCGGAACAGGAGCGGATCCCCCAAACACAGACAAAGATAAGATCGAGTACAAAAAAAGGTGTCCAAAAACGACAGGGAAAAGCCAATCAATGAATAAAAGAAAAACACCAGGTTGGGTCTCCCTTCTGGCTTCGCAGAACCTCGGTTGTGGTAGAGAGTCTCAGAGGAACTTAATCCGTGGTGGAAAATGCTGCGTAGCGCACAGTCACCAAAGCCACTTTTCTGCCCCGAGAATGCGCATAATTCTGTTATGGTTCTGGACCAGTCTGGAACAGGAGCGGATCCCACAAACACAGACAAGGATAAGATCGAGTACAAAAAAGTTTCATTTTCAAAATAAATAACGCTACTAACAAAAAGAGCTTGCAAAAGGCAAGAGAAAAAAAAAACGCAAAATCACACACGACGAGCAAAAGCCAAACAATGAATACAACAAAAACGCACCAAGGATCACAATACCAAAACAAAACAGAGATAACAAGAGAAACAAACCAGAATGAGCTTGCAAAAGGCAAGAGAAAAAAAAAACGCAAAATCACACACGACGAGCAAAAGCCAAACAATGAATACAACAAAAACGCACCAAGGATCACAATACCAAAAGAAAACAGAGATAACAAGAGAAACAAACCAGAATGCAAACGAGACTAGGAACGAGATCAAGATTCACAAAGGTCTCGAAAATAAGCACTTGCACGTGAGACATGAGCAAGGCGAATATTCCGACAACTGATGATGGCTTGGCAGTCTCTTATAACAGGTGACAGATAATGACATGACGAGAAACTGGTGCGAAATGAGAGGGAGAGCTCTCCACTGCCACCTGCTGGAGACAAAACAAAACCTTGACACAAGCTACCAAAATAATTGGTTATTTAATCACTGATCAGACATTGGAGCTGCAATTTACAGGGAAATTGTGTCACAAATGATGTGAACGTGCTAATTCGATGTCTTTGAGCCGCTATTACGCCTTAGCAATGCAGTACTTAATCAGGCAGTGTGTGCAGCTGCAGATAAGAGCATCAGCTGAACGCATGAAAAGTGGAATGATTGGCGCCAATCGATGTGCATGGTATCATTAGCCATGCTTCTCCAATGGGCTCCTGTTGACGATCGTTCACCTTTATTAATGATTGTTCACCTTTAGAGCCCCCAGTAATTGTTTCTTCAGCTTCTGTTTCGCCTTATGATACGTAAATTTGAACTTCAAAACATCTGGATAGATAGGAAGACTAAAACAGGTAATCTCATAAAATAATGCCAGGATTGTTTTATTTTTGTGTATCTACTCAATAAAAGTCAATTATTTGGGATTGTTTCTATCATTTTTTTTCTGTCACGTGTGAAGGTTTCACTGTTTATGTTTTTGTTTTCCTGAAACGTTTTGCTTGTTACTGTTGTCCGAGAAAGTTGACTTCACAGATTGAACAGTGTACATGCATGTCTCTGTCTCCAGCTCAGCTGTCCGTTCCTTGTGTTTCAATGGAGTCCAATTCCTTCGCCCTACGTTCCACAGGCACTCATCTGCATAGAAAGGTAACTCACTCCCTTCGCACATGTCCACATAATGCACTCACTTGTAATGTTGCCTTCAAGGTTGGGGGTTATCCACGTAACTCACTCCCTTCGCACATGTCCACATAATGCACATGTAATGTTGCCTTCAAGGTTGGGGGTTATCCACTGACTTTGAGCTTTAAAACCATTGGACTGATTCAGCCTGTGTCCAGGCTGAACGTTTTACAGTTCTGTGGTAAAAGACAGTCAGCGCTAAAAGCTTATTTCGCCAGATGCTGCTGGTTTTGTTTAATTGGGATATGTGTATATTTATTTAAATTCCATGCCTAACACCACCAACAGTGCAAAAGTTAAAACTAAACCAGATAAATATTCACTCATGACACATTAGATTATTGTGCATACTTTATCTTTTCGAAGTCTGAAAATATACTTTATACTGTACTGTAATTTCTATTCTACCAGTACAGGAAATGATACTACTCTACTTTAATTCAAATTCAGAATTCAAAAATACATTTATAGGACTTGCTAGAGCTCAAATGATCCAATCATAAGAAACCATCTAATATTCAACCAATTCACCCCAACCCTCTCTTGCTCTTTTCTCTCTCTCATTTGCACACAAGCACATGCTCATTTCCATGGCATTTGTCTACATGTCCCCCTAGTGACCAATATAAGTACTACACTATCCATGCACTGCTTTCCCACTACAGTGTATTAAATCATTTTGATTGTATGTATTATTTCTCAAGGTACAAGTCTACTACTAATAAATCACTTATTATAATGAGTTTAAAAGTGCAAAGGTTTTAACAACATTACAGATACACTATCACTAAATGAGAATCAGCTAAAATATGTTGAAACATACTTTTCAAAATCAGTCGACATCTGTCACCATCACCATCGTTTTGTCTATCTGCTTTGTTGCCAAACAACTGCTACGTAACAATGTCAGACTGCCCTACCTCCAAAGAGATTGAAGCTGACTCTCCTCTCCATCCAGCTTTGTTGTTTCTTCTCAGATGTTGGGTGGTCCTTGTCTCTCGCGTTCTCTTCCACTCTATCTCCTTTTCACTCATTGTCAAGTTCACAGCGTCTGTTTCTCTTTGAGCTTCACGGCATCCAGCCATGGGCTGAAACTCAATACTTGAGTATACACAATTAAGTTCACACCAGAGGTTATTGGATGGAAGTATGGTCCCGTTCTGCAAAACGTGTGAATCAACCGGAGGATGGGAGGTTAGGAGTGCTGGCAGGTTATTTGGTCAAGGTTAAATAAATATTGGAGGTTAGCAATGTTATAAGCTGCATTGCCTGGATTTTACCCTTTGAGGCCTTTGCTTTGCAATTTAAAAAAAAAGACATGTCAGTGTTTAGTTTATGTGCAGTAGACCTGTTTCAGAGTGGGCAATGTCTAATATTTAATCATAAACTGATTCAATGGGTAAATAAATGTTTTACAAGGCAAAGGGCAGATCTTTTCGTTTTCATTTAAAATCCAATTCACATGTTTTGCTTGCAAAGCACAAAATATTTACAGAAAAACAACAAATTTTCAAATGTTTGTTTTTGTTCCAAAGTGTGCTCAATTCTTGACTGGACCAAATGAAAGACCAACACAATTAGTGAAAAAAATGGACAAATTCTTTCAATGGAACAAAACAATATTCCTGGTTTTATCTCACCCCAGCTGACCTTCGCAGCCTGTTGAGTGTTTCAGTGTTTTTCCCTGTTGTTAACATGCCATTGGGAGACCCATGACAGGCCACTTTAAGACACCTCAAATACACACAATTCCCCCCCCCCACCCCACTAACCCCCACACACGCAAACACTAATGGCAGAATGAGTCATTCAGTTATTTGATGGGCGGTGCATGAATGTGTCAGGAGTGTTTTGGGGGTTTCCTGTTTTGGCCCGTGTGCCTCATGTGCTTCCTGGCAGGGGGCTGGTGGTGTCATGTCATCTTTGGGACTGGCGATACACATGCAATTTTCCCAAGGGGTAAACTGATATGGTATAAATAATAGGACATGATAGAATAAGGTGTTTGTCTTGGTGCAATCAAACCATTTTTGACATCTTGTCAAAACATTCTACGCCTGGGATTTTTTTTTTGTCCTAAAAATACTCTGTTTAGGCTTTAAATACTTTCCATCGAATAAGAGGTCAAATGTCAACTTTATATTGTCTCCTATATTTGTGGTGAAAACGACAATCACATCACATTCCTTAACTTTGGAGAAAAAAAGGTCCTGTGAGCACAAAATATTATTTCAAATCTGTAAAATAGTGCATTAAACACATACCATGCACACACATTTTTTTGCTTTAATAGAAATATCTGGAAATGTTTATATCTTACGCCAACTCACCCATACACACAAACTGTCCATACTCGTGGAAGGCGAAGCAGTGGTCAAGTTCCATTAATCCGAAGCAAGCGGTGGGAATTGATCAATTAGCCATGCTTAAAGGTATGGCTCAGCCTGATCAATAACACTGATCACCAGCCAAAGGTTTTTCATTAAGGCTAGCTGTGCTGCATGAATGGACTCTATTAGCATAGATCACACGGGCTGTAAGGAATGCCAAGGCTCGGTCTTCCTGTGTAATTCAATGAATGACAAAGAATTTTACAATAAATGAAATTTAGTTGGATTCATAAACTTGATGACAAAATAATCAATGGCTTGGATTAGCGCTCTTCATTTTACCAAGACAGTTTTATGCTTCTGACTCCACCGGAACCATTCTCTACTGCTGCATGTCTGTGCTTGGTAGAGAGCATGTTGAGAGCTCTCGCATCAACCCAATTACAACTATTGCAGTGGACCCCAGCATACTTGCGGTTCAGATACCCCCCCCCCCCCACAAGTTTTAGTCAATATTTTAAAAATATTTTGCAATTTTTTTGTTTGTCTATTTAGGGGAGAGTTTTTTCATGGAAAATGCAAATTGAATGTTTATCACATTTTTTTGGGAAGATTTTGTATTTATTTAGTTTATTGGTTTATTGTTTTTTAAACAAAAATTGCATTTTAACGCTGATTTTCACTATTCGCCAGCTGGGTCCCTGTCCCCTGCAAATTGCAGAAGTCTTGAAATACTTGAAGCACACCAACATGAGTGTAATTGCGAATTTATCCATTGTGAGACAAATAAAGTTTTTTTTCCTTCTTCTTTCCTAATTAAAAAAAAAAGGCTGATTCGGATTTTGGGGGGAAAAAAAATCTGAAAAGCAACGCATACAATATATTGTCTCAATCTACATAATGTTTAATCACAATGCAGTGTTCTAAATACGGATGCTACTACTATAATACAAAATATGATTCATTTGTACAATGTGAAAAAAAACACTGCTGTTTATTTCACACCGTACTACCATTCCTGGTATCCTCGTGGTGCACGAATGAGTCCCTGCATTTCTGGTAGAAAACCCAAGTAAGAAAAGGCGTAACGGAAATGCATTGAATGGCGGTTGGAGACTTTATTCATGGAACCGCAGCATTACAGCTCTGTCCACTAGGGTTTAATATTGCGGTTTGATAAAAATGTATTCATTTACTAGTGCCTGGATGTTACGTTAGCGTCCTGACACACACTTCATCCAAATAGACTTTATTTTTCCATTGTGATTTTCCCTTTTGTTTTTAGTTACCTGAAAAACAGCGGATGTTGCTCCATAGTGATAATTCAGATCCACGAATCCAGCGGAACCCAGGGGATCAGCCACAGCGTAAAACACAAAAACTGCCACTGACAAACTCACCTTTCTCACCCTCTCCCAACCCCCGGCGGGGCTCGGGGCCATTGTTTCACTTACACAATCCACAATGAATTAAAAAATGGCCACGCTTTGTTCAGTGAAGCTGATGCATACTGTTGTCACGGAACCTGTCGTTAATGTGCCATCACTGCATTTCACATCCTCGGCAGACACAGGCAGAGTTTCCTCCATCTGTGAGTGCGCGTGTATGTGTGTGTGTGTGTGTGTGTGGTGGGGGGGGGGGTTGCATGATAGAGAAAAAGACAGGCTTACTGTAGAAGTGCAAGAGATGAGTCGAATGAATAACAGGTTGGTAGGTAGGTCATGTGTGTGTCACTGCATATGTGTGGGTGGATGTTTTTGCGCATATAGGAAGGGAGTGGGTCACAGAGATATTGAGGCAGATGGGACGAGATCATCCTGCTTTTGCCATGGCTTGAAGCATCTTTTCTTGACACGGTTAAAATGACATGGGCAGTTGCTCATTTGCTTGAGCACAAGCATTCTGCATATACTGTACAGTGTTCATGAAAATCTATAAACACTGTACATATGGAACGGATGTTACCACACAAACGATTTAATGCATGACTGCAGTCATAACTTTGATTATTTCACCCCTTTCTTGACATTTTAAACTCACTATTGGATGCTTATGTAGTGAACTTCAGATGTTCATCATAGATTTAGATAAAAGCCTCAGGAATTCAAAAGGGTTCGATGATTCCCTCGTTGGGCTGTACAGGAGAAGATTGATATTTCCGTGCGCTTTAGGTGGGTGGGAGTGGGTGGTATGGATGGATAGATGACACCCACATCCACCTCCACTGGGGAGAGGAAGTCCCTATCAGAGCACAACAGGAAAGAGACAGAGAGAAAACAAGTGTCTTTTTGGTCATTAAATCACTTCCTTTTTGGCCTACTTCCCCTTCAACCTCTTCATCCTCCCAGCACGCTTAAAACAGCCTTTTAGAGGACAGAGCAGTTGACGAAGCATCTTGATCTCTGTGCAGAACTGTGCGTCTTCTTTTGCTTTTTAAAGGACAGGGGTGCCCAACCTTTTCAGACCCAAGATCTGCTTTTCAAGCAGCCCGCCTCCAGAGATCGACCAGTTCAGTGTCGGCATCGCAAACCCACACACCTTTTCCAGCGTGCATTAACTAACCCCACAACACTTTTTTCTTGTTGTCATACAACCACGAGAGAAAACATCGCTCTCTCTCTGCTGCTCCTTCACATGTCCGTGCATGCACGCGCACGCATAGCCATAACTGACCCTACCATGAACGAAAACAGAAATGTATACCAGATACAGACACAAGGTAGATCTCTGAGTTTGAAAAAAGGAAATCGCTGGCGATCCAAACAATGACACGTTGTCCTCCTGCAGATGCTTGTCGGTCTGCATCTGGTGCTTTGATCGTCATCAAAGAGCGAAAGCAGAGGAAAAAAAAGTTGGTCGATGGTCATAGTCGTTTCAATGTTTTCAGGAAACATCAACTGCCTTCTTTCACAAAAATAACACCTTCCAATGTTTTCAGGAAACATCAACTGCCTTCTTTCACGACACAAAAATAACACCTTTCATGTTGTGTTTTCACACTGGGTAATGCCAAATGGGCTGCTGATGAAATTAGAAATTTTGTATAAATCTCACATTTAACTGTTGCACAATTCCTTTTTCACTCTTCCAAAAAAAGAAATAAAAGAACGAAAGATACGACTTCCTTCCTGTCGGCGACTTCCTGTTTATGTCTGTAAGCAGGTCAACAGTGCCGGCCAGTCGTCCCTGCCTCATTCACTGTCTTCATCCTTTAAAGGTGACACCAAGCCTCCTAATGCAGGATGTGGCGCCCACCCCTTTGCTAAAAACAAATCCCTTCTTACAGTACACATTTTCTCTGTCATTTAAACAAAAGTCCCATTTTAGTACATTCGTTTCCCTTCTATTATAACCACTTTCCAACTGACAACCTGTATTAATTATGGTTTGTAGCAGTATTTTCGCTAGAATGGCAGTCATAAGAGCATGGATCTTGGCCAAGTCCCAATAATTCACACATTCAACAAAAAATAAATTGCCCCGACCCACAATTTTGCAAAATGAAGCAGGTTTTTCATTAACCCGCACCCTAATCAAAGTTGAAAACCTGTATTTACACACTCGCCCTTTTTTCTACTGAGTCATCACAACAAGGAGGGAGCAGCTGCTTCCGTGCAATGTCTGACTTAGCTTCTTTGACTATGACTATCCTCCCCAGACTCGAAGCCACCCATCATTCCAATATACTTTTTTTTCCCCCCCAGACTTCCTCCGTATGATTCATAACAGCCAGACAAATTGGCTATGACCTGGACAGGTTTGTGTTGAGACCCAAGACTATAAAGACTGTTTTAGCTAGCTGCTGTCTGCCACTCCAAACTCATCCATACTTGGCTGGTATTGATCAAACTGATGGCCAGTGCCTCGGTGTCTGTGCTCCAGCATCACATAGCTTCAGATTCTCCTCCCTCATGTCTCTCACCTGGTATCAGATCTGGAGCTTGTTCGGCACTTGTCTTGTACTCACTCCCACTGCAAGGGTTTGTCGAGCACCAGCGAACATGAGCTGCGCGAATGGATTTTACTCCCTCCTTTTTCTGACGATATCGGGCATTGATAAATATGTTTTTCACACCATAGTTTAATATCTTTTGGGAGGAGTTTTTACATTTTGGCATAATTGCCATCATCAGCATTATTCAAAATTTGTTTAGATAGTTTAATGAGGTGAATTCTATCCTGTGTACAGTTCTTTTTCTGAAACATGTATTTATTTTGTGCATGCAACACTTTGTTTTTTTCTTTCCCCCAAAAAAAATGCTGCAGTAGACTGCAAATTTCCCCAGTGTTGGACAAATAAAGTTTATCTTATCTTATTTTAGAAATACAAGACAGGTTCATTGTAAAGCACTTTTCATCAACAACAACAGCCTCCCCCCCAAACAAAACAAAAAAAACCAACGGCATTCATATATATATAAAACAGTGCTTTGATTTATGTATAGAAAAAAAGTGATAAAGTGGATTGTCTTTCCTACCCTGGATCCACTTCTCAATCTCAAAATCCAAGCAAAACTTTGCTGTGCACCATCAGCAAATTCCATTTACAACCTTTTGATATCTCTTGTTTACAGTGAGATCGACAGCCAAATGTCAAGCTTCCTATAGTAGTCACAATGATTATGGTTGAAATTCATTCTAAATGGTTTACTATTCAAATCACACAAACTCAGTCTTAAAACAGCTTTTCATACCCGGAAATCCAGGTGGTTTAAAGGTGCCATGCACTTGTGTATGACCTCGTGACTGACCCAAACAGATGCCTTAGGGATGTAACCAGCAGATATTCCCAGTGGTCCAAGCTCGTGTTTTTCATAGCCATGCTACAGTCTGTGATGTTACAATGTTTCGAGCTGACTTTAGAAATGGACCTTTCCTCTGTTGAGTCCTCAATAAGCATACAAAAAGCGGTGCTGTCCCATGAGGGGTGTGGCGGACTAAATAATCACCATGAAAGTTTGGGAGCAGCTGTTGGCATGTGAAGGCCTGCCAGCAAGTTGGACTTGGTGCTCTGAAAGCCAGTGGGAAAACTAAAAGTAGCCATGTTCGGAAAAGAGGAAGGATCAAAGCTCCATTCAAGCATACTTTTGTGTGTGTCACACCACAAGATATGCTGTTTGTGTGCAACAACATAATGTTCACGATTACGTACATCCATCTGTGGGGAGACACACTCACATGCGCATAAACATACACTGCAGGAAGACTGACACAAAACGGAAGCTGAATCTTTTGTTTGTGTCATATCTTTGGAATGCAGCGCACCACATATTTGATTCTGTGCTTTGGTGAAAACAAGTTGTGGAATGTCAATGTAGAATTTCAAAAAGAAAATGCTTGTCCTTAAGAAGTAAGTCAATTAAATAAATAAATAAATAAATAAATACATAAATAAATATATAAGGAGTAGACAAGTGGTTAAGTTGTAGGATTTTGCATTTGTCTGTTTGTCAGTCTTCTATTTGTTGCAGTTATCAGCCATTATTAAGAATCATTAGTTGATTGATGATGGCAAAAAAGAAGCCTATAGCCCTTCCTGCATTTTTTTTAATTGACTGACTGTCGACTGAAGTTGTGAATGCACACATAAAGATAGTATGGCTGATTTTGATTGCTGATTCCACGCGTCCGACTAAAGTTAGCGAATAACCAATTATACCCATACATATTATCCTGATTGATGTTATGCTGCAGTCAGACGGAACGTGAGCTGAGTGTTTCTGGTGGTGCGTTTGAATAAATAGTCAATACAGTCCATGCGGTCGGGCGCGAGGAGCTGCGGATGAAGTGTTTAAATTTCCTTCTTTGCCTATTTCGCTGGGGTGTACAAATGTGAACTTTTTGCGGCACTGACAGCCAATCGGCATTGACAATGTACTTTGTACATCACACTCAGCACCTGCAGTGGCACAGACACTCACAGCGTGAGGGAGCTCCTCCTCTTCTCTGCTCGAGGCAACCCTCATGGAGTTTCCCAATTCCGGTAACGGCCTACAAAGTTTCAATGGAACCAGTAAAGCGAAGAGACACGGTGGCCACAAGATGCCCACATACCGAGAAGTAACCAATCAGACGATAGCTGTTTTCCACATCAAATTAAGGAGAACAGAGGCCCAATCAGACTAAACTTAATTTTATTTGCAGATTGAATATTTTTATAGGTGGCCCGGTAGTCCAGTGGTTTGCACGTCGACTTCACAGTGCAGAGGTACCGGGTTCAATTCCAGCTCCGGCCTCCCTGTGTGGCGTTTGCCTGTTCTCCCTGGGCCTGCGTGGGTTTTCTCCGGGTACCCCCTTTTCCTCCCACATCTGTGTGCCCTGCGATTGGCTGGCAACCGGTTCAGGGTGTCCCCCGCCTACTGCCCGAAGACAGATGGGATAGGCTCCAGCATCCCCCGCGACCCTAGTGAGGATAAAGCAGTTCGGAAAATGAATGAATACTTTCATAAGTATAAGGAGAAAATGGAATGCTCAAAATTTCCAACCAACAGAAATAGCTTGGAAAAGGGGCATCCTGCTTATTCTCAACACAAATCATATTGCAAACCCAATAAAAGGATATTAAAAATGATGATAATTGGATCTTTCAGAATGATAGTAAGCCTATCCAATCTGTGGTCAAAGGTCGGAGCCATAGATACATGTGTCTGTCAGTTCCTGACAGTCACAATTGTAAGTTGATCTTGTGCAGACTATCATAGATTAATTCCCATTCTATGTCAATGCAAAAAAAAAAAAAAAAAAAATCAAAAAATCTCCATAGAGTTGAAGTATCTCGGGTCAAAAGTCATTCTGGTTCATGTTTTATTCTTTTGTCAGTGCTCTACTGATTGCAACCTTGAACCAATTTTCCAATGACATTGACTACACACTGTCTTCAACAGCATTTTTTCACATTTATTCTCAGATGCTGCAAGTCTCATCATCAATCGGGACACAGGGGTGCAGTCCATTCACTGGATCCCATCAGTAAAATAGATTGGCTGTTTTTGTTCGTCGAACTTGCATCCGACTGCTATTTTATGAAGAACAACACCCAGTCCACTTTCCCTCAGACACGCAGCTACATAGCCGGCAAATATCTTAAATGTTATGCGTGGAAGTGCCAAGGGCCACGCATGTGACGGCTTATGGTCCCGCTCTCTGTTGATTACTCCGCTCTCCAGCGGTAGGTCACACAGATCAAGGCCGCTGTTGCTCCTTTGGGACTTGAAATCTTCTGGTTTTATGGGAGGCGATTTGAGGCCGTCACACATCTCCAGTTCATTCTGCTGAATATCATTTTTTTCCCCTCCCACTGGGTTCATTTATTTTGGCATGAGAGAACGTGCACTGACCTCAGACATTATTGTACAACAAAAGTCATTTCATCGTACGCCAATTCATATCTTTGCCATATTGCACTATTGTTTTAAACCAATTTTTTTCGTCTTGACCAAGTTCTTATACTGATGTGATAAATCCTGATGCAACGTTCAAAACAATTTCACCACGGACTTTTGGCGGGGGACTCAAACTATCCCTTTGCGATCCCTTTGTTATCATAGCCACTCAAAAACTTTAAACTAAAGATCAAGAAAATTTTACATTTTTTTGAGTGAAATTTCTCAACTGTGTTTCAGAGAATTATTAGCTGAAAGGAGGTAAAGTTTAGTTTTGATCTCCTTCCTGTTAGTCGTTTGCATTCCTATAAATACATTTTATGCATCTTTTTTTATTTTACTTCCGTAGTGGACTTATTTTTTGTTATAGCATCCTTAGGTTGTATTCTTTAATTTGATGTGAACATGAGAGATTGATCCCCGCAAACTGTTTGACTGAGGTGTTTGTTTTATGAATGCCCCATCAATGTGGAGATTGTCAGATTGGCTGTAAATGTTGATGGGACATCAGTAGAAAAAAAACAATGGTGTGCGAGAAAAACCCCCCAAAACAAAACAAATGGGCAAGTGACCTCCCTGGCAGAGGCAGTGAGGTTGTTTTCCATGACAAGGCAAATGTCCTCTTACTTTGGCAATTGTCAAGCCATAAAAAAATAATAATAAAAAGTGTTTCTTTTCAAATAGGTTCGTCTAATTTCCAAAATTACTTGCACAGAATTAAAGGAATCAATGATGACGCATGTAGTGACATTCAGGTTGTCGTTTTCTGACAGATGCCGCAGACCTTTGTCGATCCCACATGTAGGGATTTTTTTTTTTTAATTTTATTTCTTTTTTTTGACACGGTCGAGGCAAAGGTCAAGATTCTATATGCAGTGAAGCATTCACCTTCGTCACTCAACTGAGCCTTGGCAAGATTATGCCTTTGTGTCTTGCTCTCTGTATGTGCTGGGTTAATTTTTTCCACAATGGCGCCAAGCAAACACAGGGGAAGTGCGCGTTCCTCAAAGTGTGTGTGTGTGTGTGTGTGTGTGTGTGTGTGTGTGTGTGTGTGTGTGTGTGTGTGTGTTTGTTTTTAAAAGACATTGGTGCAACAGTTTTAACAGAGCAACTCCTATTGAATTAGATGTTCTAACCCCCTGCTTGCTAAATGGATTTCTGAAGTGGCTGTAGTTGGAGGCTTTCAATTGGACGCAACCTTGAGTCCTTTTTTTATGAGCTCTGTAGGATTTAAGTGCCGGTATAACATGAGCACTGAATGTGTGCTCCTTATTTTTTGAAATTGAAAAATCTCTAAAGGCTCCCCCTATTGTGTAGGCAATTAATGGAATGCTGGCAGCGAGGTTCAGGTGCTTAAAAGTTGTTTTTTTTTCCTCCCTCTATCGCTCTCCTTATAATTACTTATAAAGGATAATCATCAGGAGGGGGGGAAAAAAGCATCATAATGCTGCAGGCTTCCTCTTTATGCACAATGATGTATAATGCATGCTTTGAAATGAAACGGCAGCGGCCTTCAAACCATTCCGTGTCCCAACCTTTGTGCGTTTGTTTTGCGTGCCGCCGTGATGCTTTTGTGTCACAATGGCGGCTGTTCCCATTAACAATGCTCGCCTATTCATTGAATCTTTACATGTGTAAAGTTTGTCCATCAGGTGGGCAAACAAAAGGTACAACTGCCGCTATTAGCGATTTGAAAGTTGGCTAATTGGCTCTCTGAAGACTTCTGCTCTTTCTCTTCAGTCTCGGTCAGCCTCCATCAGTTTTAACAAGGAGGGAGATGAGAGATTTTATTTTTTTATTTTTTGGTAACATTTACTCAGTTAAAATGTTATGAGATTTTTGATATCAAGTAAGAACCTTTTGATAAATGCCTTTTACTCTTAGGCTTGTAAAGTAGCAACCCCCCCCCCCCACCCCACCTCCCACTACATTTGTGAACTTCCAAGTTGTGTCAAAGAAGAAATCCTCATGCTCAAAACTCATCTTGTTTTAGCGCGTGTTGTTTTCATTTTCCTTTTTTTTCTACAAGCCAATACACACGACTCCAAACGGTAACATTAGCAGCAACGCGAGCGCTAACTCAACAATGTTACCAATAATAAATGCCACAGCGGAAATTCCAGTGTGACCATGACATGACGTAAGAAGTAGACTCAGTTCACTGCAGGACTCGGCTAAGTCTGGGCCTGTTTTCACTAACATTAAAGTAGGACTTGGTTTACAAGGCAGTGTAATGTAGTTAGTAAATAAAATGGAAAAGAAACATATTCATAGGTGTTATTTCCTAAAAATAATTCCCTAATGCCTTCACTTTGTTTTTTTTAACCCTTTCATGCACCAATAATGATAACCCGTGAACTGATTACATGATAGGCTGTTTACTGTCGTAACTGCTGTCCCTGAAAAGGTTCAATTATGGCAATAAATTATTTTTGTTACAAATGCATTTTTGGCGGATATTGTGCACGTTCTCAGCTCTCAAGCCATCACATTTTACTGTCAATGAATCCACTTTCCTAATAAATTGTCATCATTCGGCTGATCCCCAGCAACCCGGAAATCCACTTCCGATGGTAAATCGTCTTCCGCTTGTACCCTCATTTGCTGTTTGTGTCAACCTGCCGCATGGCCGTGCAGGAAGCGCGCGAGTGCATCTCAGTGAGCATGAGTGACGCGTTTAAAAGCTTCACAATAACACTGGCCGACACAACTCGGGGCTGTTTGTGTGATGGGAAGGAAAGCCTGTTTAGAAATTGACAGCGTTACATCTGTGCGTGTGTGTGTGAGCTGAGTGTTATGTTGCTTTCGGCAAGTTATTTATGTGTGTGTGTGTGTGTCCCCGCCTCCCCCTTTTTTTTTCTCGCTATCTACGTGGTTATCTTTGCACTCGGTCAGTCAGGAGCTGATGTCCACCTTCGGGGACGCACACCACATGCATTTCTGAATATTTTCACCTGAGGCTGCACTTGTTAGAGTGTGCAGATAAATTCATGTACATTATTTATACAAATTCTGGGCGAGTGAAGGCAGGCAGGTTGAACGCATTTATGGAGCAAGAGGCCAGGCTCTGCAAGCCAAGCTCCAAGTGAGGGCTTGTGGAGCTGGCTACTTTCCCAACTCTGACTGACCGGCATGCATTGTGCTGCATGAGAACATATCTATCCCATGATCAATCAATCCATTTGTGTTCTTGAATGAAAAAAAAAATATTTTGGGCAACCCGGCCATGAAGTGAAAAATGCCCCAAACTGTCAAATATTGGCACATGCACTTTGCTTTGTATGTCACTTCAGAGTTACAGTTTCTGGGTTCAAGTCTCAGCTGAGGCCTTTTCATGGGTGGAGTTCTCATTGCAGATTTTCTTCCAGTATTCCAGCTTCAAATTTGAAAACATTTGCATCTGTGGAATACTAAAAAAAAAAAAAAATAAATGTCCACCTGTGAGTGTGAAGCCTGGTTTGTCTATGTTGTGTGGCTTGTGTTTGAATGGCGACCGGTCCTGAGTGTACCACACAACTCAGGTAACGTCAACTGGAGTAGGCTCGACTTGAGCACGAATGTGCACGAATGTGCATCGTGGCCAATTACGTGCCACTAGGATTGTTTCACCAGATATCCTTTATTGTCTTTACTGTGTGTGTCGACATGGGAAGGTCTGGTCAGTCAGTCTCTATTTGTATCAGCTAAGGGGAACTGGGTAAGTATTACTGGAGATGTTTTACTTTTTTTAATTAGGCAATGTGGGTTTCATAAAGCGGATTTCAGTCTCTCATCAATTATGCTCCATTATTCTCAGCAGTAATACACGCAATATTTTGAGTTTGAAATTTTGCTTCAAAATAATTTCATGGAGCGGATCGCCGACTATTCGTAAAGATACTTGAACTTTTTTTTTCTATACAGTACTCAATTGTTATTTGATATTTTTATTTTTATTTTGTGAGAATATTACGACAAGGGATGCATTCAAAATATAAAACTGAAGAAAAAAAAACTTATCGGATAAAGGATATTAAACACTAGAATACAGAAATGCTTGTGCAGTTGCCAAAATAACTTGAGAGAGCACCTTTGGGGAACAAAAATTGCAAGTGACTTGTATTTAAGATACTATTGTTTCGGTTATTGCCACAGTGACCCCAGTTCACCACTTTAGAGTTCAGCAATGTTGGTGGACCAACCAGCACAAAATATGTATATTTCAATACTTGATCTTGTAGTGTAGGAAATTTCTGTTTGTGTCATTCATTAGCTTGGTTCCTTTTACTCCTGACCTTACCTTCATGATTTTGTCGCTTCTGTTTCTTTCACCTGAGCTGGATGTTGGATAATAGATCAACATTCCTGAGTTGTGACATAAAGCTTGTCGTGAAGAACACACAGTTGATTAAAAAGAAAAAAAGGGACATTTTATGTGGTCTACGGTACACTGTTAGTGCTGATAAACTACCTGCTGTGTTCTTAAATGCAAATAAATAGTCCGACCTCCTCCCACACAGGAGCCGTCGCCTGCACAAGTGGAAGCATCACCAGCTGGTTGTAGTCTCCACGTCCCCCTGGAGCTGGAGTTGACTGCTTCGTGCTTCTCATCTCGAAGACCTTCAACTTTATCATAGAAAGGGCCTGACTACTCAAATGAGGACCTTTAAATTGAAATTGTTGCATGATTTTGTTTTTGTGTGCGTGCGTGCGCGCGATCGTTGTTTGCATTTTACCGTGGCCTAACCTTACCTAGTGACACAATATGGATTAAACATTTTCTAAATCTGAACCTGAATAGTCACTTTTTCGTCAGGGCTCTGTGTCTGCACTGTGTCAAATTGTGTGAGGAAGTTTGGATTTTTAAAATGAAATTATAGAGCATTCTTGTGAACTCTTTGTGTATGATCATGTAAAATACATTATATAACTGTTAACTGATCCCTTTTAATTGTCATCTTACTCCACAACTTGATGTAAAATGAATCCCGGTGTACAATGTATGAAATAAAATGATGACAGAAATTGTGTTTTTACATACAAAAAAAGTGTTGCACGTCTCAGTCAAAAACAATGAAAGAAATAGTGTCCGAATAAAAATGTACTCTGCATCTCACAATGGGTAGCAATGTGCTGTGTGAAGGGGGCCAATCCGCAAAGAAGCAAATGTGTTCGAACATTTTTTGTGTGTGCTAGTGTGGACAGCGCTCAAACATACACACACACACACACACACACACACACACACACACAATCACATACACGATTTCACAAAGTCAGAGTCATCTCAACATTATCTAGATTATCAAATGAACCTCGCGACTCAACTTCTGCTGTATCCATATTCAATTACTATATACATACATTTATATCAATTCATATATTTTTTGTGCGTTTTTCACGTGATGAAAACGGACTTTGATGGCCCACGCTGCAGGAGAGGGTGGGGTGGTGTGAGCAGTGTCTCATTTGCAATGATTTACGATGAAGTGAGGTGCATTTGACCAAGGCATGTCACAGATGTTCTATCAAGACACTCGGGAACTTTCATGATGCGTGTGTGCGCGCGTGTATTGAAATCCCTTCCTCCAGGCTCAGTTTATAAAAACAAAACAAGACCATTTTACAGTAGACAAATTTATTGTGGCGCCGAAACCTTACGTCATGTAACACAAAGATGGAAACCAAGAGACGCAATAAATTATCTTCATTATTACGTGTAACCAGTGACATTCTGTACATCAAAAAGGTAAAGCACTGTAAATAATGAATAAAAGTTGTACAAAAAAAAGTGGACCAAGAAACTGAAACCTATACAGCAATACTTAAGAGACAGAGATGTTTCAATGCCAGTAGACGTAGAAATTAATATTTTATGTGTGATTCCCCAATGATTTTAGTGTCTCACGACATAATTTAAGTACTGATTAAAAGTCAAATAAAAACACTGTACACACAACAACAATAAAGAAAGCAACCAATTTTTTCCCCATGTCGATGATGTCATTTTTTTTTTTTTTTAGGAAATCATTGCTTTGCAATTAATGCGTCATCACAGTTGTCTCCCATATTACCACATGAATGTAAACACCTGCAATTCTTGTTTTTTTTTTTTAATTTTACAACATTAATACTTTATTTATATATATATTTGTACATATTTTCATTCACATCTGCACAGTTAGCTAGCATGGTAATGAAATAAGGCAAGACTCACATAACTGTGACATCACAATATATTTTTTCCTTTTTTTCTTTTTTTTTTTGCAATTTTCTTTTATTAAATAATACTGATTATAAAGGTTTCGTGTCATTTCCTTCTTCTGCAGCAAGCTTTGGTCTTTCTGGGCAAAGGCCGACTAGAACCACATCCAAAACCACAGGTTGTCTCGTTCCATTTTTTTTTTCGTAGTAAAATTGTAAAATTAAGGGTGTTTTTTTGCAAGAAAAATGGAAATACACAATCATTTTAGCTGATATTATTAACTATATGTTTTTAACATTCGACATTCTGAATGAAGTACATGGTTTAAAAGGACTCGGGCGGTCAAATAAGGGGACCCACCAAATTATTTCTGTTACTGGACTAGTACTGTTTTGATCACTGAGGGGCATTCCATTTCGGGTCTTTTCTTTTTCAATAGTCATTTCTCACATTTTTGGTCAGGTCAAGCTGCCACTGCCGTTTCGATGAGTTCA
Source organism: Hippocampus comes (assembly GCF_001891065.2). Taxonomy (NCBI): domain Eukaryota; kingdom Metazoa; phylum Chordata; class Actinopteri; order Syngnathiformes; family Syngnathidae; genus Hippocampus; species Hippocampus comes. The sequence goes on along the minus strand of NW_017805467.1, from coordinate 1,321,141 downwards.
GTGATCGCAGGTAAGAGTCCGCTTTGGTTGACCACATGAATGCCGTCTGTACAGTACCAACCAGAGCTAAAAGAAAAGTCTAAACACAAGTCCACGTTCCCAGAAGCAAACGTCCTTTGTTAGAGTCACTGTAGTTATAAACAGTGAGTCCTTGTTTAGTTCAAGTGTTCCTCTTTGTGTCCTGTGTGTCTGCACTTCTTTCCCCTCGTTCATATGCGCGCACGCTCAGTTTGTGTATTTTTTTTTTTTTGTTCAAAGTTCTCGAGGTTTTACTCTGTTTGCCATTCTTTACGCAATCAACTCAGGGCTGAGGTGGATTTAAATAAAAGCAGAAGATTTGGGGCTGCGGCCTGACTCCTCGCAAAGTGTCCATGCAGCAGCTGCGTTGCTGGTAGTGCAGTTCCCCTCCTAAGCTCTCTTGGCATGGAGCATTTCAATGAGCAGATTGTTGCAGGGCACGTCACCATTCAGGTGCTTGTAGTAAAGATATTCTTCGGCCTGCAGGCTGATGGCTCGAATCTCTGGCAGCCGCAGAAGCAGCTGACCAAACTTGTCCGTTTGCTGCGGGTAGTTACACATGACGTAGTCCAACAGCGCCGCATTCACCTGCTCCTGGACGCTCTCTACCAGGTGGAAGTTCTCCAGGTTCTTCACATCTACCGACGTGAGAAGAGACAAAAAAGTCAGATCCACATACAATTTTCCAAGCCCTTTAATTTAAACCGGCCATTGCGTTTTCACTGCATGTTAAGCATACGCCATAAAAACCACACCCTTCGACAGTCCACATTTTGTCCGCTATACCTTGTCACGGTAATTAATTGACTTTATCACAGCGAAATTGTGCTTTGAGGGCTTTCAAAGTAACGATTCTACTGTTTATTTTGCTCACAGCTATCTCTTGGGACAGCCGTGTCGAAGAAATCAGGTGAAGGCAGGAAAAAAAAAAGGGGTTGTCCTCCTGAGATTCAATCCCCGTGAGTCAATAAATTATGTAGGGCAGACTTACAGCCACCTTTTTTTTTGTCATATCAAAACAATGTCAGAAAATATAAATGACTTTTTTAAGAAGTGAACATTTGGCGAGTGCAACAAAAGTGCAAGAGTTTTCGGTGTAGATTGTTGGTTCCTTGTGCAAATGTAATTTTTTTTTTCCTTCCCCAAATCCTACCTGTGCGTGCTGCCACCAGCGCTTTTCCTCGGCAATAACAATAATAAGCTCACAGGGGGCTCCCGCAGATTATTGCAAGACAAGTGGAAAAAGTGCTAAATGGATAATGGTGGACCACCGCACGGTGTGTTCTAGTCATGATCATGAAGTGCAGGGCTGAAGAATTTTTAATGAGATGGCACAGCCACTATCTCACACGTGTGTGTGTGTGTGTGTGTGTGTGTGTGTGTGTGTGTGTGTGTGTGTGTGTGTGTGTGTGTGTGTGTGTGTGTGTGTGCATGTGCGTGAAGGATCATTTATTAATTTGTTTGACCTCAGGTTGGATGTGCTTATGTAGGTTAATGCGTAACAACAGCGTGCCTGTTTCTCTTTGACACCTCCAGACGCACACACATGTACAATCGCGTGGTATGGACACACAAATGTATACACGCACATGCCCTCATCCCATTGCGCGCACTTGATCTTTCTCACTTCTCAGACGCATGTATAATCAGACACTAATCCTTGGAAATACACGCCATTTGTCTTCCTTGCTTGCATTGTATTACTCTCTAACACACACACACACACACACACACACACACACACACACACACACACACACACACACACACACACTACACAGCGCATTAGCAGGGAGAAAGGGGGGTTGTCGGGGGTGGGGGATAAATCAGCAGCTAATGAGGTCTAGAAGAGTATGAGAATCAGCTCCTTCAAGGCACTTCCATCTATGATGCACTCTACCATGCTATTTGCAATCTGTATGCATGTGTGCGTCTGCTTTTGTATTGCGTGCCGTATGGCTGGTGTGTAGTGTGTGCATGCTCATCGTGACCTCTGTGTGACACGGCGAGGGGCTAAATAAGGCCAAGAAGAGGACAGGAAAGGGTGTGTGTGTGTGTGTGTGTGTGTGTGCGTGTGTGTGTGTGTGTGGGCTGGGCAGTAGGAGGGGGTGACAAAGAGGGACTCCAAACAAACACGACATGCTTTTTCCTGCTGTCGCTCAGCTGTGTGACCCGCTGCCACACTTCTGGACCAGCACCAGCATTGCTGCCAAGCACTAATAAGGCCTTACACTACAGGCACAGTATGTGCAGGTCAATGAGGAATTGAAAAAAAATCAATTTCAGGGTGCATGAAAGAAAAGTTCCTGATTTGCTTTGCAACTTTCAGATGAAAGGCTCATCATCTTTTTGCCATCTTTTTTTACCTGCCAGATCTCAAAGGATTTTCGAGACGATATACATTTGGAGTGTGTCTGTGGAAGCTGTTGTCCGTGTGCCTAAAAAAAACATGTGTGAGGTCAGAGGTTACAGATGTGGGACCCCAAAAAGGGCCTCGGTCCCAATCTCTGTTCCATTTCACCTCAAATGTGTTCTCATCCAACTCTGTCACTACGGACATTGCAGTGGGGCAATCACATTGGAACAAAAAGGCAACTCCAAAACAGTTCCAACATTGCTGGAGGCATCCCATTGCAGAAAATGTAGAGGGAGGTAAGGAAAGTTCAAGCTCGATTCCTCCATGCAAAGGACACTTTTCTCATCGTTGGCAAAAAAAAATGGTGCTGGAGCAGTTTCAGCAGTGGGAAGGGCTATCGGGGGTTACCTAACTCAGAATCGAGATTAAAATGTGAACAATTGCGGGAGAGACAGAATGTTAGTCCCGGTTCCACTCGATTCTCGGTTGTCGATGCCCAAGCCTAGTTATATATCAAGTTCTGGACTTTATGAAGAACAAGTGCATGGGTGTACTCACTGTTCATGATGGGGAATATTTTCACATGTGTTTAAGTCAGAAAAGGTGCAAATCTGACCACTTTGTTGGCCACGTGGATTCTCCCATCGACTTAAGCAGGGAGCTGGTGCACATCGGGAATTTCGGGAGATTCCTGGACGGCCGCTATACAGCGCTGGAACCAGAGTGCAACCCCCGGCCCCCTTATCTGGTGGCTGCGCACAAATTTGTCGGTTATGCATGATGGGTGTGTCTCAGGAAAACCTTGAAAGTACAAAAGCCAGACGTGTAAAAAAAAAAAATGACTGAAGCGCCACCGGAAGACTATGTGGATGAAAATCTAAGTGGGTACTATAAATTGAAGTTCCATCAAACCTTCAGCCCTCTGACAAGAGATCCCATTATTTCACCAATATTGATACATTTTTATGTCCCATTGTAATACCTTAAGAAATCATGAAATGTGAACATGTTTCAAGTGTAACATGATACCTGCACACACAAAATGGAATGGTCAAGTACCTTACCCCGGATGATATCACATGGCCTTCTAAAATTGGCACCCAAAGAGTTGAAATTCAAAGGATTTTTATGAGCTCCAAGCGATTCTAGTGAATTTAGCTTCATATTCCTCCAATAATGTGAACGTGTGTCTGCGTGCACGCAAGTGCGTGTTCTGGTCATTGATGGCCATTGCATGGCTGCCATTGCCTTTGTTGTTTAGTTTAACATCTGCGGCAACATAAAAACTAAAATGAGACGGATTAATATCTGTGTGTGTGTGTGTGTGTGTGTGTGTGTGTGTGTGTGTGTGTGTGTGTGTGTGTGTGCGCGCGCGCGCGCGCGCGTGTATGTGTGCAGGCATGTGTGGATCGTTGGGGGTTACCACAGAGAGTTAAGTACTTCTCTCTGTCAAGCTGATTAGGGCGAAAGTGAAGCAAAAAGACCACATTTTAATTGCTAATTACTATCAGTGGCCCTTTTGAAAAAATAATGAATGAAGGTTTCCATACGAGAGGCTTGCTTTTTGTCTACAATTTGCAAATGTGATGAGTCAAAAATAAGATTAAAGAAAAGAGCAAACTCCCAGTTTTGTATGTGGCCATAATAAATGCTATTTACATCATTAGAGCGAAAGAGACAAAAAAGAAAGCTCAGATCAAAAAACGAAGCAGTCCATCACTAATCTCTCGACAGTGTCAGGTCGAAGCATTAAGTGTGCTAAGTGCTCTCCTTTTTCTTTTCTACCTCCCCCTCACCTCAGCCACTCCTCTCCCTCCCAGCCTCCCTCCCTCCCTTCCTCTTCCTCTATCTCATCGTTCAGTCACAGTGGGACTAATTATCAACTTTTTTTTTTGTTACAGATAAAACAACCACAGTTCATCGCAGTGCTGCGTCCGACTACTCAAATAGAAACCCTGAGGTCCCGCAGAATACATTGTTCCATTTGACGGGCGATCACACTGAAGCCAGTGACTTACTGAAAAAGCTCACACATACACACACACACACACACACACACACACACACACACACTTCTCCTCTCCGAACCCGCTGTGCCTTTTAATTAGACTTGAAGACTAGATGTTATCATGCTGCCAAAGTGTGTTTTTACACTGTTACACTGTCCCCCCCACGCTCTCTCCTACAGCCTGCCTGAGGTAACACACACAAACTCACACACTGTATGAGTGTATATCCATCCATCCATTTTCTGATCCGCTTTATCCTCACAAGGGCCACAGGGAGTGCTGGAGCCTATCCCAGCTGTCTTCGGCCAGTAGGTGGGGTACACCCTGAACCGGATGCCAGCCAATCACAGTGTACACATAGGCGAACAACCATTCACACTCACAATCACCCCCAGGGATAATTTAGAGCGTTCCTTTGACCTGACATGCCTGTTTTGGGAATTTGGGTACCCGGAGAAAACCCACGCAGGCACGGGGTGAACATGCAAACTCCACACAGTAATGCCGGAGCCGGAAGCGAACCCTGCGCCTCTGCACTGTGAGGTCAATGCGCTAACCAGTCAACCGCCGAGCTATTACGGGTGCATAATTGAAGTTAATTATTTTACCACATTAGTTGAAGAGAAGGACATTCCCACCATTGTATCCTAAATTATTTCAAACATGCAACAAACACCAGCATATTTCGCTTACGTCATCTCACTGGATTCATGTTACTCTCCTTGTGAGTTGAATGAAACACACTTGTCCTGAAAGTGGTCAACCCAAGATGTTGAAAAGGTTCAACTTTTGCTTAACTGTCATACCCTCCTGACTACCAGGAAAAAAAATGTTGTCCAATCACATTTATTTTGACATTCCCCAATCTATGTGAAGTAATTGGACTCCTCCAAAAGAAAATTTTGAAATCCCTACATTTTTTAAACAGGCTCAAATACACTTAAAACAACTCAAACAACACTTTAACGTGTTCATAAGAGTCTTATAATTAAAATGCCAACAGCATTTCAAGACAAAATGTGGTCGATAAAAAGTATTACTTTTCCTCTTCCCATAAAAAGTGCTTGCACTGAGGGAAGCCATTTTCTTACTTTTTCTAACCCCTACAAATTTGGTATCATTGGAAAGCACTGAATGTCCTCTTTAGAGTAACAAAAGGAGTTAATGCGATTGGAGGCACTGGGTGGGAGATATTTAGGTTCACAAATGTCCTCTACAGAGGACAAATTTGAACTACTGGTAGTCAGGAGGATATAAGTGGAACAAATTAACTGGTGCTACAGTATAAGTAAAACGTACAAGGATTTAAAGTCTGAATCTGCATCATATGTTACTTTCAATATGCTGTCTCCAATGAAACAGTGATTTTTAACATACCCCCCCCCCCACACACACACACACACTTTCTGATGTACTTATACAGTAGCCTATTCATCTTTATCTTTTTTTTTTTTGCTTCTTTTGGAGCAAGTGCCATTTTCCAGTACTGCCGTCTCATGGTTTTCTTTGGACAAACTTAGGAGTAGTCGTCTTCAACTTTAGAGTTTCCAAAGTCCTGCTTTTCCACACACTACACATGTACTAATTCAAGTGCCTGACTCCACCTTGAACACAAATATGGTATGGCTGCCCCGATTCAATTTCTCAAAGACAATATTTTCCCGTTCTTCCTTCATCGCGCCGCAATTTACCATCACGACTTCCTCGTACAAACAGCTAGCTGTCAGGGCAACATGACAAAATAACTCCGTGTTCTTTCACTTTCAGTGTCCCAAATCAATAAAGGTCCATGTCACATGCTGCCGATTCGCTCCCTTCAAATGTCACAACATGTGCTTCCCTCTGGGTTTCAAAACAACACATAAAAGCTGGTGGGCCATAAACAGATATTGAGTCAAGCGCTGTCAGTAAACCAGTAGACAAACAAGTGACTTCCGCCATCAGGCTCTGGCCTTCCAACAGGCCTTTATATGAGCCTATCAAAGTCGGAGCAGCTTTTACTACAACCGCGGCCCTTTCAAGAGGACTTGAATCAGAGTCCGGGCCTCTTTATTGCATCTCACTTTAGTTGTTATCATGTCAACAATGTCCTCTGCTACTTTATTCATTATTAATCCACCAAGCAGTTTGGCTCCAATCAGAACTGAGGGCGTCAACAAACGAGAACCGGATGACCTTTCATTCTGAGTGGGTTAAAGGGACCAAGTCAGGACTCAGTGGTAACAGTTGGTGACGTCCGTGTGTTGGTACATGTGGCGCTAACAAATAAGGCAGCAGGGGCAATCGAAGCAAATAAACCTATGGGGCAAAGGACAAACAGCCACGTGGCTGATGTCATCGCTTCATTGCCCCACTGAGTTACGGTACAGTGCCCTGATCCAGTCACTGGGTTTGTGGCAGAATATCGCAATTTCTTTAACCCCCTGCTTGAAACGCATGCTACCATAAACTTGGGAGATAAGCAAACCCATACACACCTACTTGGACACACACGCACGCACGCACGCACGCACGCACGCACGCACGCACGCACGCACGCACGCACACACACACACACACACACACACACACACACACACACATTTGGACTACATTCCCCTCACTTCCCATCAATACTCTACTTAGAATTCACATGAACATGCAGCTTTCCTCAGCAGGAGATTGCGCCGCGCCATTAGGCCATTAAAGATCTTTTCTATTTATGCTTACCAGCAAACGCGTCGCACCCTGGAGAGCGCCACTCACTTGTTTTCCTCCGACTCCCTTTTGGGGAATTCCTTTTCAGCCGCACAAAAAAACGGGCGTACGACTGGTGCTGTGTGCGGTGCTGAACAATTAATTAGGGTTCTGTCAGATTCAGATTACTGGAGACTAAAGGGATACACAGACACACTCAGCACATGACAAGAGATTGAATCATCTCATCGAGCTTTAAACAAGAGAATCTTGACCTTTAATGAAGAAACTGACACATCAAGTAAATAGTGAGCAGTCAATTAAGAATTGGCAAATTATAAATCAAACAATCAAACATCAGGAATGTTCAAAAATATACTATGACGAATAATAATCACAAAAATCATAATTAAACTAATGTGTACAGCCCGGTTGCTCCCCCCACTAGCCCCCTCCATTACTGCCCCAAAATGTACTGAACGTTCCAACCGTCACCATCATGACCAACATCTAAATACAGATGTGTTGTAGATTTAAGTGTTCATCCATCCATCCATTATCTAATCCGCTTATCCTCATGAGGGCCGCGGGGCGTGCCGGAGCCCATTGTGCACAGTCCCAAAAATGTACCTACTAATTACTCTAGGTACTGATCACTCCCAGTTCCTGACTAAACTACTGCTGCCAACCAATCAGTTTGTATACTGAGCAGCCACAGCATTGCCCAAACCATCAGTTGTGACATGCTCCGGGTTCCACATGACCCTGGAAGTGATAGAAAATGCATTATAGGCCAGACTCCACTAAAAAGATTAACCAAAATATTTTAAACCCCTTAGCGTATTATTTTGTCTTCACCTCATGAACTGATGGTGACTTCCGTTTTTGCCGTTACCATTCAGGGACAGTGTGAGTGTGTACCGGTAGATCTGCCCTGCGACTAACTGCCTACCAGTCCAGGAAATAGTTTGTCTTTCGGCCTGAGTCAGCTGGGCCTCAGCTCACTCATCAGCTCACTCATCGCCCTGAACAGGACAAGTGATATGGAAAATAGATGGAGAATCAGGTTTTTGGTGACCCTTTACCTTTCCCTGAATGAGGACTGTGAAACACGGAAGAGAAACATCAGAGCTTGAGAAAGTTAAAAGGTTTCACTCTGTATCAGAATGCGGTCTGGACTAAAAAGCAGTTTGCTTGGGGATAGCAGGAACTACTTCTCAGACTGACCTTTTGGGCTTTTTATCATCAATTATTGTGTTGTATTTTGAGTGGAGTCTGGCCTATAATGACTAATTTGGGAAAACAGGCAAACAGCCTCAAATGCCCTTGAAAGCACTCATCTATATTTAATAGGCTGTAAGAACCTGACAAATATCACACTCAGACTTCTTATACATTCAAGAAAAAGCCTCATTAGGCTCTGAACACAGACTATCCTCCACTGTGATTCTCTCGTTACAGTAACTTACTGTAGCCACATGCCCTGGAGCTAGTATCCCGCCCAACGTCCAGGGGCTGACGATCCTCTGTGTGAGCAATAAATAATTACAAACCCCTCACACTTCCTTTCTCTCACACAACACACCATCGAAGGGGACACGCATTTGTCAGCATGTCAGAATCAAATACGAAGGCTCAATTTGTCTATCCAGCCATCAAAACTTCCCGTTAAACCAGTCAAGAGGTGTGATGTCAGGAAGCTTTGAAAGAGAACCGAGTGGAGCCCATTTGGGGATATATTAGGTCAAATCTACAGCTTGGTTGACAACATTGCCGTTGTTATTAAAAGGTAGCGGTCTGTTCTGTTCTGTCGCCCAAGGACAGGTTGGTGGGCTCGGCAAGGCAATTGAGAGGGGTCAAGAGATGGAACGGAGGCAAAAGTGCCTGAGGTGTGATAAAATAAACAAGCGAGAAGGCGCTCTGTGCTGGAGGAAGCGAGACAGAAGAGCTTCCTCATTGTCTATGCTGGCTGCAAGGTGCTTGGGATTTCTCCTGAAGTGAATTTACATCCTGGATCAGATGCTTCTGTCTTTTCCTTTCTTCAAGAGACAGGTCCAACTGGGAGCTTCCAGTCGGAAAAGGATACATTATTTCAACATTTATTTCATTGCTGAGTTTCTGTTGGTTAGCACGTCTGCCTCACAGTTCGGAGGTTCCGGGTTTTGACTTTCAGCTCTCAGGTTGTTGCAAGTGGAAAAGACATTGGAAGTAAAACACTGTATCCGACAGAAAAAGTACTTCCTGTCAAATGCATCTGGATTGGATTTGGCCTCATATAGGATTATCAGACAAATAATGAAAAGGAATTTAGATGACAAGTCTGGCGAGTCGCAGGACGACATAGAGGCCGCCTCCTTTTTCATGCTGAGTTAAAAGAAAATATCACATTGTCTCACCATAATGAAAATCAATTTGCCAGAGGGACACTCACCATCCCGAATCAGCAATGAACCCACTGGTTTTTCAAGGTCCTTCTGATCTTCTTGCTTCTCATCTACTTTACCTTCCTGGAATAAATACCATAGTGAAATACGTTGCTGATCTGAGATGCACCCAAAGGTCACCGCTCTCTCACCTCAATTCTGTCTCAACTGTCCATAGCACAGTTATGTGCAATGGCTGATAGTTCAGGACTGGCAATGGTGGATTTGTCCAACAATGAGCACACTTACAGTATGCTCACTGGATACTTCATGAGGTAAACATTCACAATAAAGTCATATCCAAATGCTGGGAGGAAAAAAAAACTGCCTTTGTAAAGATAATAACTGACTCACACTGTGTTTGCAGTTTGAACTGGTCACATTGTGAGTTGGTTCTAAAATGTTGGTTGTCCTTTTTAACCGGATGTCCCTGACAAAACATTAAAAATACTTCAAGTGCAGTCAAATTATCTTCCCCTCCACCAATATAGTGGCAAATGATACCGTCGTGCTCTCTCTAACCTTGTTTACATTCAGTGCACTTTTGCGCCCCTCGGCTAATTATACACACGATTTGTTTAGTAGCTGTGAGAGGGCTTGCCGGGTGGAGGGGCAAGTCAACCTTTCTTGTTTATGATGAAGTGACAGAAAATCATTGGGGGGTCAAGTACCTCACCCACAATCCACCCCCCGCCCTCCCCTCAAAAACTCCTGCAGCAGTCGGTAAGGTGCCTGTTGTGGGAAGTCTCCCCTTTAATGGTCTCATTAAAGGGCCCGTCTCCCCGTCAATAGACGCCTCTTATTCTTTTTCTGACAAATTTGAATTAATAATTCAACGGCAAGTGCCTGGGGATGTATATTTTCGGCATGAAGGACAGTTAATCCATAGCACCCCACACGCTTCCTCTTTCTCTCTCTCTCTTTACTCTCTCACTCTCTTGTTTCACCACCACTCCCTCCATCATTCTCGCTTGATGATGGAAAGCAGTGGGTAGTGCTGACTAAAGAGAGTGTGACCAGATTTTCCACTGTCCTTTCAACTTCTTTGCTCTCTGTGTGATTTTGGTCCCCTATGTGACAAGTGGAGTTAACTTAAGTGCAAATTGCTCTATGGTGGTGGCCCTAGTATTTATGTGACATGTTGGCACGCCGCTGCTTCGAGCAGAAAAGTGTGTGTACTTGATATTTTCCCGCAGTGGAAGAATATAAGAGTAGAAAGATTAGATGAGTCAAAATGTCAGACTACTAATGGACACAAAACTCGATGCAATTTGCTGACCGCATCTTGACCTACAACTTCACTCCAATGACATCCAAAGCACTTGAGTATATGTGTTCAATTATGTAACTCTGAACCATCATCTTAATTCAGCTCAAATATTTGCATATACTATGCAAAGGTACCAGGTATTGCTTCTTTATACTGTCATTGTAATTCATAGTCATCTATCCATCCTCCTCCGAAATTGTCTGTGTGGAGAGCATTCTAATTGTGTTTTTGTAACAGTACTCGACATCTCAACATTAGTATCTCCTTAATTTTGATAAAGTCAGGACATTTTTTTCATCCATTCATCCATCAATGTATCTATGACGGGAGCACAAGTAGTCAAGAAAATGGATGGATGGACATTCAATGTCATCCAAAACACAGTTACTGTAACAGTATTTAAACTGGCTCAATTATTACAAACAAAAACATATACCATACATTTTTTGTTTTTTTAATGGGGAGGGGGGGGGGTATTATCATTATCATTATCAGTAGGACATATTATCATTGTGGCAATTTTACTGGCAAACCAAATCAAGTGGTCACTGACTGTGTGCTTTAATTAATCTTCAATCATTTAGGAAACCAAGAAAGAAAAACATTTCCAGTTAGGACTTTATTGAGTTGTACCACGTTTGTCAGTTGTCATTGCGGAACGTTGAGTTTGAATTTAGAGGCATGCGGTGTAATGTATAATGTGGGTATCAGTGGCAGGTGGCACTAAGGCACTGCACACCATTGCGGCAAGTCAGGGCATGAAATGACGGATGACAGAAGGATGCATAAACATATGACTTAATAATACATCGATTATTTTCGATAGATGCATACATCGATGATTTCATATGAATTATCAACCAGTTATTTTCAGCTCCTTGTTGTACTGCTGTGTAAATCTTTCATTTCCCAAAAAGTCAATCAGAGAGCTGTGTGTGTATGTGCTTGGGCGTGTGTGCTCTTTCATTTCCCAAAAAGTCAATCAGAGAGCTGTGGCGGATGTATGTGCTTGGGCGTGTGTGAAAACAGTAGAGTCATGTAGCTTTGTTGCTAAAAATATATCTCAGGACAAGAAAAGACCAATAAGGAGCTGTGATGCATTCTAGGGGTCAACGGCAAGAGAGCAAGGATGGGAGAACCAGAGCCAGTGAGCCAGGGCACCTGTTGGATCATCTGCGCTTTAAAACATTTAATAACTGTCTCTGGTTACATACAAACACACACACACACACACACACAAACCACGGCGTGCATTCCCAAAACTTTAAAGCCCCGCTGTTCTCTGCCTGCTCAGAGGTATCTTGTAACCACATTGTCCACAGAAGACACACACACACACACACACACACACACACACACACACACACACACACGCACACACACACACACACACACACACAGACGCACACAAGGGAGTATTGGTATGATAGCAGCCAACTGATCACCAGTTTACCACCGCCATAGTTTAAACACGTTTGTGTACTATGCTCAATCGTACAGGAACACAATGGCTGACAATGCAGGCAAGACTGTGACGCCACCACAAAGCTCCATTTATGATTTGGGGTCAGTAGGTAACTGGGTTATATATTTACAACCCAACTTGAATAAAGACAACTTGTCTTGATGAAAGGGATACTTCACCTATGTACGCCATTATTCATCTTAAATAATGTACTTCATTATTTTACATGTATGTTGAATCACTTTAGAAACAAATTTTAAAACAATACAGTTGACTACTAAGTTCATTGAACACGTCACGAGATAACTGTGACATGTGTCAACTTTGGAGGAGACTGCTCAATGATATACACAAATAGCTATGCCCTATCTTTAGTGTTAATCCCAAAAGAATGAAGCCGTATCATTTGTGGCCAGTACAGTCGTACCTCTTTTCCACGTACCCTGATGGCGTTTACACCCCTATAACGTTCACATTTCAAATTCACCATTTCATGTAATTCATTTTCCATTTGCTTAACAAACACCTTTATCATGTAAACTTCATTATAACGACCGGATTTTCCCAACAAAATAGTGAAAAGGCCTTCGTTAAAACAAACTGTGGGAAGCTAATTGCCGTCGCGGCCTTACTTTCGAAAGGGAGACTACGAATTGGCAAAGTTGACGATTTCCACAATCATCTGTGATGGCAACAAAATCAAGGCATATTTCGAGGCTCGGAGTGAAAAATGATCGGAACCAGCTTCAGGGTGCGGCACATCCTGAACTGGAGAAGGCACTTTCCATTTGCTGACTGAATGTTTTCAGAGATGAAGTAGGGACGCTCCAGTTTGTTTCATGTCTAATAAAATCATTTTTTCCTCATACTGTATACACGTATTTGTAATTACCATAACATGAATTACATCTTCATGTTTTTACACCTATAACTGTTCATACTGGATTATACATTGTAGTTGGCAACCGTTTTATTGGAAATGGTGACAATAAATTACCGTTATAACATACGGATTCGCTATGTCCCTCCAGGTACGTCAGCTCTTGTGCATTTTTCTAATTAATTATTACCAACATGTAAAATTAAAACCACACATATAAAATTATTGACGCTTTCCTTTAAGTTCAAATTCCACAATCAAATTACATAAAAATAGTTGAAATACTGTATGTTCAAATACGGGTTACAAATCAAAGCTGATTTAGGTATTGGAATGAGGGAAGTGGTAACTTCAGTGTCCTAAACACACCCTGAATGCCACACCGTGAGGTACTGTAGTCGAACCATTATTTGCAATTTATCTACAAAAATACTAAAAGTACCTTTTAGAGCATCATCAAATACAATGAGAATACATTGTTACAGCTGATTATGAGGACGGGATAACTATCAATTGTTAAAAAAATCATACCGAATGCCCTTAAAGTGTTAAACACATTATTACTTGTTTGAAAGAATAAGTTGCTTATTACCAACCAAAGAGTAACACTAATGAGTGATAATAAGCTAAACCTGTCATAAAGACATAATGGAGTGTCTTTTCTAAGGAAATGACAGCAGCAACACTAATTCCTGTCGAGACTACACATACAAAAGGGCTGATGAGATACTATTCCCGTTTACACCCTAAGAAATGATTGACAGGCTGGCCGTGTAAAAGCTGGGGGTACACCTGATTGCATTTTTAGTTTTGAACGTTTCACCCGTGGTGCACTTAAACAGAGGGCCCCATGACTGCCCTTTGGTGTGCATCCCGTTCCGTTTTGTGTTTACACAAGGAAGGCATTTGTCAATGATTTCATCTTATATGAGTTTCCTGTAATCCTGTTCTTGTGAGCCAAGATTTTATCCATGAAAAAAAAAAGGCAATGTGTTTTATTTGGTAAACGGAGTGACATATTTTCCACAAGCTGGAGTCTAGAGACTGAGTTAGACATTGGACTTGAGGCCAGTCAGTCACAGGACACAGATACTATATCAACAATTATTCACGTTCACCTTCACACCTATGGACAAAATTTAATTGGCCTATCAGGCATAATTTTGGAATGTAGGAGAAAACCGGAGTACCCAGTGCAAATCCATGTGAGCTTGACACAGAAAGGAGCAAGTAGGGGGTCAGTTTCTAACCCATGGACCCTGAACATGGTCATAGGGCAGTGGTGTCCATACTACAGCCCAGGGGCCATTTGAAACCCTCCCACTGTTTTTAGCGGGCCGCGACATGTACTGAAAATAACATTTGACATGGCCCTCGATGCTCTTTAAAAAGTGTTAGAAGTGTTTACTGTCAAAAACGTGGGGCTAAATGAGTCATGGTGACCACCACTCCTTCTATTTAATGAAGATTTTCTACAAATACATTTACAGCCAAAATAGTCATAGAAAATCTGTGAAGACGAAACAATAATGTTCTCCTGCACTTGTGCTTTGTATAAATGTTTGATTTGTGAAGATATCACATTAATGATCATCAAGTATGGTCAGCTTACTACAGACTGCTCTTTGTTTGGTTCTGAATTTGCAGATGGGATTCATTTTGAGCCAGCTTTTGGGCTACACCAAAACCCACCAAAAAAAAAAAAAAAAAAAATCCGACACTATTTTTGCCTTGTCAACTTTGATAGAAAGCCTTTGATGTAGCAGTTTTTCAAAGCGACATTATATAAACAATGTTGAATTGCTTGATTTATTTATTGGTTTTAGTGTGTTTAATAAGCTAAATTGTATTTTCCTGTATGGAAATCTGTGGCATAAGGAATTGAGGCCTGCTAATGCAACTACATTCTCAACGGTAAGTCTTGGGCCCCAGCGCTGCACTTGCTGGTAAGCCACTCCGCACCGAAATTTAGCAGATGTGGAAATAAGCCCTTTTTGCTCAACCATTTATTAATAAAAAGAAAAGAAAAAGAAAGAACCAGGAACAGAAACAGGACAGCGGCGTAGTTATGGTTATACCGCTCTTGTTGCACGGTGTACACGTAAGATTGAGAGCTGATCGATACAATGCACGACTGTGGCCGTTGTTTTTTTTTTCCTGATGTCATACCACACATAGGACACAATCTTGTAGTAAATCTAGAGACATCTATTTGTTTTTGATTGGTAAGAATCAGATCATATTTGTTAGCAGGTGACTTAATACTGTACCCAATTCTGTGATGGTGGCCATGTCTGCCTTCGTTTACGACAATGAGTCCAGCAAACCGGTAGCTACTATGTCGCGAGGGCATTTATGAAACCATTTAAATGGTGGTGAAGCATTTGGATCATTATAGTTCTGTGGTGAATAAAGGATTATTTTACAGTAAAAAGACAGACACAACACTTCCACAAATCACTGGGTGGTGATATGGTATTCTGCAACACTCGTGTTTGCACAATGTGTGCTTTCTTTCACTAAAATGAGCCTGTTCACCGCAGGGCCCTGGGTAGCCCAGGTCTGTCCTCCCTGGCTCAAGCATGCATCCCTTGGCCGTTAATTGGAGTGGAGCGCTTTCCGAGCCGGCAGAGCAGTGGGACCCAAGACGTGACCACTGAGAATGTATGAGTATTAGCATTGCAGCGGACAGGCCTGTACATAATGATAACCTGAAGCTTTGGCAATTGGGAAACACACATTCACACATGTACACAGTCACGAAAACAAGTAGTGTAAGTGTGATGCAGCCCCACCAGTGGGCCACTGCACGACTGGAAAAGGAATGGGGAGAGGGGTGAAATGAACTTGACTTCCATTGATCGGGACTGTGAGCACAGAACCGGGGGCTGTTTGTCCCAGAAGAACTCCTGTACTACTGCTCCTCATAAATGTTTGAAAGGCCTCAGCCTCTTTACATTCACAACATTTGAGTGCGCGCATGCACACGCACACACACACACACACACACACACACACACACACACACACACACACACACACACACACACACACACACACACACACACACATATGCGTGCGCGCAGGTAGCAGGTGAATGGTTGGTCAGTCAAGATAGTTGAGGGGATCAATCGTCATCTTTGGCAGGTTGAGGTGTGTTTGATGTTCAAAACGGTTCAATATAAGTATGTTAATATGCAGGAATTAAAAAAAAAAAACAACTTTGATTACTTATGCTGCACTCTTAAGGCCCCTCCATTTGGCCTCTGATGGCCCCGTAGTGTGTCAACAAATGATTGATATTACCCATACCACTTAGAAAACACCTGACGTGCCGGGCCGAGTATCCGTAGCTCCTAAATATGGGCTGGCAGGGGGGCCCTCAGCGTTATCCAGCCGGTAATAAAAGTTGAGAATTGATTTTCTGTAGCAGCTTGTAACTGTTAATGTTGAAACATCAATAGCCAAAGCAAATGGGAGACCGAGAACACGTAGGGCATGAGCCGAGGTGGACTCTAAATCACAGAATCTATCCGTGCCGATCGATAGGACAGTAACTGCAAGTGTCCCTCTGCTTTCCTAATGTTTTATAATAAACTGACAGCCTGTAATAAGGCAGAGGGAGAATGGAAGGCAGAGATGGTGGGCAACAATTTCGCTGGGCCACCTTAAATCACCCCACACGAGAGAGCAGGACATCGGCAGGGGAGGAGGAGGAGGAGGAGGAGGAGGGGGAGGAGGAGGGCAGTGTTCTTTTCTTTTCAAAAACTTTTACAAACCCATGTGTAGCTGTGGAGTGATTGTGTACCATGGAGCATAGTCCCTGTATGGCTGTAGAGGTTAAAATGTGGTCTACGTCCGAGTGCCACAACACTGCTTTCACAATATTGAGCTATGACGAGCAAGGTGGTGCTGCACGTGTTATGGTTGTGACAGAGTAGTGGCAAAGTGATTATGACTGTTGCAAAACGTGCTTTACAACTGATGCAACTGTCCGCATTATATACACATACCAATGTCATCCTGGTGAATAAGTAAACCACTGCTGGTACTTATGGAAGTTATAAGAATGAACATAGTTTGAGACAGTTGGACTGTTTGGAAGATGAGAATAGACAGTGTAGTGCATTGGTAGGATGCTGGCAATATATGTGAGTCCTCTGGTTTTCAATACAGGAAATTAATATGCATTTATGAAAAAAATTACAAAATATGTTTTTTTCATATCTTATATCTATCTATACATTTGATATCCCATGTAAAAATAGAAACATACATTTACTTCATGGGTATTTTTCTCCTGTCTCATTTTTTTTAAGGTTAAATAAGAATGTTACAGTAAAATGTGATGTCTTTGGAGAGACAGCATATTTGTCTTTTTTTGGATGTTATCAGAGAAGTTATCAGCGAATGCATTTTCATTTGTCCGACTATCTTTCTGTTTATTTTCTCTGTGCATCTCGAGTAGCCATATTAACATCGGGTAAAATGTTTTAACTGTCCACATTTGATGAATCTTGAGAACCGAATAAAATGGAAGTTTTAGCTTCAGATTGGAAATGCAATGTGTGAATGAATGCTGAGAAACAGAGGATTTTCTAAGGTGAGGCATAGGACAGAAGAAAAAGAAGATGCAGTGCGACTATTTCCTCACAACTACACACAAGTCACCGCAACAGGTCTTTATGACAACAGCCTGCAATCGGTAATGATAGCAAGCCGGAGCTTTTATTGCTTCATAAATTCTGAAAGCCTTTTCCGCAGCCTGATTACACTGAATTCCCTACAAAGTGGAAGGTGCGTTATGTTTCTTAGGCTAAAACTGACAGAAATAGGTGCAAGTATTACATTGATTGTTTTAGAGGCATATTTCCACCTACTCCTGATGAGACGGAATAAGAGGAAAGAAAAGTCTGGACACTCAAACATGATTAGTTGAGTTTGGATCTGTCGGCTAGAAAGTTTGAGCGAGCGGCGAAGGACTTTTTTATTTGTTGGTTTGCTGCCTCAGAACGAAGACTGGAGGATGCTGATGGCTGGTAAAGAGATTTGTTTGAAAAGTAGATGACAGTCCAATAGTTTTCAATCAGCATGCGTTTGCCCAGCACTTTACCCGACAGTCAAAGCGGAGTGATGAAGAAGGCGATGGATTGTGCATAGATTGCTCTTTATTAGCCTTATACATAAATCTATAGTGTACCCCCACTGCAAACACCACCTCTATATTTTCCAATCGTGTTGTCATTGCACCAATGCATCAACTGACTCTTCTATCTGCCGGTCACACGGGGGAGATTGGACTCACATGAACACTTATGCAGTACATACCAAACAACGATTTATGCCATCTTTCAGACACAATTAATCCTATTGTTCAACTCTGCATGGGTGACAGATCCAGAAGTTGGCACTCTTTTTCTTTCGGTTCAATTCATATTATATTTTTCATACAGTAAGCTGATTAAAGGGTGAAATGAATGTACTGTATATTGTTAAATGTTACGATTAAATTCCTGCATTAATGAAAGTACCGTATTTTCCTCACTATAAGACTCTCCGGAGTAGAAGGCGCATTTTTAATGAATGGCCAATTTTAAAACTCATATGTAGGGCACACCGCATTATAAGGTGCATACAATAGAAGCATACAATAGAAGCTAGGGTTGTGTTGTGCATCCACTAGATGGAGCTATACAAAAGGGAATACAATACAATGTAATATAGCTTTATTTATATAGAGCCTTCACAACCAGTGCAGCTGTAACAAAGCGTTTTACAGAACATTTAAAATAAAGAAATCAAAATCCATGTATAAGGCGCACTGTCTGCTATTGAGAAAATTGAATGCTTTTAGGTGCGCCTCATACTGCGGAAAATACGATAATTTGCTGCTGTCCAGTGGCATTCAAATAGCCTCTTTTTTTAAATTTTTGCATTGGACAGTGGGTGGTCATGATTGTACCCTATGAACAAAATACAGTTTTTCATTATTTAAACATGTCATTGATTAATACCTATTTGGTAAATCAAAACAATACAGATAGAGAGAGAGAGAGAGAGAGAGAGAGAGAGAGAGAGAGAGAGAGAGAGAGAGAGAGAGAGAGAGAGAGAGAGAGAGAGAGAGAGAGAGAGAGAGAGAGTTTAGCTCACGAATAGCTGGTCAAATATTAACATCATGTCAGTTTTGCATTTAATTTTGAGAGGACAATAAAGTGATAGATTAGACATTACGGAGGCTGTAATCTTGAAAGTATATCATCCAAAAAACAAAATAAAACAAAACATCACGATTTAAGTATTGACATGTAGGCCTACACATAGGCTTTGAGTTATTTGTCTGGTTGTGAGCGTTCCCGCCATATTTGATGTGCCATAAATGTATTTCATACTCTTAAATTGTTAATTTTTTTTAGAGATGTGAATGTACTTTGTTTTTATAATCATTTAATTTTTTCGGAGCTGTAAATCTACATTTCTGCGGTATGACAAGTGTAAAGTCTGTTAAAAGATAAAGTATTATCACTCCAGTATTGTACGTTGCCTGAAACTTGAAGTTTTTGGCTTGATACTTGTGACTTGCATATATATGTGACGTACTCACACCTCTGGCAAAAACTGTTGAAAAAATTTCCAAATAAAGGGTCAGCATGGGGTCAAAGAATCACATTTTGGAGTGGTTCCTCATCTAATTTAGGATTGTTTAAGGTGTGGCGGTGATCTACATTCTACATAGTGCCATTATTGTGAGCACCATACATTGATTAGGTCAAAAGTAATTCCATACTGTTGAGTACGAGAGTAAGCAAAAAAACATAAAATAACATGTTTATTGTGTTGCTTTTAATGAAGTTGTATAGCGGTGTGCCTTTTACAGGCTCCATATTACATTGGTCCCAGCGGGTGCAAATATTGAACCGTTGCCGTCTTCTTATGTTGATCAATGTCCTGACAAATTCAAATGATTCGGTTCATTTCAGGAAATGAATATTTGCCGGGCGTATGGGGAACGGAGGGTGGGATGTGGTTTATGAACAAGCTGGTCAGGGATCAGCAGATTGATTCCGAGCAGCTCGGATGTTGCTTAATTGGGATTCACCTGAGTGGGACTGTTTTGCCTCTTGCTCACTATTTCGACAGACATGACGTGAAATGGCGAAAGTGCACTGTTTTATCAAGGTCAGTCACATTTACCATGTTTGTCTTCTCATCTGCAGTGCTTCAGTGACTGATAAAGTCAAGATGTCCCTGTTGAAAAAGCGAGGGAGCCGTGACTGAAGTAGGAATTAAAAAAATAATTTTATCTTGCATTAAATTGGAGGACAAGTAAGCAAGTAATAACTGAATCGATAACCAACTGAATTGTTAATCATGGAGTAAAATATCTTTGTGTAAAAATACATTGATTGGTACATTGTGCAGCGACTGTCTTGAACCATATACCTAACCTCAGTTTAAGCTTAAGCATTTGCAATCATTGCAGCCTATTATGATGAACTATTAGATGTGTCAAAAAATGTGTTTTTTTTTAATTTAGTTTTCACTGACAATGTCAGAGATGTATTAATTTACAAAGTTGTTTACTATCATATTGTTGAGCTCTCAAAATTATGTCTTAGTTCTATATCAATGCAAAGTAGAATCATAATAATACACATATTGTAAATTGAACAGCTCTCTGACATAGTTGTTTTTGTTCAGGCATGTGTAGCTTCTTTCAACTTCCAAAAGGGTAAGACTTGGTATTCAAGGCTGGTTATGAAATGCAAAAATAATGACTTGGGAGTCCAAGAGTGCACCATTATCAGTAGACTTCCAAATAATTTAGCTCTCTGTCAACTTTGGGGGGAGGGGGTGTTGCGCCTAAACACTACAATTTGGGAGCATTATTCTAAGTTGTGTCCACAAATCTCACTTCTCTGCTGGGAGCTTTTAGCACTCAGCACAGCATTGACAGCTCCTCTGGTTCTCCTCCCAGCTGACGAGGACTGGCAGTGCACGTCTCACCCAATTAGACCTGACGTGGTCCGACCCGCAGAGCCCAGTCGTTTGTTGGCAGAGCAGACTCTGACCTCTGAGCCTGCAAGTGCTTTGCCAATATGAGGGCTGTCTGTCTCTGG
This sequence comes from Hippocampus comes, assembly GCF_001891065.2. Taxonomy (NCBI): domain Eukaryota; kingdom Metazoa; phylum Chordata; class Actinopteri; order Syngnathiformes; family Syngnathidae; genus Hippocampus; species Hippocampus comes. Next base: position 1,299,927 of record NW_017805467.1, on the reverse strand, counting down.
CTGAGGGAATTTACATCAAACACCACACTTGTGAAAATTGATAAGTGATGGGGTTTTTTTTTTGTTTTTTTTTTCTTTTTACTTCCCTCAGTCCTCCCTCCCCACTCATTATAATGCAAGCGTTGAACAGGCGAGTACTGCAGAACTCACAAAGCAATCCGCATTTTATATCGTTTTAATTGTAAACTACTGGAACAGAACGAAATAGATTTTTTTTTTTAATTTAAAGACCACATGTCACTTCTGTGCTTACCTGTCACTTGATGATCATATAAAGCAGCAGCTTGGCAGTATTTCTATTAAGCACTTAAGCCTTTTAAAAGGAAATCAAAGACCCATTAACAGTATTCTGTCACCACACTACTCGTAGTAATTCTTTACTGAACTCTGACCTGGGCTGTACTCTGTCTCTCTTGAGCTTTAATGGTCATGACTTTACTGCCGCACATACAAGCACACACACGGCCATTGCTCACAGCTTCACACACTGAGATCAATGCTAGTAGAGTGATCATCTCCCTCTTGATAGAGGGCAAAAGCCTTCACTTGACACAAGGAAAGAATGACAGCAGATAGAGAGGATGCCGCAGAAGGAGATGGATAAAGTGAGACAGTGAGAAAATAATACCAAGACTGGAAAAAAAAAAAAAAAGACGGCCAAACTCAGGTTAGGACACGGATTCTCTCAGCTGGAGTGACATCTATATCTTTCTGTCTTTATCGACAAGAGACTTAACTAAGAGTTCTCTTGTCAGGGCTGTGATTGACTGACCGCCCAGCCAATATGAGAAATAGTGGAAAAAGTCAAGGTGCAGGCACAGAAAAAATGTAAAGCATTTCTGTTATTATATCCAGAATGGGTACAGTTTGTCTTTTATAATCATCTGTGGGACCAAATGCACAGCTAAATGCACCACAGAAAACTACATCGACACCAAACTTACAAAATTGGTGTTATCAGGCAGGGCGCAATAATCCAAAATTGGTCAACAGGAAATTTTATATGTTCATCGACACCCACGTATAACAGTTGTGTCTCCGGAGTGCCTACCCCCAACAATTGTGAAATTAAACAACCAAGTAAATCTTTAGTTATCTGCCTATTTCTGAAAATGTGTCTGTGAGCAAGTTGCAGAACTTGTAGCGTTAATTAACTGAACAACTACCCCAACATCGCCACCAAGGTCGTGATCTGGCGGGCCGGCCATTCCAGAGCAAGCAGCCGGCCCCCCTGAAACCGGCGAGCTCCGGCGCATCGATTGTCATTCTAACGAAAGGGTGGGAGGAGGGCAAAGTACAATTCATGAAACCAATTTGCCAATAAAAATGATTTCACCGATGTAAGATGAACTGCACGCTGAAGAATGTGTCCGTAATCCTTGATCTTCGGGATATATTGAGAAAAGAATCCCACTCAAAACTGTGAACTGTTTTACATCGTGATTTCAAAAAAAAAATATAGAGATTTTTTAAAATCTGCATTCTTACTTGGACTGAGCTTTCAACCAAAATGTAGCATGTTCTTCTCGCGCTCATGCTCTGAAAAATGAGGTAGTTCAGTAGCTGTTGATTAATTCTCCCAACTAAGAAGAAATCTTGCAGAGTTCTAGTGGAAAGGTGCTAAAAAGGTGGCACAAAACCTGACTCATGCCAACCTACAAAAAAAACCACACAAGCCGCAGACATGGTGGGTGACAACTCGATGTGGGTAAACAGTTAAGAAGTTGTATCAGGGATATAGTCCGCATGTTGGCCATATATAAGGATTTTGTAATTCATGTTTAAAAAAAAGAGGGGCGGGGGTGAAATGAAACCTGGGCGTTTGTTTAATTCATATTGATTCTCGCTTAATTTCATTGTCCATTAAAGAAATCTCATCCCTCTTTAGAACTCATTTTGACGCTCGGAGGTCAAGGCAAATCTACTTTCATGCCTCATTTAGCTACATCTGTATTAATCGGTGCTGCTGGCAGTGTGTAAACCAGTTCTGTGAGCATTTGCTTTCTCATTCCCTTACATATATTCAGATCAGCCCATCAATCACACACCTCTGCTCAGCTGTCTGCAGTGTGAATCAATGCTAAATCTCCAGGCTTTGCATTGCTGAGTCCAAGCACCACCATTTCCACCACAGAGATCCCCAGCAAATGCAACGCCACCTGCGTCGGGATTCTTCTGTGGGAGACTCACTCAGTGCTGGAAAACAGGCACTGCCGGGGGCTATACACATCCCTGAGGTCAGTCTTTCATTATGGATGATGTTCCTGCCAAATTATTTAGACCCTGAGCCCCAGCAAACCCTATGCCACGTGAAGGCACATTCCGAACAAAACCGACTCACACACACAAACACACTCACATGCACACACGCACACCCATTTTCTAAGGCACCTCTGAATTCTTCCAAGTCCAGAGCTCCACATTAATCCAGTGAGATGTAATCCAAGCAGCAGTTCATTAGTACTGATTCTTTGTTTTTAGGCAAAAGAACTAAACATATACGATTTGCATTGTGTGTGTGTGTGTGTGTGTGTGTGTGTGTGTGTGTGTGTGTTTTTGCTTTGTGTGTGTGTGTGTGTGTGTGTGTGTGTGTGTGTGTGTGTGTGTGTGTGTGTGTGTGTGTGTATGCGTGTGTGTGTGAGCGCGTGTGTGCTTGTGTGTTCTCAAAGTGGTTATCCATGGTCTAAACTGCGGTCAGACATTGACAAGAGACTGATCTGTATTTCTAGCACAGGACTATAAACACATACACACGCACACACACAAACATATATATGACATGCATACACACACATGCAGATACACACACACACACACACACACACACACACACACACACACCACTAAGGTGACCCTGAAGTTAATCTATTAAAATTCATCCCTTCACCTCTATATCTCTGACTACATTTTCTGTTCCTTCCCATTCCTTTGCCGTTACAATAAACTGTCACCCCTCACTAGCCACCCCTTGGGCATCAATTACTTGACCTCTGATTCTAAAATTTTATCCCGTAGGTTTCATGGTGAATTTGCATTCAGGTTTCAGTCACTACCAGAAATTTTTTCCAACAGCGGAAACGGGGAGCAAAAAAAAAAAAAAGCATGGCACCAACAATCTCAGTTGTAGAAATACAATTACAGCAACCAAACAAAGTTAAGGTACCCCCATTACGCATTATTCAATCATTATCATGCAAGCTTGTGAAGGTTTTTCCTCTCATACATCTTCACACTCCCAAATACTCTCTGTTTGGACTCACCAAGACTGAAGAGGACCAGGAATTTCAGGCAGACAAACTCCCGTTGGTCCATTTGCAAAGAACGCAATTTAGCCACCAGGTCCTGGGCGTGGCTCAAGAGATTATTGAGGGTGGCCCCGGCCTGCGATGCGATCACTGCATAGTCTACCTGCAAAAAGAAAGACAACGTGATTTGAATTGATGTGTGGGTTTTCGGCAAGAACTGATAAGAGTAAAACAAGAAGTGGTGCTGTAAAAGCTCCTCTTGCTGGCTGCCTTTATTGTTTCATGTAAGAACTGTCGATAAAACTATTTTGCTTACATTGATTAAAAATGTCAGATAGAAAGATAGACAGATAGATAGATAGAGAGCCACAACACTTGTCTGGGAGGCAAATCCTTAACTGTCACTCACTACAAACAGCAGCACATAAAATGTTTATATTTATTGACACTTCATTATAATAATTGACTGTGCAAGCATTTCCAGGGAAAGGTTGATGTCTGTCTTCCCTACAGTGTGTGTGCTTCCATTTACAAAGTACAATTACAACACAGAGGGAAATTCAAATATATTTTTTGAAAAAGTAGGAGGACTGAAATCGATTGTACTCAGAAAATGTTGAGTGAAAGTCTATGTTTCCTCTTCTGTTTGTAGAGCTGGGAAGCAGCAAGAATTAGTTGTGTCATTAAAAGTCCAGGCTGCGCTACTGAAATCCTAATTATTAGAGTCCAAGGTAACAGAGCCAAAATGGTATAGGCATATTCAGAGTGTAGATGCCAAAGCCATCATATCCCTCTAGGACCAATGATGTAGTTTTATTGTAAGAGTATATGTGCTCCATTTCCTAAAGCACATTTCTTCTGGCCCTTTCTTTTCTTAACTGCTTTTGTGCTTCCTTTTCTTCTTCCCCATTCATAGAAGAGAGAGTTATGGCTCAAGTGAGAGGCAGACGCTGCCGACTTTCCAAAGTGTCAATCAATTTACATAAAATCAACTGTGCATGAAATAACTTCATTGAAGGATTGGACTGTTGATGGTGATGCCTTCGGTTATTGCCTCCTGGCCTGAAGTACAAAGAGAGGGGAAAACACTATCACGCCACTATAGCAGACTTAGCACTAACCCAAGTGACCTGCATATCAATCAGACAATCAATCCTACTTTAGTATTCCTCTTGTAGAGACATGCTGGATAAATAAAAATAAACCGTTATGATTAGAATCCATCCTGAAACACAATGTGACTGATTTGAAGGGTGTTTGTGTTACCAGAGCGTGCAAAGCAAATTGATGCATCTGGTCATAGAACTTTTTTTTCCCTTTCTTTTATAAAACTTTTTGACTTTTTTTTTTTTTTAATTTAAATATTTGTCATTTGAATTTCATGGACACCAGCGGTATTGGACTGTCAACATATCCTTGTCTTCATATTGGAAAATGGTACGATGCTGTGAGGCCTTGCTTTGGCATTCAACAGCTCAGCCCATTTGTCATTTTATCATTTCATGTTTGAGCCTATGACAGGAAAAAGAACTCGCCTCCTTTAAAAACACAGATGCCCCTTTGGTTGATAACCCGAAGAATGACATTGCATTCATGTTCACTTTGGTTTGAGTTTAAGTGCGCTGAACCGTGAAAGTTGGCGCAACTTGAGTTTCGTGCCATGCACGCTTCATTTAGCATGTATAGTAATTTGGCACACGATCCTGCGCCATGCTGGGCGTTCCGGTGCATCAAGGGCATTTTCTTTTAAATGCCGCTGGCAGAGCTGATCAGTTGGTGGCTGAAAGTAGACTAATTTTTGCGCCTGCAAGAACCAGGTCCGAGTTTTGGTGCAGGTGGTAAATTTGATCGAGGTGCAGGCAGACAGATTCTGAGCTCCGCGGACGTGTGTGGTGGACGTCATAATTTTTTATTCATAAATATGACATCAGCATGCATCATGTCCTTTTGAATCATTGTTCAAATCAATTCATTGAACGTATCATTACGATTATCATCGTTATTACATTTTTAAACTCACATCCCTTGCCACAGCATAGCTATTGGAGGGGTTTGGGGACGGTCTGTAATTGAATTTGGAATGTGGTCTTGAAGTGCCCACTTCACAGCGGTGATCTGTGATTGCCCTGGCCAACCTTATGTGATTTTGGCCCATGGATGTCTGCAGTTCCTTTACAAACGTACTTTGCAAGCTTCATTCAACCTCCTGTAAGCCAAAATCTGTTTTTTTCCTCCGCCATCTCTGGAAGGACTGTGCACCGATTTTAAGTGGCTGTGAAGCAAGTCAGCTCTGTTCACGCCCACAACGGCACAAAACGCCTGTTTCTAACAGTACCAAGCTACATGCATCTGTCCATCCATTTTCCACCGCTTATCCGGGGTCGGGTCACGGGGGCAGCAGCTTTAGGAGGGAAGCCCAGACTTCCCTCTCCCCAGCCACTTCTTCGAGCTCTTCCTGGCGGATCCCGAGGCGTTCCCATGCCAGCCGGGTGACATAGTCTCTCCAGCGTGTCCTGGGTCGTCCTCGGGGTCTCCTGCCAGTGGGACATGCCCGGAACACCTCACCAGGGAGGCGTCCAGGAGGCATCCTAATTAGATGCACATGCATCTGTGAAAATACCAAATCACTCTGGTGATAGGGCACTGCTGTCATTTCTTGCCAGGGAGAGAATCATATGAGATAATGAATTCATTCAAATCTTTCACGCACACACAAAAACGCATACCTCCTCCAATAGCAGGTTAACATTGACCAAGGTATGCAAATGAAATGGCCACCCTGCAACTCCAACGACTACCAATCTCTCGTCCTCCTTATCCTAATGGATGCAATCTCTTTAAACTGTGTCAACATCTTCACCTCATCATTACTTCTCAAGTCATTGCTCCTGCTACATTCGGCTTTCCATGTTCTCCTCTTGCTTAAACAATGGTCCTTATATAATCTTTTATAACCGATGCTTGTAGGTTGAAGAGATTGATCTTTTTCGGGCTCTGCTTTGCAAAAACTCACCTGCTGGCCAGTGACCAATAAAATGGAGCCCTCCTTGGCGTGCACCACTTGCCTAAAGACATGGTCCAGGATGAGGAGTTCACTCCAACAGTTCTGCAGAAGCTTCATCTGATCGTCAACCTGGTTAGGAATATTAACAAAAGCCCATCAGTTTCCAGTACAAACATTATTTAGTCTTTTGGGAGTAGTCCCATAATTTTAGAAGAAAAAGAACGTTTAAGCATACTGTATCCCAATCAGCTGTTATAGTGAGAGACTTGCTCACAAGTTGCACAGGCCGACTGATATTGATTACTTTCATACTTTTATATTGTTTATTTCAATCTTTCCCAAAAGTCCCCTGCACATGCTCCAGTCCAAAGTGTTCTCATATGAATCTTTCCACATTCCTTTCTGTTGTGTTACTGCGTGCCCCTTTACCAGGTTTTGGTGCAGGTTTCTGTGTTTGCCCCTTTGTCAACAGTTTCTGAGTAATCCCACTGGCTCCAATGATTAAAACATTTACGCCTGCTGAATTGCAGGCGCTGGCTCCCATGGACCTGCAAGGTGAGCTTTGGAAGCAGGTCAGGTCAAACAGTGCCCCAAAACAACATCTTCCTTTGTAACAGCCAGCCTCTTCCCATGCCTGGCCATGTTAATCATTACACCACAATTGAGAGACTCAAACAAAAAAGTCCGTATTGGGGAAAAAAAGGAATGAGGAAAATGTCTGTCTTTTTTTTTTTTTTTTTGCATCAACAAACATTCCCATATGTTATATCATTAGAAATAATGTCCCCTTGGGTGAAGTTATTCTTTGTCAGTAGTTTGTCTTTGACAACAGTATGTGAGAACTTGATCTTCATTAGTATCAATGACAGTGAGAATGGTGAGGAATTTGGATCAATGTTAAAGGCTGGCCAAAGAAGCAGGTGCAAGTATGGGTACCATGAAAAGGAATGTGTTATTGTCCCTGTGTGATGAGAAAATTGCACAGGGATCAAAATGTTGAACTGACTTTGGTTGCATTTGTAAGGCAGCAAATATTTTATCATCTTGGCGAAATAAAACATCACTGTAAGACTGCCAACTCTGGAGTCTAATGTTGATTATGGTTGATGACTAGTTAGCACATCCAACTCAGAGGATAGAGGTTCAGCCTTCTCGTGTAGAGTTTGCATGTTATCCATGTGCCTGTGTAGGTTTTCTTCGGGTGCTCTGGTTTCCTCCCACATTCCAAAAACATGCAAAGGGAGTTCATGGAGCACTCTAAATTTTCCTTAGGTGTGATTGTGAGTGTAAATGGTTCTTCATCTGTATGTGCTGGCAACCAATCCACGGTATTACTCAACTCCTTGATCAAAGTTTTTGAATGGATGTGAATGCAAGTGTGATTGTGTCAGTCCTGTGATTGACAAGTGATCAGTCTGGGCTATATTGGGCCTCTTCTTCTCAATCAGATAGATAATGCTACATAATATGCTACAGCTTGAATGGAAATTCAATGCAACAACCCTTTATGTACTATTTTATACCTTTATAGAAGATAACAAAAGTTGATGTAGGGCCATTGTTTTTTTTTTTTTTTTTTTTTTTGTCAATTAGGTTTCTGATGACAACTGGTCTTCTCTCCTTTCTATATACATCTGTTCTATGGTCCCATATTGGAGGCATCACTCGCTGAAGACGAAAGCGAAATTCAAATCACTTCATTAAAACTATCAGAGAACATTGAAGACCTTCAAAGTCGGGGTTTCTTTGAGCCACTCGCCGATCCTACTCTCTTTGCCCCTCGAATCCAAAGACCCTGGAAGCTCGTGTAATTGTGTGTGTGTGTGTGTGTGTGTGTGTGTGTGTGTGTGTGTGTGTGTGTGTGTGTGCATGCATGCGTGTGTGTCAAAGGACATATATCGCCCAATATCTTCAAACGCCGCCCCGCTCAACACCAGCACCACTGCCATTGCTTGTCAGAGCTTTTAGCAAGTGTTAGGGTCCCCATCAAAGGGCGTCCTGCCTGCCTGCCTGCCTGGAAGCGTCTCTCTGACAAGAAGCATGGGTCATCAAAGGGAGTGTATGGCAGCGGGTGATAGCAGCCGAGACGAGGGGCAGGGGACACCCGTCTGTAAGAGGGAGACTGGTGACAGACAGCCATAAGAGCGGCAGAGGGGTTGGAGTTCATCTGGCTGACCTTTTGAGGACCAGCCACACAAACTGTTTCCCTGACAAGCTCTTCCTTTTGCTCTGTCAAATGAGCAACATTCATGTCACCCTATCTTCCAATTTCTACTCCCTGCCTCCACACATAATATGAACTCACTGACACTGCATCAGGCACTTTTTTTTTGTATTTCTATGCAGGCGAGTCACATACCGGAACTTTATCTCATGATTGACCGTTTGCCAGTTACTGTTTACAACTCATCTCTCTTTGATTTAATCTGAACATAATAACACAAAGTTCAAATCGCAGTTTGTTTGAGTCCTGCAATAAAGCTTCGAGTACTTGTTTAGTTGCTGAAGTCTTATCTCAAGACGATGGAAAATTTAGACAGGTGTATCTGACTTTGGCGGTCATAAAATGGAATGTTTGCAACCACTGTGTTGCTGTCATGATTACGACGAACACAATTGACTTATCATGTTGGTGTGGCTCTTGGCTCTCATTTTTTCCACATGGCATTTTGAAAAATTAATTACCCACCTACGACTTGTAATTTGAGACCGTGTGAGACTCCTAGCTGATTTAACACACTTAAGGGCAGCAGTTCGGGGCCCAATCTTTTTTCCACCACACATTGTTTTCATGTATTCTAATGGTCTGTCGAAGACGCGGCGCAACAAGGCGGAGATGATCATCCCATCGCCGCCACCACTCGAGTGTAGCTGCTGTTTCAGTGAATGTCAGCAAAGTTAAGCCGGTCGCCGCAACAGTTGTTCATACTATGCGTATGGACTATTACTGCTACTGTACATGGATACCTCTGTTTTGTTTGTTTCTTTATTCTGAATTTAACCCTAGGAAGTGATTGTTGTTGCTGCTCAATTGACTTGGACTTCTCAACTGAAAAAGGTGTTGTTGGCGGCATGCGTCTGCAGAAGTAACACAGACGTACCCTTGGTCTACAACTACCCACAATAAGTGATGTGAGCCCATCGGAGCATTTTGGTCCCGTCAGTGGTTCTTCTACTTTCTTTTGACGGTTGTTTCAGTATTTCATTCTCAGTTTTGCTATTTAATGTGTTTTAATGAGGTGCGAGATGCAGATTTTGACCTGCAAATTGCGATGCAAAGCCACTTATTTCAAGCCCTGAAAATAAAACAAAACAAAACAAAAAAATCCTAAATATACACCCGTCCCTGAATAATACCAAACAAGGACATTGAGCTTCGGTGTTCACATTGCAAAATTAAGCTCCAGAAAGATAGCTTCAAACTAACCTCAACACCCAAATTGAATGCATTACTTTCTTAGGCTTGGTTTATTCAACATTTTTATCTAAGGTAGGATGTTTGAAAATGCAAGCACTGACTCCTACATGCATGGACCAGCAATAAAAAAAAAAAAAAAAAAAAATCCTCCAAGAAACCAATTTACCACCTTGATGATCGTTCAGCTGAGTGGGATCAATACTCCAATCAATCGCTTAGCCCATAAGTTTTGTTCAAACCACTGGCTAGGATTAATGGGATTTTCAAGATGTGGAAAAAGAAAGGGGAGGAAGTGAGAGAGCGAATGAACCTGACTGGGAATGGAAGAATGGGAAAATAAGTGAGGGGAAATGGCCCAAAAAGAAAAAAAAAAGGTGATTCGGAGCAGACGTTGCTGTGCAGATTAAACCAAATTAAAATTGGCACATTCAAATACTCCCTGAAACACGTCATGTTTATTCATAGCCCCCTGCCAAGAGTAGAGCAATTATCACGGGGTGCTAAGTCAAAACAGGCCAGGGTGATAGAAACTTAGCCCCTTTCTTGTGCCCTGGTCTTGGTACCGTGCCACGTGCATTGTTGAGCGGCGTACGGCGCGGCCACTTTTAACGAGTGGACACAGCTGGATCTGATTTTAATAAGTGCTTCCATTTTTGATGTGGACTAATGAAGAGATTAATGGAATCTCCTTCTGTGGATGTTAATGAATGGCGAGAATCAGGATATTTTTTTTTTCACATAGGGAGGGGTAGCATTTGGAGACCTAAGAGCTAATCTGCCTGAAATTCGCATGAACAATAAGCGGCGCTTCTCTCTCTCTTCTGGACGGGAATCAATGTGTACTACAGGTGAGGTTTGAAGCTGACTTCAATGCTGCTGTGTGTCGAGCTGCTCATCCTTTGGTGCTGTCCTATCTTAGCATCTGTTCGCCTTGAGCCAAACAGTCCCCGTATTCACCTGGGAACGCGCATTAATTTACCTAGAAATGCTGCCCTTTGTTTTCTGAGTGTTGCAAACACTTAATGATGTCGTGCCTGTGCGCTCACTTCCAGTTTGGCCATTTAATTAACACGTTCGAGACACTGGTTCAAACCAAGAAAGATAATACAAGACCCATTTCCTCATGGATTTTTCAAAATAGTTTGTGACTATGATTCAAAGTTATACCGTCATGGCCAGAAGTGTGGTGGCCATTGGGAATTTCGGGAGATTCCTTAACGGCCAATCCATTTCAGGGAATTTTGTTAGTTACTATAAGTTATCACGATTTTTGCTTAGCCATTAGCTAGGTGAATTTATGCAAGTTTACAGCTATTAAAGGGTCCATTTGAAGCACCCACTTAAGTAACTGACGTTTTTCAGTTTTTCAAAGACACAAACGCAGGAGTTCTATATGTCCCTGGGAAGAACAGCAACGGTTGTGATGAAATCCACCCCGGATTTCTGCTGAAATGGAGAGAAATGATTACTTTTGCCCCCTCCTCCTTGTCCTAATTTCCCCAAAACAAACTCTTCTTGAAAAAGGCATACAGTCCATTTGGTGCTCGATCCCACCGCTGTTGGAGTGATAAGAAAGCTGGGAAAATGCGCAGGTGGCACCTGTCAGGGCAGGGGCGGGAGTAAAGGCCAGCACCAAAGCCTGGTTTGCAGTTGAGAAAAATGAAAATATGGATGAAAATACACTGAGCAATCAAGGAAGACAAAATATGTCATGAAAACTGTAAAAAAAAAATAACAAAAAAATCCCTTTCACATTTTTTTGGTACAGTAAAGCATCTAATTGTGTGCCAACACTGCAAAGCACATTTGTCTGAGCCTGCCACGTTGTTCGTTCAGCAATGTCCAATTGATAATACTGAGACTCTGAAATTGACCATTTCCCACGGTGGCTGCGCTAATTGACTCTGCAGAATGACCTTTGATCCTGAGAACGAGAGGGTCTCTGTCGATTGAGCACGTTCACTTCATCTGTCCACACGTATCCCACCATCCTCACTCGTGTGTTTGTGAAAGAATGGACAACCTACGGATGGGCATTTCCCCCTCCTCCTACTTTTCTATCCCTCACTCAGTTTGCCCTGCGCAGCAGCAGGAAATGCATTTGCTTACAAGTGAAAATATTAAAGGATACTAACTGTAGTTGCAATTTGTGCATTGCAAAAATGCAAACTGAGAACTAGTTGATGCTGAGGACCTGTCGTAAGGTGACATGCAAATATGACCGCCCAAACAATAGATTTGTGAAGGTGTAAGGTTTTCACTGACGACAAAACTAGTGTTTCATCAAAGCCACTGGTTAAGTCAACAGGTAACCAACAGCACCAAAACTTCCCTTTTCATTTTGACTTAATGGATAACTACATGAAAAGAAAATCAAGTCAATACGGCATGAGAGCATACCTGAATGAAAGCTTCTCATGTCGGAAATTTAACTAAGCTGGTTTATATGAAAATTTTGACTTGCTGTAGTTGTCTGTGAATCTAGTTATCCTGTTTTCACTTGCTATAATTGTTCAAAGATGACCGGAGACCACCTATGCAACTTTGTCTTCATCCTACATGCATAATAATTTTAGCACAGTGTGTATCAAAATGAGAGCATATCCTTTATCATTCTATGTTGGCAATTGAAAAATATGGACTCAAGTTTGACTTGAAATACTGTTGTTACGCAAGTGAACCATACCTGAATATATCACAAAAGAAAACTGAGTGAGCATTTGAGATTAAAAAGTCAATGAGAAACAAATCTATGTATAGTCCTCTCATTTCTTCAGAAAGTTCATACATAAATTCACGGCTTAAGGAAAGTATCTTTTCTTTTCTTTGCACACAATAGTTTTCAGGATACCTTCAGGAGTGAGCCTACCCCCACCAGAAACAAACCCACGCACTCGAAAGCGTAAGGCTTAGAGCTAAGAGGCTATCAACTAATTATCCAAAAAACAGAGAGAACCAAATCAATTATTCACGGGAACATTAGACCACTAATACATGTGCAGCCCAGGGATCTACTTCGACTAAAAGTAACCTCTTCACTCAATATATATACATAGACGCATACATGCATCTATA
>NW_017805467.1:1269479-1286940 GCF_001891065.2 Hippocampus comes | reverse complement strand
ATGTGTGTGTGTGTGTGTGCGTGTGTGTGTGTGTGTGTGTGTGTGTGTGTGTGTGTGTGTGTGTGTTCATTCTGCTCATGCGTGTGCTGCTACCTGCTCTTTCCCTGCCATTGCAATCGACCCACCGTCCCCAACTGCATGCAACATCAGACATTGAGAAAAGGCTTCGAAAGGTAAATGGAGTTGGAGTAGACTCTACTGATTGTAGGAATCCTGTTGATCCATCAGCAGCAGAACCTCCAAGCGCACACCCACCCACAGCTTAATCTATACTGGCCGATAAGCATTAAGCCTGGGCCACACTGGATTTTCACACTCTGCAATCATTATTTGAATTAATGCGGTGATTTATTGTGTATTGTTGTTTGAGCTGAGTGTGAAAGGAAGGTGGGGTCTGAATATGACACGGGGCAGGTTATAGTTTGTGTATGTGTGTGTGTGTGTGTGTGTGTGTGTGTGTGTGTGTGTGTGTGTGTGTGTGTGTGTGTGTGTGTGTGTGTCAGTTAAAAGTGTGTATTTGTGTGTGTGTGTGGGGGGGGTTGCATTCATTTTATTATCCCTCCATCGCTCTTGAGAGACAGAGGATTTGTGTGCATGGATGTAAACATGTGGATGTGTTCTTTTGTGTACGTGTGTGTGTGTGTGTGTGTGTGTGCGTGCGTGCGTGCGTGCGTGCGTGCGTGCGTGCGTGCGTGCGTGCGTGCATGCGTGTGTGTGATTGACTTTCATTGAGAGACAGTGGGAAATAACCCCATAATGCTTGCCTGGCCGTTTGTGCATTAAAGACTCCGGAATAAGTGGAGACAATGGAGACAGGAGGCTAAAGGTTTAGCCCTCCCCTCTTTTGTATTATTCAGAAGAGTAGAGACGGGGCATTTTAACAATCCCACTCATACACAATCAATGACATGCATATCCAAGAACACAAAAAGGCCTTAACACACCTGAGGAAAAATGTTTGAAAGTACAAAGACTTGAAATGAGGATACTTTCTAGTGGAGGTTCCTTTTTTTTCGGATGATTTGGAGGTGTGGTTACATTTTGGAGCAGATACTCGACCCAAATGTGGCTCAACTCCAGGGATCACAGCCCTTGGTAGGCAAATTAAACACGCAAATGAGCTAATTAAGCATTTCTATACTTCCTGCTGTGTCAAGATAAAGTCCCCAAACCACAAGACGGAAGAGCAGATGGAGGCCTCCGTCTCCCTCAAGTGCATCACCTTGTGTCTTCTGACAGATGCTGACATAAATGCATCTGTATGAGAGCACAGGCGTCTTTCCACTCGCCAGTGCCGTCTAAGCTAAGCTAAGTGTAGAGCAGCATGTGGAGTTTAAAGGCCTGAGGGACATTGAGACAACAGTTCGCTCACTACCTTCAAGCCGTTTTCCCTGCTCTCTTGTTTTTGTTCCCGACTCCCTGGTTCATTTCTGTAGCTTTAAGAGTGTTTTCAACACCTTTCTCAGAAATTCCCCTTTCAGCATAGATTTAGATTTATTGCTCATCATTGTTCCACCTTGCTTGAAAAGTGTTTTCTTTAATGCCCCCTCTTAGATAATCTGAAAAGAACGCAGAGCAGTAAAGACCATTATTAGTGCTCTGCTTTTTTTTTTTTTTTTTTGCATGTATGGAATCATTTATCCAAAGCCGGTGCCAAGGTTGCCACTCTGGCCTTTTGGGTGAAAAGCACAGAAAGACTGACAGGATGAGTGAACGATGTGAGACTCATAAAATGGCCTGATGTGGTGTTAAAGAAGTCGAGAACGAAAGAAGGAAATTAAAAGCAGCAGAGAAAGGAATGCTTAAAGTGGGGCAACGAAACAGGTGTCGTTGTCCTACTTTGCTGTGCCACCAGCTAATAGCAGACCATTTTTCTCCATGGCTTGTTGTTTGGCGTGAGGCCCCTTTTTGAACTTTCTCGCGTGTAGTCATAACAGGAACATAATATGTAACCCCTTTGGAACTCGTGTGTAAATTCAATCATCTGTCTCACTCGTTGATGCTTGTACACTAAAACACAAATTGTCTCCTGGCCAGCGCCCCCAAAACCACACACACACACACACACACACACACACACACACACACACACACACACACACACACACACACACACACACACACACAAGACACACACATGCCCCAAAGTGTCCCCACTCCCTTTCAAGAATAGACCAGCAACAAATAAGCATCAGAAATAGACACTGGAGGACAACTGTTGACAGCTCTGTGACGAAAGAAGCAGAGACAGTCACAACCTCTTGGCAGGCCGGATTACAGCCACATAATTGCGGCTATACAACGTGGGAACATAAGACACCAAATGCGATTTTTGTTTTGTTAGCGGGTTTTTTTTGTATTTCAGTGACAAAGTGCTGTCAGTACTATACTGCAAAGTTCTGATACAACCAGTGGATTTGTTCTCTTACGCTAATGATGTTACGACCGGAATTAACTCCACTTTCCTGATCACACAAGTGAAAATGTATGTATCGGTATCCGTAATTGAATAATTAGCAGTTTCTCCTGACTTCATGGGGGATGACGGGCAGTGCCTAATTGATTCCGGGTTGTGGACGGGTTTCACAATATCTCAAAGTGCGAAATAAATCCATGTCACAAGACATTTGCAAAAATGCGTAAAAGAGGAAGATGGATTAACAGACAGGTTTGCATAGTTATGTGTGGTGTGTTTAGTTTTGAGGTTGAGGGTCAGCATAAAGCGACAGCAGCCACACCTCGGCCCCTCTGACCTCCGCGAAACCAAATAGCCGGAGGCTATTTAGAGGTAAAGTGCCGCCTCTTCACGCTTGTCTTTGTAGTTGTCTTAACCACGCCGGCCACCCTCATGGCATACCATACCCAGCCTGCCTGCACGCAACCTTTTTTGCCTGTCTCGGGCCACAATCAGGCAAAGAGCGATGATAATTTATTCCAGAGTCATATGAAAGGTAAGCCAAATCAGCTCCTGCCTGGTGAAAACAATGCAGGTGTACAAATCCTTCTAAAGAAAAAAAAAATGTATAAAATACATACCGACATCATTTTCCACAATCATTTTGAAGCAAATCAAGTAAATCCCGAATAAAATGGAAGAAAAATAGGCTCAATGATGTCCAAAAAAAGATTTAGCTTGCAGCATTTCAGATAGGAGGCAATCAATTCAGATGAATGTATATTTACCACAGCTCCCAGCTATCAGCACACGGGAAGTACAAAGTTGTTTTTTTTTACTTTGGTAGAACGGGTGAAGTGTTGACTTAATTTGTTAGAGCGGCACCCTCACATCCACTTTGTTTACCCATTTTCATTCCCTTTTATTGTCGCTTTCCTCCCCCCTCTTTTCAACTGCTCCCTCGCTTAACACGCTGATTTGACTGCCAACTTGTGACAGCAAATGTGCAGGACTGCAAGCGTGCAGTCTCGTCACCTCTGTCACCGTATTAACAAGCAGGATGACCTGCCAATAAAAAAGGCTTTTACCCTGATCGTTCCCAAACCAGACTTAAACGCGACCTGCTTTCTCCTGTAGAGCGCCCAGAGTGCTCACAAATGTGAATCAAACTGCGCTAACTTGCCTGAAAATGAAAAAGTACTGCGGCTAAAATGTCTCTCATTTTTAGCTTTTCTTTTGTCACTTCATTAGCAGCACTGAGGGCATGTGGCTAAATTGGAGAAAAGTGGGGGGAGATGGAAGTTGAAAAATGCATCTCTCTAAATTGAGGTGGTGCAACAATTTTAAACACACACGCGCGCACACACACACACACACACGCACACACACACACACACAAAATAAACCTTATTAGCTAACCTGCATATGTCTAGTGAGATCCAATACAACTGGGATCAAATGCATACTGTGTGACTAGTCCTCTGTTTTGGTTTCAATGGCGAGAGAGATTTTAGTTTCTTTTGTAGCTTTTGTGTTTTTAATTGTGTGCTGTCTGGTATGTAAAACGTCATTTATCTCAATAAGGTAACCCACATATTGAGACTATTGCCCCTTAAGTCCGCACTCTGCATTTCTCCCCCATTGCACAATATGGCCTTAGTTTTAAACATCGAATGAATTAATAGATCTATGACAGTTTCTATTAAAACTGAGCATAATTTGTCCGGTCCAGTTTGAGAAGACTCAGCAGATATGATTACTCTGCACCTGCTCTTAAAAAGTGGGGGGCCGTTAGTTACGTGTCGAAACGATCAAGAAATTGAGTAGATAAATGTAAAAGATGATGAGAGCGTGAAAGGAAATGCTTTTGAGGTAGGTTTAGTCATTTAGCGGACCTCTGTATACTTTTTAATGACTGACTTTCATCCTTCATCAAAGCAACAAGTAGATGAACAGACTTTGCTCATGCAAACCTCCTGTTGTGTCCTCTGGGAGGGACCAAACTAAATCTTTCCTTTTAACAAGTTCCCTGTACTTCCTTCCGGCCCCCAGCAGTCCCTTGTGGTTGGACCTACGGGACCATTACAGTATTTGGGGAGGCAGTGTCTTAAAGCTAAGTCTACAACCATCAAGGGAACTGAGGAGGAAGTTCACTTTTGGGCTGTCCACACTTGGAACATCTAAGACACTGTGGGCACTGAAAGCCCAGAGGACCTCAGGTGCAACACATGGCTGCAATTGCCATCTTGTCATATTATGTGCTTCCTCTTCTGGGAACAGCAAGGATGCATTGAGAATCCACCTTTAGCCCTCAGTCACTGTAGGTTCCAATACGGCTTTCCCGAAACAAATCCTTCAATCCACTTCCTCTTGTTGGTACCTGTGCTGACATATTAAAGCGTGTTCCACACTATTTATGAAAAAGCAAGCTTGATCTCCTGCTTGCTGGTCTACTATTTATGAATGAACTGAGGCACCCCCCCAAAGCCTCCCCCTCATCCCCACTCTTCCTCCTCTATACAGTAAGTAGCTCAAACTCCTGTTCCTTCCCAGTCTGACTGATCAAACAGATATTGTTACCACTAAAATAGCATCGCACACGGAGCTCTAGAATCTACAAGCAGTCAGTGGTAAAGCCGGCTAGCCGAGGGGGAGGAAGATGGGTGAGAAGAGGACAAAAATTTTGAAATTCAGCAGAGACTTAGACAACTTTCATCGACTTGGCATGCGTGTGTTTGCGTGTACTGGGATACTGCACGTAAGTGTTCGTGTGTCTGTTGGAGTAGCAAAGGGGGCCTGTCATCTATCACTGAACAAATGCTAGTTTGTTGGGGAGGCTGCTGTAGGAGGAGGGGGGGTGGGGGGGGTGGCCCGAATGGTGCTGCTCTTCAAATGAAATAATATATCTTTGAAAGCCTACGCCCCGCGCCGTCCCCGCCGCCGTATATCAAGCACATGAGCGTCTGGTGTAGTAGCTCCAGGCCCATTAACCTTCCACCTGTCCCCCCCCTTTTTTTTTGACACCCCCTATCGAACTCCACCTACTGATCGTCTTTTCACCCCCCTGCTGTCCTTCACCACAGTCCCTCTCCTCCTCCTCCTGCCCTTGGTCGCCGCTTGTTCATCTTCCCATTTAACCCCCTCCCCTGCTCCCTTCACCTTCCTCCCTTCCTCATTTCCCTCTTCCTCTCATCCAAGCCTTCTCTGACAGTGCCTTCTCATCATTTCTCCACCTCCGCGTCTCCTTCGCTGTCCCCCCTCTCATCCCTTTTTGCCACTTGCCTCACTTTTATCGCCATATCTCTCTATCTCCAAGTGTTCACTCCACCGAAATTGTTCACTTTGTCTTGCTTTCTCTCTCATCCACTCACATTACTGCTAAAATCTCCTCTACTTTTGTGTCATGTTCACATCTTATAACTCCTTGCCCCCATCTCATGGTGCCTTCTCTAGGTTTTTTTTTTTTGTTTTGTTTTTTTAAACATCAGTGGCTTGTGTAAAGTGAGTGTGTTAGAGGCGGGTGTGGGGGGGGGGGTCATATAGCAGGCTTTGTATCCTGCAGAATAATGATTTAAATTCAGTGGAGCAGGGCCACGGTTACAAATCTCTGCCAAATGCACATGAAGGGCCAACCCCATCATGCTCGCAGTTTGTCAGGGCAGGGGTGTTGAGGCGGTTGGTATATTAGTGACCTCTGTGACAAGACGGACAATGCAGCATAAGAATCTGGTCATGTATGTGCGTGGCGTTATAGATAGCTCCAAAGTTCACATATCAGGCTATCATCGCTTATTAATTTCCATACAGTTATAGCAAAAGAAAACCTCACCAGAGCTGCATGTGTGTGTGTGTGTGTGTGTGTGTGTGTGTGTGTGTGTGTGTGTGTGTGTGTGTGTGTGTGTGTGTGTGTGTGTGTGTGTGTGTGTGTGTATATTCTCCACTTCCTCTCTACTTTTCTTCACTGTCTCTGTGTTCTCTCTGCATGCCTTGTCTACTTGCGTCCTCTCTCTCATCTCCCCTCTTTGTTTCACCTCTGTTCTCGTTGCCTGTTCTCTCTTCTCCCCGGCCATCTGTTTATCCAATATGGCCGCCCCATCTCAGCTGGGAGCTTTCCCAGGGAACCAGATTTCTAATACAGTTGCTCCTCAACTTAATGGGCCTCCACTCTGCTTTTGCAATTCCTGCTGCATGCAGACAAAAAAAGAACAAGAAATCGAAAAAGAAGTCCCAGGATGGATCAAAAACCGTCCCTAAATCATTAAAACAAACAGTGAAGTCACATTTGGAAATGTCGCAGGTAATCATACCTCTTCCATTTCTACTATCAGGTTGATGGACTAAATATACACCATGTGTAAAGTTTCACCGGATTTTGCACAACAGATTTAGTGGCATGCTACTGAATTAAATATGTCATCGTTCATGTGATACTGTTTCGCTTTAACTAAGGGATAAGATAATTAAGATGCCAAGACTATTGCGGCTGAAGGCATGACAAGGCGAGATTCTTCAGGGTAATCTGCAAAATGAATAAGCAGATGTGAAAATGATGATTGGATAATTTCTCGAAAGAACTTTCTTCTTCTTCTTCTTCTTTTGTGTGTTCCAGTAATTACCTGCTGGCTAGTGCGTGTTGACTCGGCACACAGAAGTGCTTTATGGTTCCAAAATGAGAGACCCATCTGCTTTATTAAAAGGTGTGGAGAGGAAAAGGGCAGCGGGGAAGATGTGTTGAAAAGCGAACTGAGTTAGGAAGGTGAGAAATAAACACGTGAATCATCATTATCCCACATCTCCTTTTCAATTCCCTCTTTTATGTTTTCTTTTTTGTTTTTCCGTGTTGGGACAACCATCCCGTAATGCTCGCACAATGGAGCACAGTGAAGTGGAAGCCCAGCACGACGCAGTCCACAAGACACACTGACAATGAATTAACACTTAGTGTAGCCATTTAAAATGCTTGTTTACTGAAAAAAAATCTAAAAGCTTCAAATAATATTATTTTATATCTCATGTCAAATATTATCATGTCATTCTTAAACAAAAACATCTGATCATGCATATAATAGCTCTTGCCTGTACCCTGGTTTCAACATTTAGTAGACTTGCACATCTAATGACAGAAAAATATAAAACATTTGGAATGTTGCTATTTGATTGACAAACAGTAAATTATTGTTCAATTTAGATTGTTTGAAGTTTGCCGTGAGAAGTATTAATTGGAGTTTGCACAAAGGCAGACACACAAGTGGCAATGACTGCACCAATGCATTTTGCTCGAGACAATCCGTTCATTATGTGCCATCGTGCAGTCATTTCCAACCAGGGTTCCATGGCACACTAGCTTCCTGTTTTTGCTTCTTCCTTTTACTTCATTTTCCACAACTTTATGTCAAGTATGTACTCTAAACACGTGTATGTGTGTGTGTATGTGTGTGTGTGTGTGTGTGTGTGTGTGTGTGTGTGTGTGTGTGTGTATATGTATATATATGTGTGTGTGTGTATATATATATATATATGCACTGAGCATTTTTGTTTTTTGTTGTTAATCCTGTTGTTTTGCTTATGTACACCACTGCTGCATTTCCCATGCCGGTTTTGATTGTTCCGTGAGAGATCATCAGGGATGCAGTGGGATACTATCCAATTTAATGTAATTTACCTGAAAAATGATTTGTTAATTAGAATTCTATTTGTGTTTATCTATCAATCTATGGCAGTGTCATTTAGTGACAGGTAGAACACTTTCATGAGGTACATTCATGCGGTACATTAAACCTGCACATCCACCTTTCATAGAACAATAAAGAATAATAGATTTGTGTTAAACTAAAAATGCCCATATTTTCACAGAGTAGGTTTTTTTTTTGTGTGTGTGTAATTTGAGACAAGATCATCATTAGATCAGTGTGAATACTTTTTGTGATATTTTTGGTTGGAGGTGTGCTACGAAACTTTTCTACTGTAAAAGGAGCACCTTGATTCAATAAAGGTTGAGAAACACTGTTCGTGGTTGGTATGTTCAATTGACATTTGGGAAGAGCCAATCTTAATGTCTTCTTACCGGAAAGAGAAGGGGCAGCGTGCCACACTCGAAGAGGACAGCACAGGGATCTTCAGAAGGTCCCACTAATGGCTAAATGCGTCCGAGTCCCGTGACGGAGGTAAACTTACGGAAACAAAATCTTTAAACATTTGTTTGGCAGACATCTTGTACACACCCCCTGAGCTTGGCTCGATTACCAAAGAAATTCTTTTGTTCTTACTGTGCTAATAATAGTGAGAGCTCAATGTGCGAGTGCAGTCTGTGTGAGTGCGGGAGAGAGTGCGGAGAGAGAGAGAGAAAAAAAGAGAGCGAAGGAGATGAAAGTGTATATATAGTTACCTACAACCTCATGCCAGCAAGTCCTGTGACAAAAATTGAATCCTACTCTGCTTCTGGTTCCTACCCCAACCTCACAAGTCACATCCAGTATCTGAGACATCAAAGAGCACAGATGGATTCTAATGCATGTCAAATTTTGAACCCACTTTTTTCTTATGATAGCACCATCAAAACTAACTTCTATAAACGACAAGTGCAAACATTTGTCCATATATTTCAAGGGAATAATGGAATAGGGCCACACCCTCTTTCATCTAGCGAATGCGAAGAGCTAAGGTCATGTGAGTCTTTGTGATTTTCAAATATTGTCCTTGAGCTTTGACTGCCAGTGGCAGAAAGTGACCACGAAATACACAGAGGCACCCTCATGTCAACACAATCACAGACAAATAAAACATGAATTCAAACACAATTCTGTGAATAAATCAATAAATAAATTCCAAATACAAAATCCGTAAAACTTAACAGAGACAGCACTTTCAAAATTAGCAACCACAAGAGGCCATGAGAAAGCAATAACCGTCCTCCAGTCATTGTGTTCATTGAGCTTCAGCACCACTGACACTGAAATATGCTCAATTACGTATTAATCAGTAAAAGCAGGACCTTGTGCACTGTGTGGGAAGCATGCACAGCATTTGCAATTATTTAGATGGGCCTTTTGAAAATTACTAAATAGTTATTCGAGTAGGTTTTTCCCCATCAGCTAAATTATCGTGTCCCACCTATCCCAAAGAGAAGATAGTTCAAGCGAGGCTGTAGAGGCAGCGAAGTGGGGTGGGTGGGTGGGGTGGGGGGCTGCTCAAGAAGAGGATTGTCCTCTATTGAGCTCACATCATTCTCTACTTTTGTAACAGGCACCTGGCTCATTTGCCATCATGCTCCAACAATATGCTTGTCATTAGGGGAACATAAAGACATTACATTCCACAGCTAATCGGGG
Source organism: Hippocampus comes (assembly GCF_001891065.2). Lineage (NCBI taxonomy): Eukaryota > Metazoa > Chordata > Actinopteri > Syngnathiformes > Syngnathidae > Hippocampus > Hippocampus comes. The sequence continues at coordinate 1,277,217 of NW_017805467.1, read as the reverse complement.
AGCGGCAGACACAAGTGGTTGTGCTAATTGAATTAGGATAAGTGTATGGGAAATAGTGGTGCAAAATGATTATTTCAAATTAATGGACAAAGAGTGCACAATGATTAGCAGTAACCACACCCTGCAACTAGACTGTGAGTATGTCCTTGTGCGTGTGCGCGCATAATCGTGTGTGCATGAGTGTGTGTGACTGCAGTAGTGAGGATCCCAGCTGAATGCAAATGCAAATCCAAAAAATGTCAATAGCCGCGACACACAGCATGCTAAATGTCAACATGTGCTTTCAAGGACTTTGTAATTGGCTCCCTTTTATATATTAAAAAAAAAAAAAAAAAAAAAAGAATTTATTGCATGTATTATTTGCCATCTGAAAATAAAATTACATTCAATATGTGGAGGTAATTTTATTACTGCCCCCAGCCTAATAATATGCATTTGAGCCTTTGGCAACGTGCTACGCTAGACAAAAGGTTGCAACAACAGGAGTACGTAAAATGAGGCGAAGCTCCGACTGATGAAACCCAAAGCCCATGCCGCTAAAAATACTGACCTTCATTGAGAAGGAAAATAAAACCACAGTGGCACCTGCACTTGAAATATTCGTATGGGCTCATTGTTGTGTGTGGGGAAAATAGATTCATTTGGTTTGTATCCTCACTGACATTGTCTCAACCAGGTAGGTATGGATAAGGACATTTGGTCTGTAACTCCAAACAAATTTTTCGAGATCTTCTCGGATGTTTTCAAATTGGACTTTGTTTGATTCAACATAGAGAGCCTAGGTTTATTTGCAATGGTTGCTGCAACAATAAGTCTGATGTTTGATTATTATTAGGACATGAAGCACTTTCAAACCGATTCAGTGGCTTGCAAAAAGCGTTAAATGTTTCAGTGTTAATTTTAAGTGGCTTTCAACTGTACTACGTCGTAGTAATGAGCACAGCAGGTAGTATGTTTTCCGAGCAGTATTCCAAACAACTTCGTTCGTATGCCAAAGAAGTACAATAGGTGAGAATTGGGAGCATATTAGGGGCTTGAATAAAGAACCAAGCTCAGTTAGCACATTGATGGAGAAATATAAGAATGTCCTTTAATTGCAGGAATTACTGTAATAACACAGCATACTGCTCTGTGTAGGATAATTTAATGCAGAAAAATGGCTCACATCATGTTTGCTACACGACACGGTACCAAAGATGACTCCAACCCTATAAGTGACTTGTCAACCGGGTTACTCGCTGTGGTAGAGTCAAATGATGTCCCTTAAAATACAATTTATACAGGACTAATTTAAATAACTAACTAACTAACTAACTAACTAACTAACTAACTAACTAACTAAATAAATAAATAAATAAATCCTGCTATGTTGCCAAGGTGCAAAAATCAAGTGTCCAACGGTACAAAAACGGTAGTGCCTTTGTGGGCACCAACCCTGGGACACATCAGTGCTGCTAGCGGGGATCAAGTCAGTCTTGATCTGCTTTCAGATCACATTTGCTGTTATTGTAACTCCTCTGACTCTTCAGTCAATATGCTAACCAGTGATACATCACATGGAGTGTGCACAGTCAGATCAGAGGAATCACTCATGGGCAGATAAATCACCCAGACTACGACCCTGTGAAAAAGGACCAGGAGTTATTGCAGCCCATAGCCAAAATGTGTCATGTTAGAGGAAAATATGAGTGGCTGCTGAATTGCTGATCGGTTATTAGGACAGTGTGCGTCCACAGCCCTGTGAAGATTGGTGTTGAACCAGCGCATATGAGAGGCAGATTAAAGACATGTCTTGCATCGAGTGATTGAATGAACGTCCGTGGACATTTTTCCATTGCCTTTTGTACATGGCCGGTCATTCGTGTAAAGCATGCAGAGAACCACATATTTGGACTTAACCATTTTGAATATAACTCTTGAAATCAATTTTGACACTCACAAGATCATGCACACACCCACCTTGAGTTCACGGAAGAAGATGCTGCTGCGAGCCCACTCCACGATGGAGAAGAGCGTTTGGTCAGCCATCTTGCACATGAGACCGAAGGTGTTGAGCTTTTCGTGCTTGCCCCGGCTGGCCTGCTCCTGCTGCAGGTAGGCCAGGATCTTTGCTTGAATCTGAGGCTCATCCGGTTCACACTTGAGCAGCTCTACGATCAAGTGGGGGAAACTGGGCGGCGAGCCCGACTGGTAGGCATCAACGTAGGCGTAGCCCATGATGGACTCGGGGGAGCTGGTGTATGGATCTGGGTACTCAGACTTAATGGTGCGTGTGCCTTGGAAGTGTCCGTAGGCTGTTTGGTAGCCTTGCAAGCTGCCGGCGTGCGGTGGCATTGCCATGCTGACTGGTGAGGTGACGAAAGGACTGCGGTCATAGTCTGTTGGGGGTAAGGCGGTGGCATGATGGTGATGGTGATGGTGGTGACTGGTGTGGTGGCCAGCGTGATGGCTCAGTGGCAGGCCCTTGGAGGCAGCTGAGTGAATGTTCTGAATGGCCGATGAGATGGTGAGGTCGGTGGGGACAGCCTGCATCACCTGGCTCATGGCCTCGATTTTCAGGCCGTTAGCTCGGATCAGCGCCTTCTTCTGTTGCTTGAGGGCCCGGTCACGTTTGTACATGGGGCCAAACTTGTTGCGTCCTCCTCGCATGCGATCTGCTCGCACAGCTGCAAAAAGCACAATGATGGGAAGAAATAAAGGGGTTAAAAAAAACCATTCTTACAACTACATTTTAGCCATTCTGTGAACATCCTGTTCTTCGGATTTTGTCCAAAAATGAACATAGTAAAATGAGTGTAAAATCTGTGTATTTTGGAAATATATTGTATGATTTTCACCTTGACCCCTAATGCCATTTGAATGAATTAATGGCAAAATTTCATATTTTTGTTGTTTATTGTTCTGGCAGGTTCTCCGTGTTTTTGATTTGTTGTGGAAACATGTCCGCTTTGATTCCACATGGAAATAATGTGAAAAAGAATTAGTCCACAGATAAATAGCTTTATAGAGGTGAACTCAATAATTGTAATGTCTATGTAGGACAAAGGTTTTCCAGCGGTGATTACACTTGACATTGTTGACTCTTAAAGCCCACGGGTCTAACAGATAGTGAAGTTACTCATTCACTAAAGACACAAACCTCCCTGCATGGAAATACAAATGACAAATACAGCCAGACACGTACAGAAGTCTTTTTAAAGAAAACTGTCCTGGAAAGACAAAACTCGAGCCCGACAATTTGCATGGGGGTTCCCCCCCATGCCCTATCATCTTCATGCAGGATCCCATGGCGAAGATATCACTGCGTGTGTGCTGTTGGTGTGTCTAATGAATGAGATAGTTACACATTGGACTGCTACGGGGGCCATGTGTGATCTGGCTGACTGCCGCCATCGCAGAGCTGCTCTGCTACCTCCCAGTCGGGGGGCATGAGAGTTAATTATTCATATTTAATCACCCTTTACTCCGACCCCGTGCAATGAGCTAAGAGATATCGGGGACTAAAGAGAAAACCTCACTGCAATACTACAGTAATCGGCCATCTGTAGTATTTTAATCTCTTGGCCCCACTTTTACATTTTGATTCCTGAGATACCATGGTGACTTGGCCCTAGACCACTACAGCTCATAATGTCTTAATAGATTAGTAAAAGATCACATGAGGACTACTGAGGAGTGGGTGTGGAGCACTGGAAAAGATGAGCCCCCTGCCCTGCAAACCCACTCTACACTCCCTTTACATGCACTCCTAAGATGCCTTGGGAGTGATTTTAATGACCTCTGTTAGAAAAGTGTCTGTCACTGATTTGAACGATAGGATCTAACACACACACACACACACACACACACACACACACACACACACACACACACACAAACACACCCACACACACACACCCTCTGCTAAACTCAATGCAATACACTTGCCTTGATCACAGACATAGATGGACGCATGAAGTCTTGACACCTCAAGGAGTCTGTAATGCATAACGTAGTGCATTGCCCATGCACACAAAAGCCTCGCTGGAACTTAACTTGCACTGCAATTATCATAACCATTTATACTTACACAGTATTGACTTGACATTAAAAAAATCTGGGGTTGTGATAATTATATCCATTTAATCATTCGTGTGGGGCCGTTTAAAAGTATTTACGAAATCTCCGCAAAGTTGCAAGTAATGAGCCGAGAAAGCCATGTCTGTCCTAGACAAATGAGGCTCGAACAGCCTTTTTGCACGGGTACATCAGGAAAATAAGGATTACATGCCCACCAATATCCCTACACGTACAAATGTACACACAAAAACACATGATTAGATTACATTCCATTTTTACATCCACAAAAACACAGTCGACAAACACAGAGTCCTCTTTGTTCACTATAGAGCAGTGGTTCTTAACCTTGTTAGAGGTACCGAACGTAACCACTTCATTTGCACATTCACCGAACCCTTCATTCGTGAAAAATAAAAAATATGATTTTTTGGGGGACAAATTCAAGACATTAAAAAACGTATTTATTAAAAACAGGAAAAAAAATATTTCAAGACACAAGTATACTTTTTTTTAAATTTTGCACAAAATGAACCAGCCAGTGATGGCCAAGTGGGCGTGCCATAACTAATTGACATGTTGAGCCGGGTGTGTCTTAACCTCCATGGCAGAGGTTCCGTCGAACCCCTGAGACCGATTCACCGAACCCCTAGGGTTCGGTCGAACCCAGGTTAAGAACCACTGCTTTAGAGCATTGCTTTTTACCCTGGATGAGACCATTTTTAATTGTTTTTTTCTGTGCCCTTTATGGTATCTTGTAATTTTTGTTTGATTTTTTCAAAATCGACATTTCTTTACATACAGTCTTTTCTTGGTGCAACACATAGCGATGTGCACATCTTCCTAAACACAATGCATTTTTCACAGACTCACACACACACACACACACACACACACACACACACACACACACACACACACACACAGTTCTCAGTGCTTATGTCCACTGATTTATGGTTGTTTAATATACAGGAATATTAAGTGCATGCAGGTGAGGATCCCTGTCGGTCGCCAGCATATTAATGGTTCCTGCAGAGCCTTGCTGACACCCTGTTTGTCATGTCGGGGCCTCGACCTCTGCTCCGGATGCACCCTATCCTGTGCGCACACATGAATACCTATGATACCTATGCATAAGTAATGGAACAGCTGCCTAGCTTCACAGTACACGTAGCAGGAGGCTGAAGGAAGACGAATCAACGTGGTGGCAGAATGGGAATAGATAACAAAGGGGAAAAAAAGGGAATGGTAGCAGGTTAAATCGGAATGTACAAGCATTCTGTTGATGTTTGTTTCTTCGAATTCTTAAAAGTGGCTTCACATGTGATTTGCATGCAAATACATTCACTGACCACCAATGTCATGTGATGAAATACAGGAGCTATATCAAAGATTCTACTTTGGACCATAACATAAAAAAAACAAAACATTTTTAATGATAACGTTGACTATTCGTCAATGAAGCTTTACTTTAAAATTGTCGATCGTTGCAGTTGCATGCTTTCTTTATTGGTCAATGGCCACTCACAGAGTTTAGAGGAAATCAAATAATTTTGGCATACTATTGCAAATGAAGGTTAAAATAAAAAGGCAACAAAAACATAGCCTTGGCCAAGATGGTTACTGGGCCTGTTGGACAGCGTCAAGCAAAACAATGCATTGTTTTTTTGTTTTTTTCTCTCGATAGAGTGACGCAGCTCTGTTATCGGCGCAGCTAATGTTGTGGCTAGTGAGGGTATGTTTAAGTGTTTTTTGGGGGAGGCGGCGGGGCTACTGTAGATGTAACACCCTCTTCAGACTACAAAAAAAGAAACAGGTCTTCACGGTTAATTATGCTTCAATTATGAACCTCGCTAAATGGCCTAAAGCTACACTGCATCTTTTGGGAGATTCCCTCAATGAAGGAGACATTTGGCAAGTCACTGAAACATATAATCAAGGTACCATCTAGATTCTAGATGGTACCTTGATTATATGTTTCAGTGGTGTCAAACATACGGCCCGCGGGCCAGAACCAGCCCCCAAGGAGGTTCGATCAGGCCCGCTGGATCATTTAAAAGTGAAAAAATACATAAAAGACACGGAATGAATATTTTTAATAAGGTGCAATTCGTGGATTATCCGCTCAGGGGAGACACAGTTTTGGTCAGAGGAAAAGACAACATTGTTTTGATCAGAGAAGAAGACAACAGCAGTCCCTGTCTGTCACTGAGACAGACCCAACACAGCAGACGCTATCAAGGACATGTGAATACTTTATTCTTTACACATTTAATAGCACTCTCCGTAGTTTGTAAGGTGTAGGCAGGAATTAAATTTAGATTTTATATGCACATGTGTGAATTCCTTTCTTTATAAATCTCATTTAATCTTAAAATGCATTACGATAGTTTTCAATACCAATTACTTGTTTAAGTTTTGTGCCTTTGTACAATCAGTGGGATCAGCTGCAATGCATATATGTGAATGATAAAAGTAAATTGCACATTTGTCGAAGGAAATCTCAGGTGCTTCATGAAATATTTTGTAAAAGATATGTTCATTAAATGTCAACATTTTACCAATGTTCTTGTTCTTCTTTATACCAAAACAAAGGAAAAACCTATTATTTTGGTTATTTATAGCAGAGTATGGTATAATTTTTATGGTCCGGCCCACTTGACATCTACCGAGGCCGTATGTGGCCCACAATGTGAAATGAGTTTGACACCCCTGGCCAAAAGCCACACTGGATCTTTTGGGCGATTCCCTCAATGAAGGACACATTTGGCAAGTCACTGAAGCATATGATCAAGGTACCATTTAGAATAACCGGCCAGTAGGGCGATACTCAGTAGCATGGGCTGTGGGCACCCATGACAACTCAAATTATTGCAACAAGAAAAGTACAGGTGAACGTCTGGCAGCCATTTGCGACCTTGAACGGACCCTGACGAATCCTGATGCGAATGCAACATTCACCGCCTTTGAAGAAACTCACTATTGTTCGCCGCTCAGTGGGGAAGGGGCTTGAGGTAAGTCACTGATGATTTTTGATCATAAGAACTTTGGGAAAGCATAACAAGAGCAAAATCAGGTTTGAAGTGATGGAACTAGAAGTGTTGTGGATAAACAAACACTTCCTGAATTAGACAAAAGAAATCTATCACTCCAATATTTCGGGGATGGACAGCAACTTCACAAAAGCAAATTGTAGGATTGAGTAAGATTGCATTAAAACTTGAGAGAAGCAACCACCAATTTTTGCTGGGGACAGAGCTAGATGCAAAGAATTGAAGAGTGAATCCCCAGTTTTGTCATAGGTGATATAGCATAACTCCTTCTTGTGACTGGCTCAACCAGTCCTTCGCTCATTTTGAAGCTCCAAATTTGCATTGCTGAAAAATAGCTGGGTTTACATGGAGCTATGTATTCAGATTAGAATGTATCAAAACAGAATGAAACATAATCCTGGATTCCCCACGCTAGTAGATCAGCCTCCACCCCTTGCGCCCCTTTTTTGTAATCTTTCAGGAAATCAGGCCCCATGTCTTTTGTTTCTTGAAGTGAAAATTTTGACTGTCTTGAATGACACGCAGATTTCCGAACTGGAAACAGCAGACTGTATTAACTGCTGGCAAATCAACAAACTATAGATAATCCAAATAAGACCTCACGCAGTCGTTTCCACTCGTTTCACATA
>NW_017805467.1:1248875-1263863 GCF_001891065.2 Hippocampus comes | reverse complement strand
TGTTCCCCCTCGCCCCCCCCCCCCCCCCCCCCCCCCACACACACACACACACAAAGGGGCAGAAAATGTCCAATAACCTTGCAGCTCTCACAGGTGAGGAGTCCGTAGTGGTAGCCTGAAACCTTGTCTCCACACACGGGACACATCTCGTCCAGGTCTTCGTCATATGAGTAGTCCATCATTTTTAATTGTGGAACTGCAATGGTGACATACATACACAGAAAGAACAGTCACAATGTTGTCCATATTCAGCTCGGAGAGCAACGCGGCCCAAAGTAGGTGACGCTACGAAAGTTTTGCGTTCGGGACATTTATTTTGAAGGGAGGAAAAGAAAAAAAAAACGACGCACAGAAGCTGTAAATTATTTCGCTTAATTCCTACACACTGGCTTGCAAATCACACACCCCCACACTCCTCCCCCAAAAAAGACGACTATGAAAGAGTCTCATAAATATGCAATACATCCAAGTCGAGCTCGCTGGGGGACCGAGAGATATTAGCGCTAAGGAGCGAAGGAGAACATGTTGCCGCCCACAGACAAATGAAGACACTCACACGCGAGCGCATACACACGCACACACACACACACACACACACACACACACACACACACACACACACACACACACACACACACACACACACACACACACGCACTCATGCACACAAGCGCTCATCACTGCAGGCCAGCACAGAAACAACCAACATGATTATTCCCTCTGTAACGAACACAATGCTAAAGGCCGCTTTATTTTTTTTTTCCAATTTCACATTTTCGCTTTCTCGCGTGAGTTCTGCATAATCGGAAATGCTCCCGCGATTTTATACTTAAATCCTATTCAACAAAATAGAGTATACCTGTAAGTTGCTGCACATCAAAACTTGCAGTTTAATATGTTAGTAGGTTACCTGGTTATTCTTTTATTTCTTTCACTTTTTAGAAATTGTTGCATCACTCAACAAAAAAAGAGCCAGACTGACATTTACAACACTTGTAAAAATTACAGCCCTATCATTAAAACAGCCGGGATTTAACAGTGGAAAAAAGGTTTTTTTTTCTTTTGTTCATTTCTGTCTTTCTAGATACCCCACTGCGGCCTCCGCGCGAACAATTTTGCCAATCTTATAGACTTTTCTAATTGGAATATTAATAATTATCGGGGCATTCACATTCAAGTGGATCAACAAGTTGCACCGCGTGCCGCTCGCGTATTTTGCATTCAGAAAGAATACATAGAAAAACATCTTTGAATGGGCTTTCAAAAAAAAAAAAAATCTAAAGATCATTGAAACGCGGGACCGCTTCTCATGTGTGCAATAAATCCAAATCTATTCACTTATTTTGCTACATTAAAATAACTTTACATTTATTCGGGAAAAGGTTGCAATCGTGGTGTTTTGAGAGACATGCATGTCGTTGATTTCATGGAAAATAAGAGCGTGCACAATACAGTAAGCTGTCAAGCTGCTTTGTCACAATTTTCACACGTGATAAAACGAAGACAATTAAAAAATGCGCACGTGTGATTTTTAAAAATACAGACTAAGTTACCTTTCAATGGCATAAATTCTCTTTTGCAGTTGTTGTCTTTTTACTGAGGCAATACATTTATTAAAACATATCTGACATTTGCAAAATAAAAATACTTCCAAGAAAACAAAGGGGAAAAAAAACGTGTCCCGGGCTACCTTGTTTTACTGCGTGTGTAAAATCTGATAAGTGTCCCACTAACAAGCCACTCTTTTACTTGTCAGAGAGTCTTGGCTCTGTTATCAGCATCTCATAAACGCGCGGGTTAATTGATTGCCCGCTTAGATCGCCGCGGAATGACAAAAGTGGAATTAGAGGTGCAGCTTGAATTTTATCTTGACAGGTGACGCAGTTACAGAAATGTTGCCAACACGGTTTCTTTTTTATTTTCCACCACAGCACAATTAAATCCGTAGAACTGGAACAATTTGTAAAAGTGATCCAGTATTTTAGCTCACAAAATATGAATTAGTCAGGTGTTAAAACTGTATAAGTCGCATATTACAGGCATTAAAAAAAGCGGATACATATGCAGTGTAATTTTAAACAAAACGAATCACTGCAATATTGTTCATTGAACAAAAATATATATAAAACTTTGGTAACGTTTCAAAATGTTTCTTAAAGATATATTTTTTAAAACACTCTAATTGTAACATATTTTTCCGATACAAAACGAAGATGGAAATCAATTCGTGCACTCTTCGCAAACAAAATTCAACATTTGACAGCTTGGGATAAAGACGGTGCAGCTGTGGATACCGTGTTACTTTGTATTGAGAAGGAAAACAGTATTTCTTTTGCACATGCATTTAACCATCGGGATCAAGTCTCAAAAGAGTCACTCTGGGAGCATCATAAGACCGTTTAGTCAGTTTGGACAGTTTTTACGCGCCCGGCGTCAGGACACCTCCACTCTTAGCGTGACTGCAATTGAGCGGTGACGGGATCGCAAGCCACAAATTGAGCCTATGTCACATATGCACTTATATTTTTAGTTTAATTCCGACTCGCGGGGATAAACCAACGGAATGCTCTGCAAACCCAAACATCTTTCATCATCTTGACAGCCACCAGAAACGATGCCATATTCGACTCTATCGTACGACCAAATAGAAATGATGGTCAGTTAGTTCTCCTTCATAAAACGTGATTTGCGCGTTTGTTGTCTAAAATGAGAGGAGTGTCAGCTCTTACCTTGCACGTTTCTTGGCATGTGTCCCTGTTCCCCATACGATCGAGAGAGTCCCAGCGAGTCAGTCTCGACTTTGGGCAGCATGTCAGCGCCGCCGGCCTCAGCTCAGCGGAAACTCGGACGAGACGGACACTCTTGATGCGAGAACCTTGGGCGCACTTTTTAGTCAAAAGTGGCCCGCGTCTCTCTCGATCTATGTCTGGCGTTCTTCCCCTGTATATCTCGGGCCAGGCGCGCTTTAATGTTGACTGTCGTCCTTGGCAAACGGACCGCAATTCTAAATGTCACAATGTCATTTTGTTACAAAAAAAAAAGTCACAATTACGCACTGAGCAAGGAAATGTGTCACTCAGGCACTCAAAACGTGGATTAAAATACGAAATAAGTTTTCTTGTGTCGGCTCCTAATGTGTTGTAGGCGCGGTAAACTAATAAAGTTATTATAAATAACTTTAAGCCTTTACAACAAAACCTGCGCGCTCCCCTGTGCGTAAAATCAGACTCGGCGCGTCAAGCAGGACTGCCTGAGATGTGGAAACGTCTCTTCCTCCTTCCTCCTCCTCGCCGCGTTGTTTACTCCCCTCCTTCCAATCCTGGACTCATGCGGCCGTCTGACGTCATACGTCCCCGGTCCAATCAGGCCAGTGAACCGGCACACATCGCATCGAAGGCACCGGGTTCGTCTCTCCAAAATCTCAGCTGGTCGAACCCGATGATCGTGGACTTTAAAGCTCGGCCTGAGTGTGCGAGTATCGTGACTTAAAAGTGTACGAGCACATGAACGCGCAGATGTCCACCTACGAAAATGAAGTACTGTGCAACTCTCACACTTTCAGGGATTTTTTTTGTTCGTCTTTTTTGTGCATCCTACTCATTTTGCGGTTGCTTGCAAATGATGAGAAATGACACGGTTGTTTGTTTCTTTGTATCTTTCTTTCTTTCTTTCTTTCTTTCTTTCTTTCTTTCTTTCTTTCTTTCTTTCTTTCTTTCTCTCTTTCTTTCCTTCTTTCTTTCTTTCTTTCTTTCTGATCGTCAATGTCAAAGCCTGTGTTTGAAGAAATATTCTACATATAAATTAACGTGCTGCCCTGTGGATTAATTCTGGATTAAATGAAATTCTAATTTCCATCAGTTACATACGACCATGGATAGACATTGTTTTCCATTATAGCCAGGCTAACTCTTCTGCTTTCATATGATGTGCCTGCAGGAGCTCCCATTCCATATTCTTGAAGTCTGATCGAGATGAGTATGCTGTTCTCTGAAGAATATTTTCAGTTCTATTTTGATAGGGGAAACATTCATATGTTATCATTATTTTCTGGATATGTGTGTACAAATTAGAATGAAAGGTACGTTTTATTTGTCAATTAATTTCCAAATCTCACACATCCCACATTCTATACCCCCACCCCCATTGAACGATTTTATGCAAGTTTACAAGTGGAAAAGGGGGTTAAAAGAAGGGGGCGGATTTTCATGTAGGGCTATTAGATAAGACCTTTTCTGACATGATAGCACTGCTGGAATGATTAACCCGCAGGAGTGATGGAGCTCCTCTCCGGGTGCTAAGGTGAAAGACATTGGGGGACACATGCATTGAAATATATATGAAGTCATGCCGAAACACATGGACCGGCTTCATGTTGAAGTTTGTTAAATGTTGTAGAACAATGCAAAAGGCTTTTGTGTTGTATTGTATTTTGAAATGGAAACGTGTCAAAACGAAGGGAAAATACACTGCCAAAAAAATACACTCAAACTTTGGACCCATCCAAGTTCTTAAATTAGGTGCACACACTAACATGGACATGTTGGCACCCACTTTCTGTTTGCATGCAAAACGGTGCGCTTGTTTACATTTGCAGGTGTGTGTTGTGGGATCAGTATCATTTGTTCATATTCCTTTTGACTTTCCATTCTGCCCCAGGTCAACTACTTTTACTTGGTCCTTTCGCAGGCCTTTGACTGTGGACCGCACTGGATTGTTAGAGGAAACGGAGTGTGTCAACAGTAAGTGTTGACATTTGGGTTTAGGAGATAAACCTCACAGTGGATCAAACAAAGACTGTACCCTTTGAGTGGCGTGCCTGTGTGTGTGTGTGTGCACGGATGTGCAGAAAGGTTTCAATGCTGCAACTTTGCTGCTGACAACCTAAAGTGGAAGGACACTGCTATCGTCGGAGGGTTTGGTTATCGGTCTCCCAAATGACTGGCAAAAACATGAAAGTGAGGCTAGTCAGAAGGTTACAGAGAACATGCACCGACATTTTAATGAGGTCTGGCTCTACAAAAGAACAAAAAACAATAAACATATAACTGATAAATAACTATTCAGACCATTTGCACACTTTTATCAAACATTACAATTGTTCATTTTTTAAAAATACATATGCTATTTAAAATGTCTGTGGAACACATTAACTAGTCAAGTCAAGAATGTCACAGTGATTAAAAAAAAAAAAACCTAACATTTTTTTTTATTTTTTTATAACATCTCCTTAAATACCATCTACAAATGTCCTGATCACATGCATTTACATTTTAGACCTATGTAAACATTTGTGTCGACAAAAAATTGATTTTGGTACATTTTTACGACCAAAGTGTAGCAATTAAAATAATTTGGTTGGAAGTAACAACTCATTCTGATATGACATTTGACCTGACACATATTGAACTAGATATGGACAATTCACAACTTGAAATCATATTCATAATTTCTCAAGAGAACCTACCACAAAACCCTTCAAAATTAATACGTTTGTTGTCTGATGTATCCTATAGTAATCTGTGGCGGTTTGAAGGAGATTCACTATAATAATGAATAGAATAGATTATAGACGGGCGCCACTCTTCTGACTAAACTTGTTTCTGTGTTGTTTTGTTAAATGCACCATAGTTAGATTTTGATACTGGTATAGTCATCATTAAATATAAGAAAGTAAAGTGCTACACACAGTATCAATATTAGTGGCCCAGGGGGATTAAAAGTTGACAAAAATATGGTGCAGCACCATGACCCCGAGCAGGTCAAGGCCTGTCACTTCCTCACATCTGATGAAATGTCAGTCAAATCAGAATGGAGGACAGCAAACCAGATGGTAAATTTAATAAAAGTGTGGTGTGAATCTGGCAAGCAAAGCCTCAGTGGGGAGTTACGGCGTTAATGGTTTTCGCAGAAGGAAGGAAGAGCAGAAGATGACGCAAAGATGAAAGATCAACACAGAAGAAAAGACCACAACACAGAGGAAGGGAGGAAGTTTTTGGGGCTAGAAGTCCGTTGACTTGTCCAACATCAGTAGTCACACGATGCAGGACTGGACATCTACTCAATATAAGTGCATTAAACATGAATCAATTTATGTAGAATACTCAAGCAAATCAAGGCTGGAAAGAAAACATCACAATTATGCAAACCCCTGCGTTACAAGAGAATCTCCTATAACACAAAGATCTTTTTTTTTTAATGTTTCGAACATGGCAGCTATGTTTGAAAAGTGGTCAACCTACAGCCTGTTGTGTAGATATCTCTGCCAAGCCTTCTTCCTCTGTTAGACCATCATAATTTATGGTCTGATAAGCAAGTGGAGACGTAAACAATTGGATTTGAGCGAGTGAATGAGGATGCATTCCACCTCTTAAATTGTCTTCGCAAATGGAACCCAAGCTCTACTTTTGTATCATCATCAACTAAAAACAGGAGCACTACTTATCCTTTACCAACGGCATCACCGCATATACGAATAAATATACAAAGATATATCATCGTCAGTCTTTCCACGCTAAGGATTTTTGGGGCTGATCACCAACCAAATTTAAATAAAGCAGCCATATTAATGGTGGGCATGAGAATTAACATATGTCTTTAATTGTTTCACAAAGATAATTTGCACAACTTTAAAATTGCAGAATTGCGAACGATGGAGTTAGAGTTTTGCTCACTAAAATTGGCATAGAGGGAAAAAAAATCACTGTGGTCTGGCGCTGCAGCTTTGGTTCGCTTCATGCAATAGTCTTTTTGCAGTGTAATCCTGAACTCAGAATGTTCTGACAACAAATACATACGCTTTGTTCAACGAGGAGTGGTATTTCAGAGAGAAAATACAATGCCAACAAAAAGAGCAAGCAGTTAGCAGTGATGAGATACTCATTAGGCCTCTGAAATGACGATGCCTCTCATACTAGATTATATTTTCGGTACTTTATTCATTTGAGGTCAGAATGGAAAGCAGTGGTATTGATTAGCCGATGCAAACAAGGAGCAGAATTAAATTCTATTAGTGGCGGCCAAAATTAATTTGTAGCATCCGCCACAGATAGATGTATATATGGGCTGCGATGATGTCTTTCGTCAGCGTGGTCATGTAGTGTCCCGGACGCAATCATTGAATACGTCACACTACATGGGCTACGCGTCCAGACAACTAAAAATTGCCGACGAGACATTACGTTTGTCTGTGACACATCTGTCATCTCAAAATTGCGCTGTATTCGTGTAGTCTGACATTTGAAGGAGGCAGCAAGGTTCACCACTGTGTGAACATGCACTTTTTACAATCGCAAATATAGCCAACAGTCTAACACAAGAACAACGTTTCTCAATGAACAACAGCAAGGAATTTAGGGATTGACTTTTCAGTGCTTCATAATATCATCAGCTGTCAAAGAGGACCGAGCTGATCTCACCCCGAATGCCAGACAATGCATCCAACAAACAAGGAGCAAAATTAAATTCTATTAGTGGCGGCCAAAATTAATTTGTAGCATCCGCCACAGATAGATGTATATATGGGCTGCGATGATGTCTTTCGTCAGCGTGGTCATGTAGTGTCCCGGACGCAATCATTGAATACGTCACACTACATGGGCTACGCGTCCAGACAACTAAAAATTGCCGACGAGACATTACGTTTGTCTGTGACACATCTGTCATCTCAAAATTGCGCTGTATTCGTGTAGTCTGACATTTGAAGGAGGCAGCAAGGTTCACCACTGTGTGAACATGCACTTTTTACAATCGCAAATATAGCCAACAGTCTAACACAAGAACAACGTTTCTCAATGAACAACAGCAAGGAATTTAGGGATTGACTTTTCAGTGCTTCATAATATCATCAGCTGTCAAAGAGGACCGAGCTGATCTCACCCCGAATGCCAGACAATGCATCCAACAATGGACTGGAATCATCTGATGATACGTAGTGACTTGAGAAGAAGAAGATAATATCATCAAAAGATTTTGCAAATTGAGAGAAAGCTTGGCATGTCCAATGCCGAAGACCAACATTGAATGGCCATGACCATGGATCCCTCGAGCTGCACTATCATTAAAAACCAGAATAACTGACTTCAGAAAACCATTGCCAGTGAACATGGTCCGTCGCTACATCTACAAATGTAAGTCAAAATTCTACCATGCAAAGTGAAAGTTGGCTTCCTTTGGCCTGTGCAAATCTCTGATGGATTGACACAAAGTGAAAAAGTATGCTGTGGTCTGACAAGTACACGTTTCAAATTGTTTTTGGAAATAATGGACAGTGTGTCCTCTGGGCCAAAGAGGAAACAGACCATTCCAGATAACTCAGTGCAAAGTTCAAACACCACTGTGATGGTATGGAGTGTGTTAGTGCCCATAGCATGGATAACATGTACATCTTTGAAGGCACCGTTAATGTAGAAAGGTGCATTCAGGCAGTGGACCATTTGCTGCTGTTGAAGCAACATCTTTGTAAGAAACGTCTCTGCTCATTTCAGCAAAACAATGCCAAGCCACATTCTGCACCTGTTACACATGCGTGGCTTCATAGTAAAAGAGTGACAGCAGTTGACTGACCTGCCAGCAGTCCAGGCATGTCTGCCATCAAAAATGTGTGCTGCATTATGGAGACCCAGACTGCTGAGCAACTGAAGTTGTACATGACGTAAGAATGGGAAAGAATTTCAATGTCCTCATTTCCCAAATGCGTATTGAGTGCTGTTAAAAGGAAAGGCAATGTAACACATGCCACTGTCCCAGTCAATCCAAGTTTTTATGAAACATGTTGCTGGTTTCCAATTAAAAATGAGTCAATATTTTCAAAAAACACAATTAAGTTCATAACGGAAATTGCGATCGTTGTAGTATATTCAATTGAATATACACTGAAAAGCGCAATGGGTGTTTGTCTATGTGTGCCATACCATTGGCTGGCTCCAGCATGCCCGCGACCCTCGTGAGGATAAACAGATTAGAAAATGGGTGCATGGATGGATGAAAACAGTTTTTTGTTGAATTTACATATTTTTAGTTTGGTTGCACATAAAAATCATCTGGATACAAATACATTATTTTCAGTAGACTATGCAATACTTAAAAATGTGTCTGGCTTCAGATGATTTATTTTATGTAACCACTTGACAAAATAAAATTGAGTACATTCAACAGACCACTTCTTTTTAGTGAAGGTCGAAAAGGATTGACATTTCAGTGATTTTTTTTTTCTAAATATAGACTTTAAATATGTTATATGCAAAGACTGAGCACAACTTGTGGGCTAAAGGGCGAGCTGGTAGACTGGCGTCAATGTCATTCCATAATTCTCTGCCTCACTTGTTTTAATGTTGTGTGTGTTTAAGAAACAAAGTGGGCCAGCACACATTTTTGAGATATTTGCTGAGTTCTGGTTATGATTTTAGGAGTACCTCTTGAATTAGGGTTGGGGTTTTGGCGCCTTGCTCATGGGCACCTCGGCAATGGTCAGGAAGCAGACTACCACCTTTGCAACAGTTGCCTTTTTTTGTACTGAGTCAAAGTCCTTTCATATGAGCTACACAATTTTAAAGACCCTGTTCAGGAGAAATAAGAAGCGCGTTGTTCACAACTTTGCCAAAAGATAATAAAAAAAATGGGAAATTGAAAACAAGGCTTCAAAATGGTGAAAAAATGTCTTTGTACTGATCGTGCTGAAAACACGCCCCTCTCAAATGTTAATGGTCAATAAGACACAGTTACCTGAAGTAGCAGTATTTTGTTGCACGATGGAAACGATGGCAGCTTACATACAGCTGATATTATTTCACATCACAAGATATTGAAATCATTACATTATCATGAATGATTTGCTCATAAATGGAGTTCATTTCACAAAGTTTGAAAACGAAGCGCAAAAGTGACAGGGCAACTTAAGACGTCAGATATGAGAGAATTTCAACGAGGAGATCTTAAATATGGAGAATGAGAAAGTGGAGCAGTATGAGAAAGTAGTCACGCACACACACACACACACACACACACACACACACACACACACACACACACACACACACACACACACACACACACACACACACACACACACACATATAATTCTCCTTTGCGTAAACATTTTTCTCTGAGAATGTCCTGGAATATGTGCTGCGGTGGCTGTGATTTACGCAACCCAACCACTTATCCGTCCACACTCTCAGACATACATATGCACCCACACACGTTCTGGCATGCTGCAAATGATAATTAATGTGTCTCCTTCTTTCCAGACACTTTAAGACCAGAGGGTGTAATTGTTACTTCTGCATGTCCAAGCCCTCTCAGTACTGAAAGTGATTTCTGTCAAAGTTACACTATTTAGTGCTACTTTTGATTCTTACATCATGACAAACACATTTAAGCACTGCTTTTGCCCTTTGACATTGTCTTACCTTTTAGGCACCTGCCAGCAGGTGGTGTTCCACAAGGAAAAAAACATCCTGACCTCTGGTAAACTATGTGAGTGATTCCATAAAACTGGGAAGTTGATGTTGCTGCAAGAAGTCGTTCTTAGAGATATTTGATGTCATCTAAGCATTTGAAGGGGGAATTGTCTCCAGTTCACCTGTGATCCTAATGCGGACAACCCATTTATCATACAAATAAAATGGCAGGATCGATGAATGGTTTTACTTGATTAGTGTTTATCTGTTCTGCATGTATTCACTTTACATTTGCCAAATGCTAAAAAGTAAAAAAAAGCTGACTAAATGATGAGGTTTCCCATATCATTGTACTGTAATTGACTGCAATATATGATAACTCTGATACAAAATTAAAAGCTGATCAAAGTCATCGTCACTGTTTTTGTGTATTTTGGACTGGAACGACCGCGGGCTTTTTTTTCCGGCAATCTGGAATGCATGCCTGCTTTAAAAAAAAAAATAAACACAAAAGGAAAGACGGAGGGACTTACAAAAGCGACGAGCAGGATAATGTCAAGTCGATATCTGTGTGTACACTACATCACAAAATTTCGAATAGAATGATAATGGAAGAAGCACTGCAGTGTTATGATATATAGCATATGATCTTTAGATGGATTTATCCTTTAACCCCATCATTCACATTCATTATACAAGCTAGGTGATTTGGATACAGCAAGGCCACAATCAGTTTCAGACACCAGGTGAGTGTGCGGTCATTCATGACAAGGGTGCACTTATACAAGAAACACACACACACACACACACACACACATGCGCGCGTACCCGCACACCTGACTATAAAACCTCTCCCCTATCCACATTGCTGTTGGTCTAAGTGGATCCCGGGTGATTGTGTATGTTGTCGACTGCTCTTGTCTTCCGCCAGACGCACCTACACACACTCACAACAACAACTGAGGTCAATGTGCGGTTGGCTGTAACAGTCTGGTAGGTGAAAAAGTGTCCGAGAAGGATTGGACTGATTTGCTTTCTCTGCCTGTGACACAATTACTGGTGGCTGGTCCAATAGTGTCTGTGTTGGCTGAGCGGTCATTCGTGACAGACACATTGGATCCCCTCTGGCTGACCCTTTGCGCTAACAGAAACACGCATGCACACACACACACACAGACACACACACACGGACTCTCCCATTCAACTCTGCTCAATGATCTGTCCCATCCTCTTTTCTAGAGCTTTTATTTACACCTCTGCGACATCATTTTGTCATGTCCCGTTTGCGACAGCAGGTGGCAGACGGTGTTTTCGGCCGGATGCACACCTGCTACCCATTAGAAATCAGGCACTGGCTTTATTAGGGCCGGCTTTCGTGTTTTCACTTGCCGGAGAATTGTTTGCCGTGCCACTGCTGTGCCCATTGTGTCGTAGTACCTTCTCGCATTTCGCCTTTGTGCGCTAGTTCGTATTTGGAGTGTGTATTCTCGGTGTGTATTATTATTGCAACTAGATTGTTTTTCTCCTTGCCTTCGTGCGAGCGTTTTTTGTTATTCGGTTTTTTCGTGCCTTTCCTGGTACTCGTTTTTGCCAGCGTTTTCTGTTGTCTCGTTTTTGCGGTGCGGTTTTTGTTAAATAAATCTTATTTTCATACGTAGTTCTTGTTGTTGTCTGCTGTTTCGGGAATCCTTTAGATCACCTAGGTTGCGAGCGAAGCGGGTTCCCTTCCGCTTTGTCCGCAACGTGACACATTTATTATTACGCTAATGAGACAGAGATCAATATTGACTAAACAAATGTAAACTTTATCAATTTGTTCATATTTACATAACATGTGTTAGGAGAGTGTTTTTTTTGTGTTTTTCAGATCGTCTTCACTCATTTCTTTTGGTTCATGACTGTATAGGGATGAAGGGAAAGAAGTTTATGGGCATTGGTGCCACAGACAATCGCTGAAGACTGTTTTTCAAGAACAATGCATTGAATCTACAAGCAATGTACACGATGGGCCAAAAGTAGGAATGACACGCCCATATATTCCAGTATCCTTCATATGACCATTTTAAAGGGCTAATCAAAATGAGAATGTATTTTTGAGAAATTTCCTCCCTGCTTCGTACACTGCAAACATATCAAACAAGAAATTAGGAGAACTGTTTTCTTATTGCTCAACCCGAAAGGCATGTTTTGTTTCGATAGCATTACAAATGCAAAAGGGGGGAAAAAAATCTAATAAGAACATACCCCACCCTAAAATGGACGATGCAGTCATTCAAGAAATATATAATTTCATCATCATACAAAAACTGCCATTGTGACATAACTATTAAAACAAATTACATTTAAATGTATACTCTACTCCTGTATATCCATGAAAGATCGAATCCAAAGTAAGCAAAATGATGGAGAACATCAATATTGATATTCATGTTTGGTACAATACACATTTGCTGTACTTTTACAACTCACATTTTTAGAAAAAGTTAATTCCCCCGACCCCCCCCCCCCGTTTTGACCGATGACCAGAGGCAACGGCCTCTAATCAATGTGTTGCCATTTATTTAGATCAACTATTGTGCTGTGTCATGCGTAGAATGGCTAATAAAGCCTAATTGCTGCACAGAGATCCATAAAATCAGGCAGGTGAAGAGACACAAAGGGCTGCTTTATGGGTTTAGACTGTGGTGGAGGGTGGTCATTGTTTTTCCAATGATAAATCTCAACTCCTTTGTATGTACAGTATGTTTACCCATCCCTCTATAAATGCCTAAAGGTTGTTTTTTTGTTTTCATTTAAATGTTGTTTTATATATGCTTACTTAATTTGTGGAGTGCTGAAAGTATTGAGTAAAGAATTCCTTGATTTCGGAAGCCATCGAATTGTATCAAAAAAGGTGAGCATCAAACAATAAAGGTACCAAAATGACAGTTCATAAAGAATTATTTCTTAAGTACGAATAATAACAGCAAACGTTAGACATAGCAGAAGGGGAAAGAAGTGGGGCTGTGACTGAATGTTGTCCATTACTTCCAGTGGCGCTGCAAGATGGAAAATGGAACCAACTATATTTGCAATGAGCAAACAATGTACCTATAGGTTAATGAGATATCCCTTTTTACTGTCTCCTTTTTCGTTTTCAGTGTTCCCATTTGGGAGCTACCCACGGGTGCCAAAATGTAAAGTCGGGGATTTTATTTCACCACTTGTGCTGTGATCTTTTCTGTCACTTTAATACATAAAATAAAGTCACTTTCTAAAATAGTCACATTCACTCCTCTTGATATGCTTTTCCATGGCTGACCTCCAGAAGATGTATTTTGCTCAAATAATCTTAATTATATTAAACAAAAGCTTTATACAGTAAAATCTAAAAACAACCATTAATATTAACTAACACATACTTTCCAGTAATGTGCTTAACAATTCAATGTACTTCACAATACAATAAATGATATCATGACCAGTGGCGCTAAATACATGTATCAAATGATCCATCAACACTCATTGACAATTTTAAATACGGTAAACCATTAAAAAAAAAAAAAAAAAAAAAAACAGATTTCAGTTTTAGGTGCATGGATGTACACACGCACACTCACTGACAACAAACTCAACTAGCGGTGCTGCTGCAATGACTAAAACTGCAAAAGCCAGTCACTGACTGTACTGTCAGTCCATAACTGAAAGTGGGACTAACACAGAAGCCCAAAGCCAAGTCAAAATGAGACAAGCTATGGGAGCAATTGAGTTATTTGCAGGTGCATTTGGAAAAAAAAATTATCCAAAAGATGCAATTGTGATAACTTTGTAATACATTACCGGTACTCTGAATACTTTTTTTTTTTTTTTGTCATTGCAGTATTACAACTTTGACATTAAGGTCTTCACAAACAGTCTCTGTAAATTCTCCTAAAGTCTCACAAAGACACTGAGACCACCTGAAAACAATTGCACTTTCCCATGAGAACCCACGCTGGGAAAAAATTCTATAGTCATCTGGCATGAGAGATGGAGAAAAGAGGTACACCGATGAGTTGACAACTTGGAGTTTTTACATAAGAAGACTTGAGATGTGTGTTTATTTGATCTGGAACGAGTCCTTCCTGCATTGAATAATTTAGATATCCAGCCAGTCAGTCAGTCGGCGGGGCGGCATTTGGGCTGCCATAAAAATTCAGTAATTCAGCCAACCAGTCAATCATTGAATGGGACAAAAAGAAACAGTTAGAGAGGCTGGTTTCACCTTCATTTCAAGTGCTCACTCTTTCTTTGTTTCATGTGTAGAACATGCTGAATATATATATATATATATATATATATATATATATATATATATATATGCATCCATTTTCCGATCCACTTTATCCTCACAAGGGTCGCGGGGCGCGCTGGAGCCCGTCCCAGCTGTCTTTGGGTAGTAGGTGGAGTACACCCTGAACTGCTTGCCAGCCAATCGCAGGGCAAACTTAGAGGAACAACCATTCACGCTCACAATCACACCTAGGGATAAATTAGAGTGTTCAATAAACCTACCATGTATGTTAGGGTGGTCCACATTTTCATGGCAAAAAAAAAAGTTTGTCGGATTCGT
>NW_017805467.1:1241899-1248470 GCF_001891065.2 Hippocampus comes | reverse complement strand
TTTGCGGAGAGGGGCGTCGCCCTCATCAGCGCGTTCTGCGGCGCCATCACGCGCGACGAGGAACAGCGACAGCACCTTCTGCAGGTCGTGGAGCGACACCGGGCGTTGCACCCGTGCGCGAAGTAGGCATGGGATGGCACGCACGGCGGATTTCGTTTTTTTTGCGGTCTAACAGTGTCACTAGTGTTGATGGACATTATAGACAGATGGACAGATAGACAGATGGACCAGTTAACATGGACCAACAATCTCACCAGTGTTGAAGGATAACCACGGTTGCCTTTTTTGCAATACATGCGTTCCTGTCTTCCGTCTCTGAATTATTGCAAGTGCGAACTGAGCAAAACAAAATCCTTACTGTACGGGAGAAACCGTACTACCATTCAGCCCCGTAACATTCTTTCCATAGGGGAAACTTTGGTCGCTCTGCGGGACGGGATAAAATTATCCGATCGGAATAAAATTTTGCACACATCCTTGTGTCATAGTATCGACAAGATTTCCGACCCGGCCCGACGAATCCGACAAACTTTTCCAAAATGGACCACCCTAATGTATGTTTTTGGAATGTGGAAGGAAACCGGGGTAACCAGAGAAAACCCACACAGGCACGGGGAGAACACACAAAGTCGACTCAGGAAAGCTGGAGTCAGAATCGAACCCTGAATCTCTGCACTGTGAGGTGGACCTGCTAACCAGTCGACCACCTTCTAAATATATCAAATGAAATAGTTGTCTGCCCGCCATATCTTCGCAATCAATACAATTGTCTCTCACAAGTTACAAGTTTGAGGAAACAGTCATTTAAAACAGCATCAACTTCTGCTCGATTGGGTTCTGTGCAGAAAAAGGTGTATTGATACACTGTGGTTATCTAAAAAGTTGTTTCGATGTTGAATGTCTTGAAAATGAAACATGTCCGTGGTGCACCAAAGGTTGGGGACCATTGCACTGAAAAATATTAATGACATCATCGATTAGTTCTGAAATTCGAGTCGACTTTCCGCCCATTAGTGTTGACTACAAAAAGTCGTTGATTGTTGAAACCCTCTTGTTCACAACTTTATGGTCTGCAAGTGTTTGAATGTTTTACTCAAACTATCATGTCTCTCTTTGTATTTTATTGAATTGGTCAAATCTTGTCTTGGATGAGCAGAAGAGATTTCAGCAGCGTAAATTAACTGGCCTCTCTCCAGCAATCATCCAAGACGGCGGTAGTGCCACCCATACCCATTAGTAATCAATTATTCCATGCATTTATGACTGGCCTTCACATTGTTCTCCACTACACGATGTTCTTTTTACCACATTGGACCGATATTTGTTATCTCTGTTCTTAAATGCTCAATTTCACATACCCTGACTCCAAACCACACCTAATCTTATTTGAGGCTGAACCCAACCACTAACTAATGCAATTTCAGCAACACCTCCGTGCAATGCTCACAATGGACTAACACACTTGTTTGGTGATGCGATGACGCGGGATCCACATTCAGCCAAGTGAGCCCATCCAACAGCTACAAAAACAGCCCCAAAAGTCCGTTAGTATGTTTTCAGAGCTGCGCAAGTAGATGTGCGCACCTGCTGTGTATGTTAAAGAGGTTGGAAAGAGATCGCGTCGAGGACATCACATGTACTGTACATATGATACGGTGCATAGGCAAAATACATTCTGCACCTTTGGACCACCCGTATGCCTCAGTTCTTTGGCTGAGATGGTCCACATGTGAGTTGGTTTTGTGGCGCGTTGGGCGAGGGGAGTAGCGGCGACGTTGTTACACCTGTGAACTCCGTCACGACAAACCTCAAGCTCTCTGACACGAGGCAGGAGGTATAATCGGCCGGGGTGAAAATGACTCCCAGCTGTTCCTCGTTCGAGCCCACAGTGCCAAATCTTTCACGTGCGGTTGATACAGTAAGTAAATAAACATCCTGCACGAAATCCAGTCATGTTTTAAGGAATGGGAAAATTCTCTCTTTGCAGTCTAATGGAGAAGAGAGGTCAATGTAAGAATATGCGGACAGTCTCGCGTGTTCGCATGTACTTAGCAGCACATTTCACTGCTTACTTTTCAGGTAGAATCATACTGAAGCGTCTTACGGCCTTTGGGTTGTATATAAGAGCTGCCATCTATTGATACCCAAGAGGATATAAACAACTCTTCAACCTCGTCTGGCTGGCAGAGGGACTCGGCGAGGTATGGAGGTTTTGAGGCATTTTAGTTGGTGGTGAAACCCATAAATCTGTCACACATTTGAAATCTGTCGCCAAGATTCGCAGTTAGAGGGAAACTAATTGTGCAGGGATGAGTGAAGGAAAGATCGTCGAGAACAACAAAATAGAGCAAAAAAAAAAAAGGCGAGTTATAGTGAGAAGTGATCTGTCAGCCGGTCCAATTTATCATGATGACAAAATGGTTGCCTTCATCGTTTTTCCGCTGACATGAAAAAACTTCCTGTTGTAAGCAAGTTTTGAGGTGCCACCTAAGTCGTGAGGGTGTCGTTGTCTTTGTGGTAACTTGTACCATTAATAATATTACCAAGACAAACAGGTTCACTTCAGGTGGGATTCCAAATGACATTTTGAGCTTGCTTTACATATGGCTGAGATCTCTTCCTGCTGATACGCACCATCCTGTGAATGACAGGTGATCCAGGGTGTACCTTGCTTTTTTTCCTCCCAAGTCTGCTCCTTGTGACCATGAAAAGGATTAGTGGAATAGGAAATGAATATCGTCTAAATACCTGTTCCATTCATTCATTGATTTCCCGAACCGCTTGATCCTCACCAGGGTCGCGGGGGGTGCTGGAGCCTATCCCAGCTGCCTTCGGGCAGTAGGCGGGGGACACCCTGAATCGGTAGCCAGCCAATCGCAGGGCACACAGAGACGAACAACCATCCATGCTCACATTCACACCTAGGGACAAATTTGAGTGTTCAATCAGCCTGCCATGCACATTTTTGGAATGTGGGAGGAAACCGGAGTACCCGGAGAAAACCCACGCAGGCCCAGGGAGAACATGCAAACTCCACACAGGGAGGCCGGAGCTGGAATCGAACCCGGTACCTCTGCACTGTGAAGTCGACGTGCTAACCACTGGACTACCGGGCCGCCCTACCTGTTCCATACTTAACTAAATACAGTAACTCTGAATATGCCTTAAGATCTTTTCTTTTCAATGTAACATATATAATATGTTGTATTTGCACAGAAATGAAGGCGTCATTAACACCTTCATTTCTTCTCAAGGATTCTCCTCTCAGCTGTCTGCACATTAATCTTCCCATCTACCCTTCGATCCACATGAAGCGGTCCCGCCAAATTCAAACAGGTATTCGAAATACTCTGAATTAAGCCGTCTTTCAAGGAAAATAAGTACAAAATCAGGTCTAAAAGTCTTGAGTGAAGTCATCTGAGACAAAGTGGGTCTATGGCTCTCTCTTTCTATTTCCACGTGTTTTGATGTTTTCTTGCTTGTCTCTGTATACACTCTTTACGGTGGTCCTGAAGAGCAAAACACAGCAGCAAATTAACTAAACACAACAATAAATTAAAAAAACACAACCGCAACACTGGTCAGCAGCAATTTTTAAATACATATGGCTTTATTGTGTCCCTATAGTCAAGTCACTTTTATTTATTGAACCCATTCCATACAGAAGGCAACTCAGTGTGCTTCACATAAGCAAAGGCACAACACCCACAAGTATTTATAAACAGAACAGTTAACAACATTCATTAACAAAGCAGAGAAAACAAAAGTTGCTGACCAAATTTCCAAAAGGACATAGTTAACAACATTTAAACACACTGAGAGAAAACTTCTAAAATATTTAAAACATTTTAAAAATGAAGTAAAGAAATAAAAATAGGTTTGTAAAATTACTTAAAGAAAAAAAATGATTTAAAGGGGAAGTCAAGTCAAAAATGTTCTTTCCTATAATATGTTGGATGAGGCCTCACGAGTCTAAACAAGGGTATTCTGATTAATGTTACATTTGTGGAGTGTGAATTAAGTGGAAAAATCAAGCCACTTTTATCCATCTCAGAGGGTAGCCATTTTGCCACTTGTTGTCAACTGAAAACGACATCACATGCTGTGTACGAATGGGCACACACTTCCCTGACTACTGCACTATTAAGGGGTTATGCCATTTTGGATGTGTGTCTGAATGTCCAGGGGGGGATAAATGTAGGGCATTCAAAATTACCCGCAATGCACTTGGAAAAATAGTGAGTATCGATGTTCACCATATTGATCATAATGCATTGCGAGGAGGAAAACAACATGGCGCATGTGCAAATATCAATGCGAGACATTTACTTTACACCATGGAAATAATTGATTCATTTTATCAAAATGAAAATATGTACAACGAAGGAGGCTTGAAAAAAATATTTTTAATTCACAATAAATAGTCTGAGATCTTGACGCGCCAGTGCGTCATGACAGGTACAGTTCTTCATTAACCGTGTTTTTTTTTTTTTTTTTTTAATCAAGCAGTGAGCCTGTTGTTGTTCTGAGGTTGTGTGCAGCTATTATAAGTTGGCTGGATGTGCACCACTTTTAATGAGGACCTCCATAGTGGCCAGGTCGAGTCGGGCTCATGGCGGCTAGAGGGCTGACAGCTTTGTCCTCCTGAGAAAATGGTGAGCCAGCTTTGGTTTGGCAAAGACCATATCCATGCTAAATTGTGGGAATGCCGTATGTTGTAATATGGAGCGACGGAGACCAATGTGTATAAATGCAAACCTTGTGCAAATACAAAAGCCATGCTGTCACTCAGCGTTGCCCTCCAACACGCAGACACCTCACAGATGATTTCCTACAAACTGAGAAGTACTTTGCCTGAATCATGCTGAGGTTCTAGCATTTTTGAACATGTGTCTTGGCACTCATTTTTCCGATCAAAACCAAGAAAAAAAAACAGCGTGTCAAAGTTTTAGTTCTCGGGAACGTTACATAGATTGAACTCTTCTTGGCCACCCACGAAAGAAACTTTCTGTAGTTAGTCCTCACTGTACTTTGCTATTAAAACACCACAATGATGGTTTTACAAACATTGCGTGTGTCTTGTTTTCAAGAACCAGCAGAGAAGCATCTGAATCTAATTTTGTTCCATGCTGCATTCACACAGGCGGTGTGGTGACTGATTCAGTGAAGGCCTGTCAATACAAAGCACGTGCATTAGACAAAAAGACCCCCCCCGCACCCTTCCCAACCCCACATTCCCCAATAGGCAGCAACATAAAGAGGTTGTGGCGGTGGTGGTGTGAGGAGATAGATCATAGTAAGAGCCAATAATAAATGGATCATGCTTCTATGTTTTTAAAGCCAGTGGCAGCTGTATTGAATGGGAAACCTTGTGTGGGGGTGAAAATAGAGGTTTATTGATCAGAGACGGCATGTTGAGTGGAGTCAGGAGTGGGGGGGGTGGGGTAGTGTTGGAGCACTGAGGCCTGTTGACCTCCAGAAAAATAATGTTCTCACTGAGTTTTCAACGCCTTATGTAGGAACACCCCCCCATCCCCCCCTTCACCCCTTGCGCCCCTCGACACACACTTTCACAACACCCAGTCTTTCCGCTGTCCTGCACTTTCTCAACACTCATACTGTCTTTTTTAATACATGGGTGTGTTATGAAGTAGAGTTTCAGCAGCAACCGCTCATTTCAAGTGTTTGATTGTTTTAAAGGTGAGGTCCGATGTGATTATACTTGAACCCCTTCTTTGTTATGTTTCTTGTGGGATATCTGCATTGTTGAAAATGTCTGCTGTGTGTGTGGAAAAGGGGGAAATGATCAGGTTCACTGAGCACTGCTACTCTTCAAGGTTCCACTATTCTTTCCGCGTTTTACTGAAATTTAAATGTGATTAATTACACAGAGTCATGGGTAATGTTTCCCTTCAGTCGTCTCCTGTGGAATGCTTCCTTTGCTGTTTATAAATTAGGTTTGGGGTATTCAATTTTCCATTGGTTGTGATAAGGCGGCACGGGAGTCAACTGGTTAGCATGTCTGCCTCAAAGTGTAGGGTTCGATTTTGGCCCCGGCCTTCCTGTGTGGAGTTTGCATGTTCTCCCCGCGCAAGCGCGCATGCCTGGGTTTTCTCCGGGTACTCCGGTTTACCTCCCACAGTTCCATTAACCTGCATGGCAGGTTAATGGAACATTCTATATTGTCCCAAGGTGTGAGTGTGATTGCTAATAGGATAAGGCGGCACGGGAGTCAACTGGTTAGCATGTCCGCCTCAAAGTGTAGGGTTCGATTTTGGGCCCTGGCCTTCCTGTGTGGAGTTTGCATGTTCTCCCTGGGCTGGCGTGGGTTTTCTCCGGGTACTCCGGTTTCCTCCCACTTTCCAAAAACATGCTTGGCAGGCTGATTGAACAGCCCAAATAGTCCCTAGGTGTGAGTGTGATTGCGAATAGTTATTCGTCTATGTGTGCCCTGCGATTGGCTGGCAACCGGTTCAGGGTGTGCCCCGCCTACTGACCGAAGACGGGGTAGGCTCCAGCACGCCCCGCGACCCTTGTGAGGATAAAGCGGATCAGAAAATGGATGGAGGGG
>NW_017805467.1:1233870-1240423 GCF_001891065.2 Hippocampus comes | reverse complement strand
CACACACACACACACACACACACACACACACACGGTAACTTCAAGGCTAGCTGGACGTGAACTGCACTTTTAAATGCATCACTTGCCCTTCAGAAGCAATTTAAGAAAACACCTAGCATAGGCCACACAAACAGCCTCACTATCCCACAGCAAGATCATGTTGGCTTTTGACCCATAAACTTTCCTCATTATGCCCCGGACTGTCACCAACTTATGATCCATACTCTTTGAAGGTCTGCCATTTATCAGCTCCAATTAAATCAATTATCATCTCTGGGATCAGATTTTGACAAATCACTGCATTCAATGAGCAGGTGGTCTCGGGCCATTGGGGCATTCGGACAGGCAAAATGAGACAGGGGACAGATAGAGTCATCCTTCATGCTAAGTGGGATGCTCCTGACGCCGAGTGAGATAGACCCCGTGGTGTAATGGGCCTCTTTGCCTTGACTTGCTCTGGCCTCAACAACGGTGTCGCCTGAGAAGCGGACCTGGGTCAATCAGCACCTGAATAGTTTGGATCCAAAATGAAATAGCTTGCCATTTCAAAATTACAAAATGATTAATAGGGCAAATTTACAAAATGCTCTTTCATTTCTCATGCCACAGATTCAATTTGTTTGTGTTAAAATAACACCTAAATGGCATATTTGTGATTCGGTTCCGATAGGTGGAGATGGTGGAGCATCACCCTAAAACAACGTGGTTCTTCAATCACGTTGGCAATCTGTTGGAAGAAAGCATCATGATCAACAAAGTCAAGTCTCATACTGTAACAAGGGAATCATGGCATTTCAAAGTGCAATGTACAAACTCCAACGACAAGATCGGAACAAAAATTACGAAATGATCAGAGGATGTTGATTTGACATGATCCTACCGACACGTCACTTCCTTGAGCTTATGCCTCTGTTGATATCAAATGGTTGTTTGACCTTACTAGTACATTGTGGCTTGGAAATAACTTGTATTCAGATGTTATCTGTCCATCCACTTATCCACTTCTTATTTTCAGAGCCTGTTGACTTTGGGTACTCGATTCCAGTCAGTTAGAGGAAAATAAAAGATAATTATAATCATAATAAATGTGGGCGGCCCGGTGTCCAGTGGTTTGCACGTCGTCCTCACAGTGCAGAGGTACCAGGTTCAATCCCAGCTCCGGCCTCCCTGTGTGGAGTTTGCATGTTCTCCCCGGGCCTGTGTGGGTTTTTTCCGGGTACTCCGGTTTCCTCCCACATTCCAAAAACATGCATGGCAGGCTGATTGAACACTCTAAATTGTCCCTAGGTGTGAGTGTGAGCGCGGATGGTTGTTCGTCTCTGTGTGCCCTGCGATTGGTTGGCAACCAGTTCAGGGTGTCCCCCGCCTACTGCCCGAAGACAGCTGGGATAGGCTCCAGCACCCCCCCGCGACCCTTGTGAGGATAAAGCGGATTGGAAAATGAATGAATGAATGAATAATAAATGTAGTCTACAGTTGACACAGTGAGCATGATTGAATGTTTGAGGAAACTGGAGTACATTACAGTTTAAAAAGACATGGGCAGTAAACGTTTCAGTCAATATCCTATTACATTTAGGCAATCTGAACGTATTACATACAATTTTGGGGAGTTTAAGAATCGTTACCAATTTTGTTAAGCCATCACTTTAAGTTTATGGCATGTTACAATGTTACAAAGACACCTGTTTAAACAGACCAGAGCATGCAGTGAGAATAGTTTTCCTGGGTTGAACCCTTGGATGACTTATACAGTTCATTACGGTCTCGCTCAGACGTGTTAAAAGCAAGCAAGCGTGTTTTATTGATTTTCATTTCTGCCTAATGTTGCCTTGTGTAATGGCATCTCCCTCCTATTAGAGAAGAATGTTTGCAAAGGAAAAGAAAAAAAGAAAGAGAATATGGCTTAAGCTGAGTATGACATGGGAACATGAAGAGGAAGAAAGAAATAAAACGAAGCAAGTGAGACTTGAGGCCTGTGGTGGATTGCGGGCTCAGGCTGCTGCTGCCTCAGCAGTGAGCGGATCGGTCCAGCCTGAGGTGATGTGTTTTTCCCAGGAAATATCTGCAGAGGCTTGTGGGTCAAGTAAAGAGAGCCCAGCCTGGCTCTTCGGAGCTGTAGAAGTTATGAAGAGGACTTCAGTGGACCCCAAATAGGACCTGTTCTCCTAATTATGAGATGGAGCCCCTTCATGGCAGGCTTTGGCATGTCATCATGTGTTTATTGTGTGTGCTGAATGGGATAAATAGAACAGACAAGTCGAGTATTAACATGTTAAAAACATTTCCCTGTTTACATTCAAGCCAGTGAAACATCTGCATATGTTTGGATGTCGTTCATCCGTAACCATGTAGGAGACATTGAACATTGTGTCATTTTGGGCCAAAACACACATCTGCAGTAAATAAGTGTATTTATCAACTCGGACACTCTCACAGTAATGAAATTCCTTCAATTCCTGAATCCTCTGAATTTTGACTGATCTGTCCAAAGTAATTATGCTCAATTTACAGTACTTACCGTATGAATTTGAGCATAAAAAAAAAAAAGCTATCTTAACATTTGGAAACCAATTAAAAAAGGACACAAGAAGGTCCATTCGAATGTTCAGGCTCACGTACGTGCGGCCAACAACGGACAGATCGCATCATATGACTGATTGGTTGTGCTGCGCAACATGTCCGCAACACCTGCTGCGCGCACATCAGAAATTGTTGCTGCGTGTGGAATGCAGCATGCATTCGCGCTCATGATTACTCCCTTTAGTCACATGCTGCAATGACATAGTCAGCTTTCGCCAGCCAGGTTCCTCAACACACAAGGCCTATTTAAGTGTAATTTATTTTCCAGCACGGAGGAAAGGATCCTCTCCACACAACTTGTTGCTGCTTGGAAGCTGCGTGGGTATTATGTGTGTGTGTATGTAAAAGAAGCCTACACACTCACCGACCGCCAACCGCCTTCTTTCACAACTAAATGCATTATCTCATCATCAAGGTCCCTTTGTTCTGACAGGCATGATCTCCATCAACCTTGTGTGCTGTTGTGGGATGGAAGTTGTCTTTTCCCAGCCAATCCTCGAAGCATTGCTCATTTGCACAGTACGATCAAGTATGCCGTGCGTGACATTGCGGGAACAGAAATAAACTCGATGGGGTCCGTGCGTGACATCGGCAGGTAAACTGAAAGCTATCCCAGTCGTCGTCCGTGAATTTAAGGCATGAAAAGAAAACAAAAAACATCTTTTCACAAAAGCAAGCTTGTGACACAACAAATTTGACCCAAGAAAGCAAAAAGTTGCAATATTTACATACTTTCTTTGATGCTTTTTTTCATATATTTGCTCAGTAATTTAAGTTTAAACATTTTTCTTCCAAAAGGCATAATTGAAACACACATTTTATACAATACAATACAATCCGACACATCCTGATTTATAGAGCGCTTTCCCAACAGCTGCAGCTGTAACAAAGCGCTTAACAAATTTTGTGAGCATTTTCATTCCACAAACTTAAACCTTTAGGCTTCTCTTGCGTTATTTGAGCACACCAGTTCCCCTCAAATCATAACAAGCCTCTCTGTTTTCAAACATATTGTTATTATTCATTTTCATCATCTATGATTGGCAACAATACAATACAATACAATACAGCCTGATTTATATAGCGCTTTTACAACAGCTGCAGCTGTAACAAAGCGCTTAACAAAACAAAACAGCAACAAAATACCTGTATATCGTTGCAGTGGACAACACGGTGATAAATTTAGCTGTTTGTGACGCCGCTCTTTATTTGCTGTCTCCAACCGTGTTTGCCTTTCCACTCAACATTTTCACCAAACATGAGATTGTTGCGGGGGAAAAAAAAAAACTGCCGTTAATTCACGCTTACTCCTGTGTTATCGCAACGATGACAAACATTGACAGCCAGCATTCCATCTCGCCGCCATAGAAATATTATTATTTTGTTTATTATCTTTTAATATCATGAATGTAGGCTCTTGGTCCCCCTAAGGGATAAAACAAGCAAAGTTTCATCAGTTAAAGAAAGCTGGCATGAGAGGGTGTTTTTTAAGCAGGTAAGTGGAGAACTTTGTTGCGCTACTCTAACAATGCAACCAGACAGACAATAGGAAATTATTAGGAACACTGGCAAGAGGAAATGATGTGTTGATATGGTTCAAACTATTAGCCTCCACTGGGACTTTAATGTAGGTTTGCACTTCAAGTGTTTCTCTAAAAATATGCTGCTGCCAGGAAACATATACACATTTGGATTAATCTGTTTCAAAAATATGTTCATTTAGACAATAGGGGATGGAAGTTGCTCATTTGGGTCGGGCAGGAAGGTGCTTGGTTCAAGACCAGCTAGGGACCAGATTATTCCAAACAAATGTTGATGACATACAGTCCTGAAAAACTGGAGCTAGTTACTTGAGAGTTTTGTTCCCAGGTATTGCCAAAGTGTCTTTGAGCAATTGAGCAACGCCAATTGGTTTGTGCAGCGTATTTTTAGCTTTCTTTTTTTTCCTTTTTTGCAGATCCATATATTGTATATACAGTTTACTGAAAGCAGATTTATGTCTGGAGTTTGTTTCTGTGCATGCATGTCAATCACTCGAACAGGTCGTAACGTTTGCCCCAAAGGGATAATAATACTGTTGTGTTTTTCCAATCCTCTCCCATTTGTTCCCAGGTATTGCCAAAGTGTCTTTGAGCAACTGAGCAACACCAATCGGTTTGTGCAGCACATTTTAGCTTTCTTTTTTTACCTTTTTTGCAGATCCATATATTGTATATACAGTTTACTGAAAGCAGATTTATGTCTGGAGTTTGTTTCTGTGCATGCATGTCAATCACTCGAACAGGTCGTAACGTTTGCCCCAAAGGGATAATAATACTGTTGTGTTTTTCCAATCCTCTCCCACTGTACCATTTGTGTCTGTGTGACTCTGCATACATAAAAGTGGACAAGACAAATTAATGCTTTCAGTATTTGCATGTTCTTCCGGTCAGGTTCCTTCTGGCTATCTAAGGAAGAGATTAAAAGTCCAGACGTAGACTTGATCGATGCGCTGCCGTGTTTAAAAGGAAGCAACAAGTGTGTGAGTATGCGGGGTGTGAGGAGGGAAAGGGGGTTGGGTCAGTTATTTTGGAAATGTCCTGACGGAAATGAGTCCGAGCCCACAGAGGATGCAGATAATGTTGTCAAGTTGCACAAACACGTAAATGCTCACTCTACGTACACACGGGTTATCAATGCATTCAGTAGATTGTGTGACAAGAACATATATCCGTGCACATCATATTCATCGTAAAGGGATTTTATACTACTACTTCTCCTCCTCCTACTACTACTACTACAACTACTACTACTACTACTACTAATAATAATAATAATAATAATAATAATAATAACAATAACAATAATAATAATAATAATAATAATAATAGAGCGGCACGGTGGTCGACTGGTTAGCACGTTCGCCTGACAGTGCAGAGGTGCAGGGTTCGATTCTAGCTCCGGCCTTCCTTTGTGGAGTTTGCAAGCCCACGACCCTCGTGAGCATAAGTGGAAAAATGAATGAATAATAATAAGAATAATAATAATAACTATCATGTAATATACTATATATGCATATAATAATAACTATTATTGTTATTATTCATTATAAAGAGAGGCAGGGTTTGAAGGCCTATTTATGTCTAAGTAACATTCATAAAGTGTCATATAAATTCAACCATTTGACTGTTTGTTTCGTGACACCGGATTCTTAAATTTGCAGGAAAATAAAATATAACATAGAAAATACAATACAACACAAAATGAACCCTTCGCTGTTGGCTAATTTGAGATTTTAGGATTGCGATATGATCTTGTTTTGTGTGGCATCATGCATGATGACAGTTCAAGTTCTCTGTGGCTTTAGAGCTGCGTTTCGGCTGAGATATTGATTGTTAGAACCTCAGGATGTGCAATTGGGGGGGAGACCTGAGAGATATGAGTGCAGGGTAGGTGTAGGTTGAGGGAGGCGTTGCTCATTCCCTCACCCATATCCTAGTGCTTGTCAGAGGAATTGGACCCGCGACCTCTAGTCACAGGCCATTCAGAACTTGCACCACTTGGACCACAGATGGCGTAGGAAAATAAAGAGATAATTAAGGTATTTCATTCTACTCCAGTATTTTCCAGGATGTAGGTGGTTGATATTCTTAGTTGGCGCTTGTGTACATTTTACTCTTGACATGGGGATCATCAATCTTTGTAAAAAAAAAAAAAAAAGTCTTAGTCGGGAGAGTTTTTTTTTTTCCTTCTAAAAATACTCTTGGTTT
Source organism: Hippocampus comes (assembly GCF_001891065.2). Classification (NCBI taxonomy): domain Eukaryota; kingdom Metazoa; phylum Chordata; class Actinopteri; order Syngnathiformes; family Syngnathidae; genus Hippocampus; species Hippocampus comes. The sequence continues at coordinate 1,234,091 of NW_017805467.1, read as the reverse complement.
TCTCTTGTCAGGAGTTAAAGGTCTTCACGTGTGGTCTCACCTAAAAGAAAAGAGTTAATATCACAGCTGGAAGGCGGTGAACTCTATGTGGTAAGTGCCAAGGCAAGAAAAAAAAAAACTCCACCCACCTACTCCCTGGGCACTCGCCTGCGTGTGCGCGTGCGCACACACACACACACACACACACACACACACACACACACACACACACACACACACAC
>NW_017805467.1:1218769-1233762 GCF_001891065.2 Hippocampus comes | reverse complement strand
ACGCGCTCACACACACACACACACACACACACACACACACACACACACACACACACACACACACACACACACAGCCTGCAAAACAAATCTGTATATTTCACCTAATGACATGTTTTCATTCACAGCAAATGGGCAGAAATGTTACACGTTCATCTTGCAAGTCCAAAAAGTCATGGAGAACTTTTGTTTGTTGGTAAACCCTCACCAATCACTGTCTGGTAATATCCAACCTTACATCATAAGTTCTGGTCAAACCACAATGTTATGTCAAGGTGATTAGTTACACTGCTCTCCTCCCACAGTCGCCTGACCATTATATTTGGAAAAGGCATGTTCAACTTGTTTCTCATTTTAAAAAGTGAGGCTTGCCCCTCTCCTACTTGTATCCCACCCAAGGGTGAGTTGTCTGTCTTCCAAGGCAAATGGTGACGGCTAAATATGAATGTGATGATATAACCACAGAAAGTGGACACAAAATTTCAAGAGAAAGGAAAAAATATAAAGCAATAGTAGAAGTTGCAGCGGGCCTAATTTGAAGAATCTGAATTTTGCAGTTGCAAAGAATGGCTAAAAAGCCCCTTGCACTACTTTGTGCTTTCTTTGTTTTGTGTTACTGACTTCTCCCACCTGTTTAACAGTTAATTGCAACTGAAGACCCTGACATTTGAAAAGTGTAATTTGCAATTTGCAGACATTACTGGGAGTTTTTTTTTTTGGGGGGGGGGGTTGCCTCTCATTGCAGGACACAAGGAAGTGCACAATCGCTCCAAGATGAGAAGAGAAACACTGTTTGAAAAATGCATGATTATAAAGCTGTGATATATCATCTTTGTAACATTTATAACATCTGTGTTTCAGCTGTTACATTGACATAGTCAAATTAATAGTGACGAACAATTTTATATATACGACACTGCAGAAGAAACCCCAACTGTCGTGAGAGGAACAATATTTTTGGAGAACAAATCGGGGAGGCTGTGTCACATTTTAACGTTTAAAAATCTTGGCGAGGATTACAGTGCAGTTTGCAGCAGAAATCACTATATGTTGAAATGGTGAAACATAAACTCATAAAAAGAAACAAACAAACTCAGAGATGTCAATGAATCACATTATTCTTGTGAACTTGTTTTGGTTTTTGTTTGTTTGTTTTTTTTAATTCAGTGTCGTGCCATGTCTTCTCTTTCTCGCCGGCCGTGCAAAGCATGGCCATTAATGCTTTATAGTGCAGTGGTTATTTTGACGTGACTGGCAACTCGCCACCTTGCGTTATTTTGCCATCAATCGGCAAGAAAGGGGTAATCGATGCCAAGAAATTCCATAATTTTGGTCTCATATTTGATTGTGAACTAAAACGTCCATAGATTTTAACCCTGTATTTCATTAATGAACTACATGTTCATCTCAGGTTCATTCATTCATGAAAATGCATACTGATTTAGTCCTCATTGTCATTTATTTATGGAGTTTTTAGTCTCGCCAAGTCTAGTTTTTGTCCAATGAAAAATGCGCGTTGACTAAAATATTTTCATTCTGTTTTTGTGAATGAAATTAACACAAGGAGTTGGTTATGGCTAACATTGCGTTGTACAAAGTGGAAAGTGACTTGAGGTATTATGAGCATCCATCTGCACCTCAAACTGGCCACCACTGATGGGATTCCCCATTTAAGGGAACATTTTCAAACTCTATGCATTTCAGCTCCAATATTTCTTTGGCGCAAAGTCTTGTTACAAACATAAATTGACCAGCCCACTGTTGTTTGCATTGTAGTAATATGCTTCTAATAGTTGGATCAGGGAAGTCAATTAATTCATAAATACTTTAGCATGTTTACAGTAAGGTGAGGGGAAGATGGCTATTGATTCATCCCTCTAACACAGCAACAACCGCCGCCCTCCTAGCATGGAGCCTTAATGAAGCAGGGACTTTTCTTAACCAAAAATAATGCCACTGGAAGACATCGTTGAAAAGATGATTATGACCCTTTGTTTAATGGACAATACATGTATCCTTCAATGTATCTGACGATTGATCATGGTGGTGAATCTTTTATTTCAGTCAACAATAAAAAAATGTTTTTGGTCAATATCAGCATTGTAAAAGAATGAATCGGTCTGTGTAGTTTGTAGGTTATAACGGAGCTGGATACCTTTATGTGCTGCTGTTCTCGCCACTGAGACACAAAAAAATTTGAGGCAGCAGAATAAAATGACCTCATCTTAACAGTACCGAGACACTCACCCCAATGGTGACCCAAACATACCCGGTATCACACAAGTCAGCACTTCACAAAAGTAATTTTGCCCCCATCAGCCACAAACAAGTGATAATGCAGAATCGGTGAAAAAAAAATGCTCGGAAGTATCAGAAAAAAGCATTTTATCATCATTTTTGTCTCTGTGTGAGAAAACAAGCACAATATTTCATAGCTGCTTGGCAGTAAAACTGGTTATTGAATTGTTTATAGCTCAGCAACCCCTTCCATGGAGACCGCTCTGCTATCAGGAACGTCTGTGCTCATCAGGCTATTATGCCTACTTAGGGTGGTGAATTACCGGCAGCCCATCAGCTAAGCAATGTCTGAATAGAATAAAATATGAATGCACTTTGCAGCCAATTTTATACCTCTTAAAAACCCATGCAGATAAATGGCTGCGTGCAACACTTCTAAGGCCAACTAATGTTGGAAATATTGAGCTAAGTAATTGAGATGGTTTCATCAATAAGCTCCGGAAAGATAGATCATTACAGCGAAATGTGATTAACACCAAAATTGAAGGTAGTTTGGAGAGGCATGCAGATTAATGGACTGAAATGAACGTAGTAAATCACAAATCACCAAGGTATTCTCTGCTCACTTGGCAATGCGCCGATCATCCTCATTAAGCATAAGCAACTTGCATAAGTACTCCTGACTTCGATTGACCGGCCTGTCACACTGCCCATCCATGAGAGTGGAAAGCCTGCGGGAAAATGAGGGCTGCCAATACTACAAAACCAAACAACAAAACAGCAGCATGTTTGCCATGCTAGCGCATACTCCACTGGACCGGATGTTTCTATCAAAGTGCTGGCTCTATAATCACCTGTGTTGCTACATTGTTTCAATTATGCTATTATTCTAGGAGAATTGAGCAAAAAAAAAAAAACAAAACAAAAAAAAAACTACTTAGCTCAAAAGACAAAGCCTATCCAAAATCTGTTGGGGCCCCTCAAAGATGAGTCCTCTCTCTGCTGCTCTTCTCCCTCTACATGAACGACTGCACTTCAACACACACAGCCGTCAAACTCAAACGGTGGCATCCCTCTACCCATTCTTGAGGACTTGCACACTGCAAGAAACAAGACAAGGGCATGAAAAATCCTTCTGGATCCCCCACATCGTGCCCAACACCTCTTCCAGCTACTCCCTTCAGGTAAGCGCTATCAAACCATGTGGACCAAAACCATGAGACCTTCAAACAGCTTCTTCCCTCTCCCCTTTAATTCCTAAACAGTAACTCAAATCCATAGTGGCTTTTTGCATTTTTGCACAACCAGGTGGAAAAATTTTACCGCACTGATCATTGTAGCTCCAGCTCACTACATACTTGAACTTGTCATTGATCAATATTCCACAGCACCAGACACTTGAAAGCACTCAAGGACTTCGTGTATAATTGCACACTTAAAGTTGTACTACAATTACTGCTACTGGTCACTTAAAGAATGCGATTATCTGCACAACCATCATGGTATTGTACTGCATCACCGATCACTTTATCTCTGCTCGATGACTCTGCACATTGTCGCATAGCTGTCATTGGCTGGTACTACTGCACAATGGTACGCTTACATTATGGAAAGTATTTCGATACTTGTATGTCATGTCCTTGTTTATCGTAGTTTCTTGTTATTGCAATACTAGTGTAGCCTGTACTACCGGAGACACATTCCTTGTGTGTTCTACATACTTGGCCGATAAAGATGATTCTGATTCTGATGGAGCCTCATAAAAAAATGACAAGCAAATTCAATTGAAACAGTTGCTTGATAAAAATTGCACTTACAGTACATTTGGCTCTCCTGCATGCAGTTGATAATGATGAGGAGATGATGAGCCTTTTATCTTTATTTCTGATTTGCCCTCTCTGACTTCTCGTTGCCTCTGTTCTGTTCTGCTTCTGTCAGTCACGTTTTGGTGAAGCTTTTCCAGGACCTTCACCTTCTCTCCTGTCACTTTCTACTTCCCAGTTCTCAAATGTTTCTCTTTCCTCTCAACAAGTGAAGTTTAAACTAGCTTCATGTATCATTGTATCATTGAATCTTTTCTGTCACTTATTCACCACAGCGTGCATAATTGGATCCACCTATTGCTTATGCAGTAATGGATTGAGCCACCGCCTATTCCCTAACCCTTTGGGCAGCAATCACAGATTGCTCGGCAGGCAATCACATATAGCCAAGAATCATTACATGGCCAATAATATCAAGACAGGACGGAAAAGATGTTCCTGGCAAAAACCTATTTGCAAATTTATGGGTTTTAGTAAGTGGGTAAAATATGTAAAAAAAAAAAATGCCAGCTATTTATGACATCACTTCTTTTGGACCATGTTAGATTATGAAGAATTGACTTATGTTGTACCTTGCATGTATACAATATCAAGTTTTTCAAACTGTCCACAGTCTTTTCCTAAGTTATATTGTGCAAGATTTGTAGGGAAAAAAATACGTAGGCATAAATGATGAAGAGAGAGTGTGTGTGTGTATGTGTGTGTGTAGACATGTGGGGTCCATTTGTTCTCATCTGGGCCCCTGGAGTAATCAGTCCGTCAACAGACGAGTATTCCGGCTAATTTTTCCCACCCCTCCTATCTCCCTCAGCTCATTCCCAAGACGAATGCTTTGGGTAATAAGGCTAATCAATACACTTCCTCACCACCCCCTGCCACCCTGTCCCAAGACGTTGTCATGCATTTGTCAACAGGAATGTCACTTTTCTTATCGGGCATCGCCTACTTGTTTACATGCCTGCTGCGGCTACTGCCTGCATCACACACATGCACACGCGTACACGTAACACATGAATTGAGATTCAAAAGACATCATGATGCAAGTACATACTGTACACGCCACGATACAACTGAACCCACTCACGTGTTACCTTCCAAACACATAGACTACAGCCGTGTTATACACATGACATTTTATGTGTCATGTCAACACACTAATAGTAGGAACATTGAGATCCGCTCAACTAAAGCACAAACACGCACACACACAAACACACACACACACACACACACACACACACACACACACACACACACACACACACACACACACACACACACACACACGCACGCACACACTTCCCACGCAGGGATGAAATGAAACATGGGAGCTCTGTGACAAGTTACACAATGGTGTCAGGATCTATACAGGCAAATTAATCAACAATGACAACAGCATCAGGGAGTTCTCGCTACCGACCCGCAGCTCCACATGCTGTTATTTGCACTGTATGATTACCCCAGAGTCGCGGGACAACTGGCAAGTCCCTCTTAATTAATTAAGTATCCCACCAATGGGAACAGGAGCTAAGAGGTACTTCTCGACAAGATGTCTCCATTTTGCAAGTGTGTAAGTTCAGGGGCCACATCATAAAGTATAAAAATGTATATACCGGTACATAGAAATATATATATTTTTTGTTTAGAATTGGTCATAAAGATTTTTACCACACCTTTCTGAAATTGTATTTTATTTTACTTATGCAAGGAAATCTTCTAAATGTACAAGGGTCATTCAATAAATAAGAAGGTGAACTTTTCGGTAAAAGGACTTCTAATACAGATAGAAGCTTACTTTTTTTTTTCAACATAGTCTCCAAGCACTGTCACACACTTTTCCCATCTGTGCCAAAAAATCTTTGGCCTGATGTCTCAGCCAGTCGATCACAACACTTTTGACTTGCTTGTCACTTTCAAACTTCGTGCCTCTCTTTTAAGGGACCAAACAGGTGAAAGTCCGAAGGGGCAAGGTCTGGGCTGGAAGGGGGATAAGGGAGCTGTTCCCAGCCCAACTCGTTGATGGTCTGCACCATTTGGACTGCTGTGTGAGGCCATGCGTTGTCATGATGCAAGATGACTCCTTCAGACTGATGACCCCTGCGTTTGTTCTTTATGTCTTTCTTGCCCTGCCTCAGCAGTTCACAGGATCGTAGTTGGCTACTAGCTTTGCAGTTTGCAAACTGAGTTCAAATCCGAGGTATACTTTCCAATATATAAAAGTACCTTTTTAAATACTTGTCGAACACATTCTGATTGCGGGTTTGTGTTTGTCATCAAAATTGACAAGAACTCCCCTAATGTTCCCATGTTCTTTTATTTCTTATTCAAACCACCATCCACCTGACCACTTATCAGGAAGTTCCCTGCATCTTGGTAGGAGCCGGATGCATTTTGTTCACATGTAGTACAAGCTGAGCGTGGCCTTGTCTTTGATTTTTTTTTTCTTAATTTTATTCCTCTGAGACGCAGATGCTGATTGGATGTGGGGGTGGCTCATCCCCAAGAGGAAGCAGCAATGGGACGTGGTGGGAGGTTGACGGAGTACCAGGCGACACAATTGTTTGCCTCCAATAATGATCAGAGGACACAAGATGATATGGGAGCCTTTGATGGATGACTAATTTATCAGTAGCTGTCTTTAATGATGGTTAACGATGCCCTGGGTGCCTCTGCCGGGGCAAACTGTCAAACAGGCAGTAATGTTGGTTCAAATGATTTGGGGACTCCCAGTTCTCGTGCTTTCTGACGTGAAAAGCTACATGCATAATACCAACACTATATGCATGTGAGGTGTAGGTTTTTTTTTTTTACAGTACTCTATCTGTGACTGTGGCAGAATGCGTGTGACTTTAAAAGGTGGAGCCTGGCCTGACTGTGGCAGAATGCGTGTGACTTTAAAAGGTGGACCGGTGGTCCAGTGATGTGAGACTCACGAATAGACAGGGTAGAGCTGGCTGATACCTGTGGAACCGTTAGCCATTCTGTGTTTCGGTTGACTTGACTATAAAGTGACTAAAAGTGCATCGGCGGCAATGTATGTCCGTCAAAAGGTGGAGCGATTGCAATTTTTTTCACTACTGCATGTTAAATGAGCAGCCATCCGTTGTGCCAGTATCTCGAACGCTTTCTTTGAAATTAATCATGATGTATGCAGCTGCTGTGACTGACTGGTGATGGGTTCCACCTCCTGCATTGTCTCCACCTCTTCCTCAACTGTTAATGAGGAAAAATGCTGGAGAAAACGGATGGCCAGACGCATAGATGAAACTCTTTATTATTGCAACGAGTGAATCCAAAGTCCATTCAGGAAAAACATTTGATAACTTTTTTACTTGGTCTATTATTCACCCCCCCCCCCCGTAAACTATAAATGCCACTGAGAGAATATACAGTACGACATGCTTACACCAATTTTAGCATAATAACAATGCAGCCATTGGCTGTTTGTTATTGTTTGAGCCTTTGGTTCACGTTTCACATTACATTTGGTTTTAATAAGAACATTAGAACAAAGGGTACCTCAATGAAAAGTTTTCCGATGTCTCCATAGTGTGTTGATGACAGCTTTCATCACACAGTTTTCTCAAGACGTTTAAACAATTGGTCAATTAGCTTTGTTCTCTCTTTCCCCCCACTGGAGAACAGGTGAGGAACAAACCATTATGCAACCACTCTTGACTCTCTTCATGTCGTACTGTTGATTACTTTGACTTTTTGTTTCAACAGTAAATGCAGTCCTCCGATGTAGACTTCTGTCAAACACACTCCGGAAACAACCGCATTGTAGTGGAGGGTGGCGGGGAAAAAGACACGAGGCCAAAAAGTTTTGGAAATCGAAAAAAACATCCCGCTCCTGCCTTTGAAAAGAGTGCTGGCGATGAAAATATGTAATATAAATAAAGCCGTGGACGCTTTGAAAGCCAAAGCCTTCCTTCCTGGCAAAGTTCGGAGTGGGGGGAAACACCCACTTCTGAGCCCTTGCTCTTAAATTCCCAAAGACAACTCTGTCATCAGGGTCCCAACTGTTACATTCAAACACGCAAATGCCAAGCCCACTTGGCCAGCCGACCCTCTCGAGCTGTCCAGCTCTTTGACACGTTCGCCCCCTCAGACGTTTAAAGTTGGAAAGAAGTTTTTACTCTTTGTACGTTCATCTAAATACCCGCAACCCTGGTTCAATTATTTCACATGTGTTAAGTACGTGCTCAGGAAGTGATGTGACTCAGATCCCTCCATATGTTCTCTACACGGCTTCTGATACCAGAACCTGATCGGCAGATGTGAAGCAATGTGTAAATGACAGGTGACTGTGCAACTATGAAACAACTTTTCAAAGAAAAAAACACACTTTCTGTCTGCAGCTGACTCAGGTCCATAACGAGTAGCAGGGATTTGATTCATTCAATGAGAATTTGTAGCAGCGAGGAAATTACTGCTCAGGTTTTGATTGTCAAATGGTTCTTCATTCTTGTGTGAATCAATACCAAGTTCAAAAAAAAAAAAAAAAAAAACAATAATCCCTTTACAGATGTAATGATGCCCTGTTTTGGCTGACACTCTCAGATGTATAAATTTTAAATACATCTCACTAGATTTGTAGTTGTTAAAGTAGGTTAAAATAGGAGTTCATATTAGTCTGAGATGTTGTTGGCATTGTTAATGTTTTTTCTCACTTTTGGATGAATGAAACAAGTCAAACACCGGAAAAACCTTCCAGCAAATACTGTTTATCCCTTTCCCATGACAAGCAAAAGAAAAAAATAATCACTTTGCAAGTTGTTAGATTCCCCCTTTTAAATGTGGTAATCTAAATTTGTCAAGCTAGAATTTTGATAGTTTAAATGTATACATTCAGCATGCGGGGTATTGAATGAAGTGACCTGAGGTGTTGTCAGCAATCCAGGAAGGATGAAGGCAGCAAGTGTTTCCCTGAAAAGAAGGGCCTGAGCACACAGCGAAGTAACCGGAAAGTTTCCAAAGTGGTTTGTGTGCGACATCCCCCAAAACAGTCCTGCATCGTACATCAAACTCAAGTTGGGGCACAAACCAGGCCCCGCTTTGACCCTTGGTATCAAGGTACGAACGCTGTCTTGCATCATGACGAATAAAACAGCAGTTCTACTAAAGATGGACTTTTTTGATCGATCTGATCTGAGCTGCAAGACAACATGGGTCAAGGGTCATGGGTCTGTTATGTTCGTAAAGTACATTCGTATTAATGTTACTGTAAAGATGCCGCGTGGGACCTGAAACAAGGTCAAATGAATGTTAGTGGGCGTCTTCGTCAGAGAGTAAGATCCATGTAGGTTACGCGGCACGATGCTTGCCACATTGATGGCTGTTCACAGAACTGCTCTTCAATGTGTTTACATGAAGCGCAACATACGAATTTTGACTCGCAAACTATAATGCAAGCCCACTTATTTCTTGCCTTGGGGACAATAACCTAAAAGACCTTTATAGCTTCCTGTTCGACGAAACCGCTATGTTTGCAACACATTGTCTTTGGTTGAGACTGAAAATTTGTGAGGAAGCGCATGGTAATCAAGTGACAGAAAAAAAAAGCTCTGTGAGAAACAGACGTAAAAAATGAACCAGGAAACGGGAGATCAAAGCCTCTGAGCCAGGCTGCTGTTTGTTTTTACCCTAACCCAGGCCTCACAATAAAACAAGCAAGCGTAGCACGACAGACAGAAGGGGCAGATGACGCAAGGAAGTGCTGAAATCGGTTACGTCCCATCCTGAGGATCCCGTGCCACTATCCCCATGTTAGGAAAAAGGCGCCAGGTAGTGTTTAACAGGAAAAAGGACAAGCAGCACAATAAAGTCCACATCAGAGGAAACTTTCAATGGTCTGAGGCCCCGCGTCGTTAAACACAGTGTTGTATGTGTTTATAAAATAACCTTATCTCTGTTTAAAATGGTACACCAACATCAAACTCAGAAATGGGAACTATGGAATGTTTGTATGTGTGCCATCAAGAAGGCGAAGTTGCGTCAATCGAATTCCAAGAATTGGCACAGAGTGACCTTACTGCGAAGAGCAACACAAAAGTGGCCCACATTCTTGGCTTTTTTAAGACTTAAAATGAGCGACATGTAAAGATCATTTATGACAACAATACCCTGAATAATTTGTAATCATGTGCATCGGATCATGAATGGAGAATGGAGGTGATATGCGGGTACTAATATGCATACTCGCCTGCATACTGTAAAGACTGATTTCGAGGAACTCACCTAAATCACTATTAAAATCAATTGTTCCATGAGCAGTGGCTCATTTGCATGAAAGACGGACATTTCAAAAACATTTGTCCAAAAAATGGCACTATACTCTATGTCACCTTTACGCTATCATTTAGCCATGTGCTTTTGTTGTTTAGGTTACATATACTTTTTCAGGTTATGGTTTGTTTCTGGTGGCACGGTGGTTGACTGGTTAGCACATCCACCTCACAGTGCAGAGGTGCAGGGTTCAATTCCAGGCCCTGCCCTTCTTGTGTAATGTTTGCATATTCTCCCTATGCTTGTGTGGGTTTCCTCCGGGTACTCTGGTTTCGTCCCACATTCCCAAAACATGCACCATAGGTTAATGGAACATTCTAATTGATCCCTAGGTGTGATTGTGAGTGTAAATGGTTGTTTTTATGTGTGTACCCTGCGATGAGCTGGCAACCAGTTAAGGATACCTCGCCTACTACCCGAAGTCAGCTGGGATAGGCTCCAGCACATCCTTGTGAGGTTCAACGGATTGGTCAACGGATGGATGGATGGATGTTTTGTTTACTTGCGTGTCTTTTGTGTGTCTTGCTCATTAAGCTTTGTTTCCACCTGTTCTCGTCAGCTTGGTCCCTTGTGTAAACCAATCAGCTACCTTCTTCTACTCGTGTCCAGGTGTTCCTTGTTGTCTCGTCAGTTTGCTTGTTTTTAGTCATTGGTTGTGTTCAGTTCTTGTTGGTTCATTGTTCATTTCAGTTGTCATGGCTGGATGTCATAGTGAGTTTTGTCTGATTATATGTGTCCGAAGCAATTATTGGTGTGACAAGGGGACCCTTGATTTGTATTATCTTCCCTCCTTAGATCCCAAGGTTTTTAACAGCAATGTGTCCTAAAGATTTTATCCAAGTAGTTTAGATGTATTATACATAGTTCAGTCAATTGAGTAAATGCAAACAAATAACAGACAAAAGGACTGACTTTCCCTGACATACAGTTTGCTTCGAGATTAGAAAAGTCACTACAACATCCTTTCATTAGAGTCAAAAAGAGGTTTTGAAGGCATCATCAAAACAAAGGGAAGTTGTTAAGACTTTGGATTAAAAAAACAAACAAAAAAAAACCCCTTAATAACCAGGCATGGGCTGTGGAAACATTTCTGAACGTGATTACAATTTTATGTCGCACACACTGACTGAGATTAGCTTCTTCTTGTCAGCAACATTTTCTCATGTCCATCTCTCCCTGATTTAGACCAGTGAGGTAAGACAGCATTTGTCTGCGCAGGCATGTGAACTCCAAAATCAATTGCATCTTGGCCCCGTTTGACTCTGACCTCAGGCTTTTAATAGTGTTTTGATATGCAGGCAAATGAATTCTCCTTAATGGAGTACAGGGGTCAATGGACTTTGATTACATTTGGGGTTAGGTTCCATTTAGTTCCTGTGAGTGCGCGTGTAGTTGTGTGCTTCTGTGATTGAGCAACATATATCTTTGCAGGACCTCTGAATGTTGGGGTTCAATTCATCGGAAGTAAAAGCTGTATTGCAAACACTTTCAAAATTGGACCCATATCGAAGATGATTATTTTCTCATTAAGACGAGACATCCTGCTGGAAACATCTATAAATATCCATCTTTAGGAGCTGAATTTGTGTACTATTTCTATCACTATCTATCTCGGCAAATAAGGAATGCCGCATAAGCCGAGTGAGCTCATGTGATGGATTTGTGCAGCGCCCATTTACGTCCAAATAAATCCAAGTTTGTGGAAGCTTCCCTGATCAGAAATTGAAGCTGGCTCACTGTGCCACTTGTCTTCTCGGTGCGTTTTTATTGATTCCCATCCCTCAGCCTTTTCCAATTGCGCTCGGTTCATGAGTTCATTATTACAAGGATGGAGGTGTAATTGGCTTTTAGGTAGCTAAGAGGCTATTTTCACTAATCGTTCTGGCGGGCTGGTCCACAACAGTCCTGTGACTGAAGAGCTATCAAGACAGACGGTAAGCTAAAAAAAAAAAAAAAACAGATGGACTGTTTAAGCGATGCTCTTAGGAAAAGTGTAATTAGATAAGAATGATTCTTCAGTAAAATAATGTTGGTATTGATGTAGTGGTCAGGTGCTGATGTCGTGGTTTTGCTTTTAACTGATTTATTTTGTAATTATTTAGATTTTTCATCCACCTATTTATTCTTTTATATATGCTTGCTTTTTTCTTCTTTTTTATCCTTTCCCTTATTTATTCATGTATCCATTTATTTCATTTGTATCATTTTCCCTATTTGCTACCTACAATTGCTACCAAGTGTGTTCACCTACAATTGCTACCAAGAGATGCCATCCTACAGATTCCCTGGACCTGGGAGAGACAGGATGGCTGTGCGCATTGTGCAGAGTGCACCCTCGTCCATACGGGGTCATTGTGGTCAGTGTGGCCGCATCATCTGTGGTTGCAGGCTGTGGCAAAAAACAAGGAAATCAACACTTACAGGTTACAGCATGAGGCGATTGAGATTGAAAACGTATCATATTTTATGTTTTAGCCTTTCCAACTGTATGGTAACAAATTCATTCTGGATGAAGCAAATCAAATTCATTCTGGATAAAGCAAATCAAAGAAAATCAACAAATCCATGAAACTAGCACTGAGATGACTCAAACGTTTGGGCACACTTGCTGCAATTTGTTTTTCATTCTCTGCAGGGAAACCTTGTTTTACTTTTTCATCTGCAGTCTTACAAAACCCAAATCCACCCCATTTTTTCCTAGTCCTCTTAATGGGTAAAAAATGTTTTTAAAAAGACATCACATAGTGAAGCAGTGTTTAAGATGGCTGAAAATAACAAAGCAAAGTGTGGGACAAGGAAGAGCAATGGATGGAAGAGCGGGAGATGATGATTAAAGGCCCAGGCAAGGCAGGGACTTGGTGTGATGAAAAGGTCGGTGGCACCTGTAAATCTGAGCAGCTACAACAAAATCAGAGATCAGGTCTTGAGGGGGAGCGTAGTCTCCAATCCTCCTGTGTGGTGTTTGTGTGCATTAGCACATACTATTTAACTTTAAGTCTCTGCTGCAATATTCAGTTCAATATTCAGGTAGGTGTATTGTAATTTAAGTCAAGGGGAATGAGTCTACAGTTTTTGTCATTGCAAATTAACAACGTAATTGTCCGCACTTCACTGCTTTTGCTGAGAATCACACACACACAAAAATGGTTCATGTCTATCAATCAGCCTCTAACTTACACCACGGAAATGTACACTCAAGTGCAGGTGCAGATGTGTGCGTGGATACAGTCTCACCATGCTGTGTGCGCACTGCTTGTGTAGATTTACCGCCTACCCCTGCAGGACAGCTGCATGAAGCAGGAGGCCCTGGTCAAGGCTGCTTCCTCCGCCTGGAACCTGAAAGGATTGAAACTGCTGAAAGATACCTGCTCTATGATGACAGAACATTTCCCCCTCCAGCTGATGTCCACATTACATCTGTCCGCCATGCCACCATAATGACCAATATTGACTAAAGGTGGCAGAGAGACACATTGTTATTGACAAGTTCATATCTGTCTGTTTGTCTGTACAGCAATCCCAGTGAGATATTTTCGTAAGGCTTTCTAAGAACTCATTTCAGGAAATTCTTATGAAAAAAGCCCCAGTGCCTGTTATCAGAACAAGAACCAAATTGCTTTGAACACACCAGACAACCATTGTGGTTGCTAAGGTAAACGTCTCATTTAACTCATTCAGTACCAGCCAATTCTGAACCAAGTCTGAAAAGACATTTAAAAACGTCTTTGGGAGTGAATGAGTTTTTAAAGATGTTTTTGTCTCGCCTCCACGCATTGTCAAGTGATCGTTTTAAAAGTAACCTGAATGTCGAGGTTGCAGGTAGAACCAAGCGCAGGCGAGGCAGGGCAGGAGTTCAGGGGAAGGTATTGGAAAACACAGGGCCTTACGACTCCATAAACTGCATAATACGCTCACAATGCTACAAGGTACAGCCCGAAAGCAAAGACGGAACTAAATACACAGACTCAAGAGGCAACTACGACAAGACATGAATGGATGAAGTATGCCGACTGGTTAAAACGAAGGAAGGAGAGATAATATCAGATGGAGACATGACTACCAGAGTGGACACAAACGAGAGACAGGAAACCACAAAATTCTAGATAAACGAAAACCAAGACCCGATCGTGACACAAGCCACCGACAGAGATGATTTGAGGAAGCCAAGGTGAAAGGTCAGTTCGGCAGGTTCCACAGCAATCTTCCACCAGCTCTTCAAGGCTATTATCCTATTCGGCTCCTGCTCACATATCCGACGCCGTACTGCACATATCACTGTCAGCATGCCTTTCATATGTGGACACAGCCCCGGTCGCTTTCCTCACACTGTCACAGCAGCGCATTGTTATTTTGGAAGTGGCATGTGTTTGTCTAATAGAGGCTCAGGTTTCTTGGGCTTCCAGCACAAGTCTGCAAAGGATCTGTGATGGATGGCAGACGTCCGTTACCGCCACCGCCCCTTCAAATGCTTGCCACATTTATTTATGGGCATTGGGCGACAACACCTGAAATGGACTGGCTTCCAAAATTGTTTGGCTGTTAAAACTCTGTACTCACTAATAATCTTTACAGGAAAAGGAAACAATGTCAGATTGATGGGATTTTATTCTGTAGGTGAATATGAATCGGACATGTTAGGCATCATTT
>NW_017805467.1:1210461-1218652 GCF_001891065.2 Hippocampus comes | reverse complement strand
GTTCGGCGGGCGGATTGGACTTCGACATGCTGAGCGTTTATAAAATGAGAACCTTACACAGTCATGGGGCTCTGGCCAATTAAGCACATTACCACTGGTTTATTCTAATAGACGGTGCTTTCATTTGCAGACATCCACATTAAGCCTGATGAATATTCATGAGAGGTCTTCTCCCAGTCTATCAGGCGCATATTAATTTACGAAACCTGTGTCTGGAGTGCAAAGACGTGACCACATTTCCCTCTTGCCTAATGTGCAGATGAATGCTCTTTTCAACCTTGCACGAGCCACAGAGGTGCGTTTGATATTTCATTCATGTGAATGATGGTGAGGGGGGAAAAGAAAAGAAAATGAATGTCTAACATAAACAAAAACTACCCTCAATACCCAAGTGTGAACTCTCCAGAGGTTACGCATAATTATCCTGCAGTGCACCTTACCTGCACATCTCTCATCGCCTGTCAGCTCCCGGCACACACTCCAGCAGACGCAAAGCCACCGGAGATACACACACACGCACACACACACACACACACACACACACACACACACACACACACACACACACACACACACACACACACACACACACACACACACACACACACACACACACACACACACACACACACACACACGCACACACACACGCGCACGCTCGTACACTCGACGCCAACATGTAAAGCAGAGCATCAGCAAAGAGCTCTGTGGTCAACCACAGCTTCCACAGGGGAGATATCTTAGCTTGTTTCTGACCCAGGCTACAGAGGTGTTAATTGCCCTCCTGAGTTGGCAGAATTTTCAGGGTAAAAGGTGCAGCTATCCTTGATGGATCAGCACTGTTGCCACCAGTGACTGTTTTCGTTCAACTTGATGTGCACCCTGCATAGCGTTCAACTTGATGTGCACCCTGCATAGCTTGTGTCTCATTATTAGCAAAGACAAAAATGATCTTGGATTCAATTAGTTTCCGTTGTGAATGTTTGATTATTGGGGTTGTTGGTGATGTAGAGGCTCACAGATTTGTCTGCTTGATTCCCATTCAATGCACCATTCGTAAGAGACTGATTGGCTACCGATCAAGGGCGTTGCCTGTCTTTCATCCTAAATCAACGCCAAATCTGTGACCCTGGATAGGTTAAGATACACAGAAAATCAACGGAAGGCATTTGCATCTGTAACTGTGCATGCGTTCTCATAACCCCCATGTGCTTACCAGTTGTACAGAAGTCAAAAAAGTAAATGAATAACAATAGTAATAATAAGTGAACACGCTTCCATGTTGAAAACCTTTATAGAATAGATCATGTAATTAGACTGCAAATCATGGGTGGAAACAAAGTCAATTAGAAAATCAACGGAAGGCATTTGCATCTGTAACTGTGCATGCGTTCTCATAACCCCCATGTGCTTACCAGTTGTACAGAAGTCAAAAAAGGAATGAATAAAAAATAACAATCGTAATAATAAGTGAACACGCTTCCATGTTGAAAACCTTTATAGAATAGATCATGTAATTAGACTGCAAATCATGGGTGGAAACAAAGTCAATTAACCTATTAAAAGTTCAATCACAGACACATTTCTTCAACACAAATATGGCTCAGTAGTGTGATTTAACTCCGCGTCTCCTGCATGCATGTGGAGGCTCATAAGGTTTCATGGCCATTCTGGCTAATACTGGCCCATGGCAGCACTGTCCGTAATAGCGATTTCACTCTGCCAACATGGAAACACACACACACACACACACACACACACACACACACACACACACACACACACACACACACACACACACACACACACACACACACACACACTCACACAATTGAGCAACAGGTATGGACTGAAGAAAACAGCTGGAAATCGAAACACTGAGGCATTCTGTATTTATTTATTTTGGGTTGTTTTCAGCCCCGGTTGACTCCCAGGTGTGGTGTGGGAGGTTTGCTGTGGTAGAGGTCTAGAAAAAAAAAAGGATTTTGAGACAAGTCCAGACAAAACGAATGATCAATTTCCATTTAAGGTCATTTTTTGGTCCAGCTGCGGGTGCTAGTGTTGTATGTTATGCCCGACTAATCAGTGTGGCACTCTTAAACATTGTGACAAATCACACTTGAGCTGACAAAGGACTATAAATTGACTCCTGTCAAACTGTTACCAATAAGGTTTTGGTTTAATCGTGTAAAAGCCATTTTGTGCCACTAACATGATGGAAGTAGCGATCACTTTAATAGTATATGATCAATCAATGACATTTCTGTACAAATAAGGTGCACTGAAAATAATTTTAATTTGGTTTAGTGCATCCATATTGTCCTTCGCAAGATAGGAATAATAGCACTAAAAGCATTTGTACACTGTAAAAAAAAAAAAAAAAAACAACTTGTGTTTTGGGGGGAGTGCTAAAACATTCATTTGAGTTGGAACACCATTAACATTTTCTATCTCATTATATTTTATATGAATTATTGACATCTATGTCAACAATGTTCGCATAACAAAGCAAGCAAGTTGTTTGCTCCAAAAATATTTGCTGAGTTGTTTTCACTTATATCTTTAAGTTGGGGAACAATACAAAGGACAATATGTTCTGTAAACTCTTATTTCTTTGTTGAAAATGCGGGAAAGCCAATATTCACATCACCAAAACTTGAAATAAATACTTTGTTGAATTGCCCAACTTGGAATTTTGTCTACAGTACACTTAACTTTTTTTTTCAAACAATGGACACACTGATAATCTTGATAATTATTGTAAATTCCGAATCATGGCCTTAAAAAAATCTACAGTGTTTTTTTTTCAGAAGGGATGAGCCTTCTAAATGTCTGCATATTTCCATTTAATGGAAAGAACCTTTCCAATACTCTCACAACATTTACTTTTAAAGTGTTGCAACACAGTATGACTTGTTTCTCAAATTCATCGAGGAAGTCTTTTCTCACTGTTGAGTGCAGTTACTGACCTCCCTTTAGCGATTTATTTTGCCCCTCACACCTCCTCCGAGTTCTTGGATGATCTAAATTGGGACATGCTCAACCCTCACGCATCTATTAAATTGGTTTACCGAACTGGTGTCTCCCTTGTCACCAATAAAGAAACAAAGTAGGACGGTAAAACACCTGTTCAGACCATCGAGAGAGCAGCACTATTGCGTGGGTCAGCAATTACAATGCACTTTAGGGCACAGGAGGCGAAAGTAACCCAAATAGAATGGCTCCTGTGCTGCCCGTTTGTTTAAAATTCACATGGCATATTTTTACATTGTGTCGTGCTTTGACAAATGCGTTTGGATGCCCAATGCCAATGTGAGGGCCCTCTTCTTGTTTATTAAAATCAGAAAAGATTATTGTATTTATTTAGTCCTCCTTTTATTATTTTGTTGTTGTTCTTATCATTATTTATTATTAATATGTATTTATCATTTATTATGCGTGTTAGATGTTTTGTTTGCAATTTGTTACAACGGCGTTTTTTTTTTTACAGTGCTCTATAAATAGTGGAGTTGAGAAAATGGGATTCAAATTTGAGAGCGTTTAATGACACAATACTGCCATCTAACGGCATACGTAAAAGGGCCTCACACTGCGTCCACAAATTCAAAAATTAGGTTGAACAGAGGTGATGAATGTTGGTTTTTGATCCTGATCAAATTTACAGATCGTTTTCAAACACTGCTAGCACAAAACACTCACAATGTACCTCAAAATAATGATACACGATGTGCGCAGTTTACATTGTATGTCCACCTTTGTCCACTGAAAGGCTGGTTTTCATTTTATTCCTTCAGGCCGATCTCAAGATAAACAGGTAACAAACCATCCTATATTTTAATTTGTTCAGTGAAATCATCAAGCATTCAATTTATGAGATATTTCATTTGTCATGTGACATATTTTGCTGTTTGGTGCAATCCCGTTCGTGATACATACCCAAGCAGCTGATTTGTTATGTAATATATTTATTTATTTATTTATTGATTGATTGATTGCTGTATAAATCATTTGCATTTAAATAAAGAAAGTTATGTTTTACAGTGACGGAATACCACTTTATAATTCAATTTTAATGTTGGTCTAATGGCAGTAACAGGGCTGCAAATATTGTTTTTGCTCAACAGTGCATGCTAGCTTTGTGAGCAGCTTTGTAAAGTTGTCAGAAACAAACTCAGCTACATCATTTTAAAAAATGAAAGTGAAAAATGTTGGTATTTCAAAACGATCTTATCATATGAGTAACACAGTTGTGTTGATTTGAGTGACACATCCTTGATGGCTAAAAACAGAGCCGAACATATGAAAATATGACTTACATTCGAGCTACCATGATCAGAGCAATTATCGACACAGATAAACACCCAAAAAGCTATATCAGGATCGAGTTCAAAGAGTGCAAAGTTGACCGAGTTCCTTAATTGTTAGACCCTTGAACACAGGATGGAGAAGAAGTCATTTATGAGGAAGAAAACGAAAGACAAGTGATGTTTTGCTCTTTGTTAAATTGTGAAACTGCAGTTTTAATATTTAAGCTGGATGTTTTATTTTCTACCTATACGTAGCAGGCCCAAATATTGTCATTGTAACAATGGCTCACGCAGTGCAGAATGTAAAAGATGTCCACTAAATTCATATGGAATGGCATGCCTGAATGTAGTTTAGACCAATCAGATGCGACCTGAAATGCACATTGCCATCCAATCGGCATCACTCACTAACACGAAAGAAATTCTTTAGATAAGAATGCATTCATTTTTTTTTTCTGCATGAAAAAAAATGTCTTTCTTCGTGAGATAAAGATGCAGTTTCTTTAGATACATGTTACATATCGCACTATCATTGATAAAATCCAACACCCGTATCGCAGGTTGCACGGTTTCCCAATCTAATGTGGCCTTACTTTAAAATGATAAGAGTATAATGTATAATGTATGAGATCTTTGAGTGTCATTTCAGTATCTCGAGGCCGGGCCGGTTGTCCTGTTCAATGGAAATCAAAATATGGTCACCCTAGTTTATTTGGTATATTTGCCAGGTAAATTGTTCGTCAACAAGGATGGACAAGAGACCAAAAAAAGCAGTTCTAAGGCCGGTGTACTAGATTTAAAATATTTTGCAATCACTTTTACAATCAAAACACGTATAATTGGACGTGCCATCCTCCGGTTCTGGAATCACTTCCATCATTTGCAGTTTACTGGATGCTAAAGGTTTTACAACAACACAGTCTGTCATGAGGTGCCTCAGGCTAAAACATGTTTGATACTGGCTCAGGTCTATTTTAAACCACGTTCAAAATCTCAGGTGTTTTGTGGACCCGTCAATCATTCAACCTGTACCACTATTGTGTGTATTGGCATAAAGTAATCTGATAAATTTATGTTCCTGGAGGTGCAATTGGTGTGAGACAAAAATGTTGATAAAGTTCATTTTGACAACTTGAATGGTAGTTCGAAAACTGATCAAGAAGATGGATGGAGTCCAGCCAGCCACAATGTTGCTGACTATTTTTGTTGGAGTACCTTCACTGAGCAAACTGAAACATGGTGAACAGTCAAGAGGAGGTTATGTGATCACAGTGACTGTTCATTGTCACCCTGGCAACAGATTGACCGGAGCAAGTCCATCATATAACTGATTCTGTCGCCACACACCGAGAGTTGTTTACTTTTTTATGTGTGTTCAATGGACTTTATTCACAAATATGTTGGTGAATAAACACATTTTTAAAAAATGCTTTGACCTTAAATTAAGAATAAACGATTACAAAAAGGTAAGTGGAATCAAAAAAACTTTAAATTGGCACAAAGCCAAAGCATGTCCACTAAATTCTCATCCACGGCACATCTTAGAAGACTCAAGTGCACACACAATTATACACAAATATTATGACAAATGAGAAGGTGACACATCTGACCCTGCACTGCAGGTTGTGGGAAGGTCATAGACTCTCGTCTTCCGTCCAATCTCGTCTTTCCTTTTAGAAAAAAAAAATATTTTATTGGCACTGTGATTAAATGTAGATTTGCAGCAATAAAACAGGTCAGAAGGTGAAAAATGAATGAAGGTGTCATCTGAAAAATATCAAGGGGCTCATAAAAGCACACTGATGGCAGTTGCCACTCCCCCAGCTTGTGTATTATGACTTCCAATTTCCCTCAAGCTTCATACAGAATTTGTCTACACATACTGAAAAGTAAACATGAGCCCTTTCCGCTGCCATCCACTAGAATAGTAGCATTCAAAGACAAGGATTTTTTGCATTCTGTTGATGACTTGTGGATTTGCACAACAATCTGTATTTCTGCTGCTTCACGTCATTATGCTACTTCTGCAAATTCCCTAAAGAGTGGCCTTCACTGCTAGCACGGTCCTTAGGGAGCTTGGCCGCCCATGTGGGACCCATTAAAGAGGGTCGCGGTGGGTGAGAGACTACAGAATGTGACGGTGGTAGGTCAAAACACTTTGTGACCAAGGAGGGCTATCATTTATTGTAATTCAGGTCCTGTCAGACTGAAGGAGAAGGAAAGTGAACGAGCGTGGCGTGTGCTGGTTCTCATCTGTCTAAACCCCCTCTCACCACCCCGCCTTTCACAGAACAATGGCTCTGTGGCTGGATGAGATGGAAGAGCCACCAGCCATGCATCCATCTATCCATTTTCATATACCGTGTCCCAGTTGGGCAGCACAGTGGTCGACTGGTTAGCACGCTGGCCTCACAGTGCAGAGGTGCAGCGTTTGATTTAGGCTTCACTGTGTGGAGTTTGCATGTTCTCCCCGTGCCTGCATGCGTTTTCTCCAGGCACTCCGGTTTCCTCTCACATTCCAAAAACATACATGGCAGGTGAATGGAACACTCTAAATTGTCCCTTGGTGTGAGTGGAAGCGCGAAGGGTTGTTCGTCTATGTGTGACCTGTGATTGGCTGGCAACCAGTTCAGGGTTTGCGCCGCCTACTGCCCGAAGACTGCTGGGATAGGCTGCAACATACCGCCACCCTTGTGAAGATAAATGGACTAGAAAAGGTATGGATGGATGGATGGATGATATTGTCATATTTAACGTGTATTATCATGTACTTAAAATCTTCATTATCTAACAAAGAAACACATTTTTTATTGCAGAAAAATGAATGTATTCTTGTTGAAATCAGTTATTCAGTGTTAGTGATGCCTATTGAATGGCGATGTGTCTTTCGGGTTGCATCTGATTGGTCAAAGTTACATTAAAGCAGGCATAACAGGCAAAACATAATTACAACAACGTTCGTTAGGCAATAGTGCTTGTCCTCATTGATCTGGAGGTATCCAGACGATATTTCGCAAAAGGTGGGATTCGAGACACGGTATCCAGTCAATCACAGTACAAAAATAGGCAAACAACCATTCACACCACTGGCCAATAGAGGGCGCTAGGTGCATTCACCACGTTACCATGAATAAAAGTACAGGGAAATGAAATAAAAGAAAAACTGTTAAAAAGCTATATATATATATATATATATATATATATATATATATCCATCCATTCATTACACTCACACCTAGGGACAATTTAGAGTGTTCAGTCAGCCTGCCATGTTTTTGGAATGTGGGAGGAAACCGCAGTACCCGGAGAAAACCCACGCAGGCCCGAGAGAACATGCAAACTCCACACAGGAAGGCCGGAGCTGGGATCAGACGCACGACCTCTGCACTGTGAGGTCGACGTGCTAACCATCGGGCGTTTATATATATATATGTATATCTATATATAAATAAACCAGTTTCACTACTTTCCTAAGTTTCAAGTTCTACGAGTCTTCATGATGCAGCTTGGCTAAAATGTTTCATATTCATATTGAGCAGAGATGGGCATTCCATCAATACAGATGGACTGTCCGTCAGTCTGTCACTGACAGACGGCCCCTATTGCTGATGATTGACAAATGACGAGAACATTATAGGAGACCTCGCGCCCCCCGCCACCCCAAAAATAGGCCGAACGACACTGCATCTGTCATACAGTTTGATTGACTGATAATTGGAAAATAGAGGAAGAGATCTCAAGTAACTAAGTGAAGTCACATGCACAAAATCTTCCAAGTACCTTGGGGAAATGTGCAATGAACTTTTTGGCCATGATCCCACAAGGTACGCAAACACAACACGCGTTGTCAACAAAAGAAAGTTGTTCGAAAGCAAAAAAAAAAA
>NW_017805467.1:1184280-1209985 GCF_001891065.2 Hippocampus comes | reverse complement strand
TTGTGCCCAGCCAATCGCAGGGCAAACACAGACGAACAACCATCCACGCTCACACTCACACCTAGGGACAATTTAGAGTGTTCAGTCAGCCTGCCATGTTTTTGGAATGTGGGAGGAAACCGCAGTACCCGGAGAAAACCCACGCAGGCCCGAGAGAACATGCAAACTCCACACAGGAAGGCCGGAGCTGGGATCAGACGCACGACCTCTGCACTGTGAGGTCGACGTGCTAACCATCGGGCGTTTATATATATATATATGTATATCTATATATAAATAAACCAGTTTCACTACTTTCCTAAGTTTCAAGTTCTACGAGTCTTCATGATGCAGCTTGGCTAAAATGTTTCATATTCATATTGAGCAGAGATGGGCATTCCATCAATACAGATGGACTGTCCGTCAGTCTGTCACTGACAGACGGCCCCTATTGCTGATGATTGACAAATGACGAGAACATTATAGGAGACCTCGCGCCCCCCGCCACCCCAAAAATAGGCCGAACGACACTGCATCTGTCATACAGTTTGATTGACTGATAATTGGAAAATAGAGGAAGAGATCTCAAGTAACTAAGTGAAGTCACATGCACAAAATCTTCCAAGTACCTTGGGGAAATGTGCAATGAACTTTTTGGCCATGATCCCACAAGGTACGCAAACACAACACGCGTTGTCAACAAAAGAAAGTTGTTCGAAAGCAAAAAAAAAAAAGTCAGGAAAAGCCCACTAGAAGAACATGTATTTCCTGTTAATAAGAGGCACTTCAAATGGTGGTAGGTGTGTACTTAATCCCATTTAACAATATTGTCGTCCCCTCTCTCTCTCTTTCCCTCTCTCTCACTCTCTTTAATCATGATTGATGGGGTGAGAATGGAGGAGGAAGACAAGAGTAGTTGGGGGAACCACCACACACATGAAAACTCCAGCCCCGAGGCAAGATTTTAACCCAATACCTCTTGATAGTAACAAGGCAGCTGGGATAGGCTCCAGCATGCCCAATAAAGCGGTTCAGAAAATGGATGGATAGAGGGATGTTTTAAAGAAAGTTACTGAACTTGAGGATTTTCTCTGTCAAAGTTTGTTTCGAAGCTTAATTTTTGCCAGAAACACATGACAAAGAATGATAAAATGACATTGCAGTAACTATTTAGATGTCTGAATTGTTTTGCAATCTATATATAATCATTGTTAAAATTATTTATTTCCTTATTCCCTCAGACCCTCGAGTAACCACAGTACTTGCGATCATCAAACATGCCAGTAGAGGGCAGCATCTCCTTCTTCAACACAGTAAAGACAGCAGCAGAAACACCGTGTTCTGTTGTCTGACTTCGCTTATTGAATAAAGAGGGAAATCATGCACAAGCCTGCTTGATGTTGAAATGGCATCTGTAGGTCCAACATGCTGCCAATGGCAAAATGATACATTCAGATGCAGAAAATAATTTCAAATCATTGTTTCAAGACAGCCATTGTGCTACTTGTTAGCAGTTGGATGTCTAAAATTTTCTGCAGCATTGGTGTTTTGGGTGTTGCAAGAGCAAAAGATGAAAATGAGATGAAAATGCTGCGTGTGCTATCTTGGCAACAATATGGGTTCCGAGTTGTACTATTTCAAGTATAAGATCATGTCAATCTTTTTGAAATTCCTCAACCAGATGTCAGTAGCAATGACCTGTCCGTCTTTCCACATGGAGGCAGTGGTTGGCCCTGGTTTTATATTGGTCTCCACCACCCAAAAAAAAAAAAAAAAAAGAAATACGAAAACAACTTTGCATAAAATGTCCCAATTTCTTAGGAAGTGGCACCATTCAACACTACCGATGGATGGCCTTTGTCAAAATCCCACCTTGTGTCTGCACAAAGTCAAGCTTACACATCACTTGTGTCACGTAGCCAGTCGCCTTGTTCTTCAGTCAAGGGAGCTTTGAGGATAAACCAACACGTTCCCAGCCCAAAAATCAGCCTTTTCCGTCTCTGGCTTTGAAACGGGATCTTAAAAACAAGAGGTTGGCCCAGACGCAGTCTCTAATTAGACAGCCTACAGATGCTGGTACACACAGACACACGCTCACAGGGGAACCACACATCAACAAACATGCACAAGCAAAACACACACACACACACACACACACACACACACACACGCACGCACACACACACACACACACACACACACACACACGCACACACACACACACACACACACACACGCGCGCGCACACACGCGTACACACAATAAATATAAAAAAATACAGGAGCGATGAAAGAGACCGAAAATGAACATTTTGAGTCCACTTATGTCAGCGTCTCTGAAAAAACTGACATGAAACAAATGTTCGGGAAGCACTTTTTTGTTTGGTCGGGTTTTTTTCTATAACGAAGCGATGTCACTTAGTGCACCGAAAGCCATGAATGCTAGCACACGGCTTGTGGACGTGTGTGTTTATGTGTGAGCTTGTGTTTGTATGCGTGTGAAAGGCTGGCTGTCATTTTCTATCTATGGGCTGTTTCAGCAAAGTGTCAATGATTGTTGGCGCAGCGGTCGCCATCTTTTCTCATGCTGATGTTCAATTTTCCCCCCACAAAGAGCATGCATCACACGTACAAAGGATGGCTTCACGCCGGCCTGTAACCCCTGTCTCTATCCTTTCTCTCGCAAACACACACACACACACACACACACACACACACACACACACACACACACACACACACACACACACACACACACACACACACACACACACTGTGTCCCATTTGAGTGACTAGAACATCATTCATGTCTTGTGCACGGGTGCATCGAGACATTCACGCGACGACGTGAGACAGAGTAACCCCCTCAAGTTTCTCTCCATATTAGCGTTTCATTCGTAAGTACACAGGGGGTATCGCAAAACATGACCTCTTTGTCTCATTGTGATGTGTGGCTTACTTGAAAAGGCAGTCATTTGTATGTTTGTCGGCGTTGTTATGGTAGACCCTGCCTCATTATTAGGCAATTTTTAATTTCTAATTGTGTGGATATGATGTAAGTGATTTTTGATGATCGAGAATTTGGCGATCACACAAACAGTATTGATCGCAGTGTTAATTACACTGTATTGCTTTGAATTATTGAGGCCAGTAATGGATTTCACTGACTTGGCAAGAAGAGCAGTGTTGTAATTCAATTTTCTGTCCAAATGGACTTCAGATCAAATTGAAATGAAAAGTACTGTTGCAGTTCCACATCATGTAACACCACCACTAATGTAAAATGAAGCAATTGCAATATTTGGTGGCTAGACTATTTCATCAAGAAATAACCGTAAATATTGTAATAGTATAATATAAACTGGTAAAGAAAAATAAATTGACAAAAGTTCTCGAAGAATGTCAATAACTACATGTCAAGACAGATTAGAAACATTTGGAGTTGATGTGTTGAGCTCCTCCTCTGACTCAAATTGGCATAAAGTCATCCTATCACATCATGTCAAGTAGGCAGCAATCACTTTGTTCCATTTGCTTTGTGCATTTGAATTTAATGACGATTGGGCAATTGCACGTCCAACGTCTTTCCCAGACCTCCTCTGTTCCATACTTACCTTATTATTGTTCAAATAAATAATTGAATATCATATTTTTGGACTCTGTCTTAATTCCTGATTCAGGAATGTAAATATTCATCGCTGAGTAAAGTCCTACTGGAATAATAATAATATTAATAATACATTTTATTATTATTATTATTATTATTATTTATGATATTGTTTGATGTATTTATTTATTTACTCAACTATTGATAAATGAGAACAAATTTTGGTTCTTGCTGCAGGCTATTGATGTCAAACACACACACACACACACACACACACACACACACACACACACACACACACACACGCACAAATGCAGTACGTTCAAGGAATCTCCCTCCCCATTTAAATAAATCAACGCATGAAGCATATAATTCTCCGTGTAAGGGCAATTTAAAGGGACATTATGGCCTGTTTTAAAATCTCATTAGCGGGGCAGCTGCACTTTGCACCCCATGCTGACGACTCAGGCTGTCTTTTTGTTTTGGTTTTTGTATGAGGGCCCCCAAACACAACCCTTAGCCCCCTACCCGTAATCTTCCCCACCGCCCTTACCTCGTCTAGCCCAGCATGCTTGAAAACAAGAAAGGAAAAAAAAGAAAAGAATCCATTCCAAAAAATAAAAATAAAACCATTCGGGCCTCGTCTCATGCAAGCTATTTGCAACGAGAATGGGCAATAAAAAGTGCATTACTTAAATACTTGCACATCCAAATTCTCCATCGCCAATTTCAGGAAAAGTAAAAATAAATACATAACAAGTAAACAATGACAATAACAATTTGATTAGATGCTGTGCTTTATTCTAACTCGGGCTCATGTAAGATAAGCTCAGTATTAACGGTGATCCTTTCCTCTCCCAGTGCCCTCGTTATGCTGTTGACTCGGTTTTGACTGTTCCTTATTCCATCTGCAGAGATTCCCATGGATCTAAGTTGATGAATTACAGTGGGTGAGCTTTTTATTTTATTTTTATTTTATTTTTTTCCCGCTAGGGAGAAATCTGCATTTCATAAACTAAATGACTATATTCAATTCAAATGCATTTTCTTTCACCCATTTAAATGGCAGTATTAGTTTGAAAGGCTGAAGTTGATGTAACATTTTTTTTCTTTCTGAAAAAAAAAATGAACTATAGTATTTTCCTTCTCCCAAGAAAAAAAAACATAACCCAAAGAAATGTACTGATTTCTAATTTTCTCCACTAGGAATCCTTAATCTATATTATTACATTCAGTTAGTCCGGACTATGGTTGTACAGAGACATTATTTTCCACTTGCTGTCAAAAAATATGCAAAGGTTTTCCCGTTTTACACCTATGCTGATGTCCTAGAGCATTCACTTTACAATCATAATATACTCAGGAAGAGAATGTTGCAAATCTTTAAATATGCACTCATATGATGGCCACTTTGTCACACCCTTGAATCAACTTCATTCTGGCATTGTCCGTATCAATTTGGTGTAAAATTGTCGGTGTTAGGTGAGGAAAAAAGGGATTTGGGGGGAGTTGCATCATTCAGAGCAATCTAGAATTTGAGCAAGTACACTTTATAAACATTCCTGAAGTTTGCAGTCTGTATTTTATGAGAAGGACACATGAGGCGACATGCAGAGGGACATGAATAGGATTTTGGCCGTTATGGACCCATCATTTTGTCTCTTTTGCACTCTTTTGCTTTTGTCTGTTTTTTTTTTTTCCTGGCTTTGTCTGCTCTTTCTTCACCACCAAAAGGAATGAGAAAGACCTGGAATTTAAAACCCGTTCAATTAAGCTGTCACAAAATACTGTCTGCACTCGACTAAATAAGGACGTTATTGGCTGAAGATTTGTTGACAAAACTGTGTGTTGGTTTCTGGCATTCTGTGTCAATATTGCTTCTGCGGTCTTTCTTGTGCCAACACAGGAGATGGATTTAGAATAATTCAGTGAAGCATTCACACTTGTACTCAGGCATGTGAAATACCTGCAACACGAGAAAGATTATTTTACCTTGTTGAGGTAAATATGAATTGTAAAATATAAAAAAAAAACATCCACCAGTTGTCGGTGTGATGCGCTGCTGTTTTTCACCACTGCCAGCTACACCTCCTCCGCATTTCACCTTCAGTATCAAAACTGAGCACAATTAACTTTGTCAAGGCAGACTGAATACGCAGTTGTAACTGACATCATTTGATCCAAATGTAGTTATTTTTCATGTTCCTCTTTCCTTTCACAAATATCTTGACCACATTGTTCCCGTTTGAAAGTTATACCAAATGTGCTTTCTTTCCCCATGAATTAGTCTGCTATTTGACATGTACCATGCAAAAAGAGAGTAAAGAGAGAGAGGGGGAGAGAGAATCGGATATGATTGAAGCACTGTCGTCCCTCCACCTGATCCACACATCCACCAGATCTACTGATAGAGGCCGAACGAGCGCATACACGCCCCAGACAGGATATTAGGTTGGACGTTTCCTTCTTCCACACGCCATAGGCAGCCCCTTTCGCCCATTCGTGTTCTCTGCAGAAGACAGAAGGAGAGATAAAGACGTGAGCGAAGCCGATAGGCTGCTGGAATGGCTGCCACCGTCGCAGTTTGGATTTGATCCTGAGAGGTTGATTAGTGTTATAACCAAACCAGGGGCGATGTTCATTTCCATGGCTGAGGTTGCAGGAAGCTTTTTGACAATGAAATATCGCTTTTTTTTCCCTTTGTGATTGCTAAACGAACAGTTCCATGGATATACTACACTTCCATCATGAGAAAAAATAAGGTTAAACTCATAATTTTAATGGATGGGCTAGGACCCTCTCTTGATATTATGAACTCCTGCTTTGACGCTAACGTCGAATGTGAACAGAAGAATGTTGAATGAGAATGTAGCTCAATTTCCCAGGGCTGATGTCATGTGCCACGTGGTGCTTTTTCAACAAACTAAATTGACAGTTAACACTTAATCAGTTGAGTCAAGGGGTTCGCAAGAGTGCTTGGTGGAGTGTTTTGCTGCACCAACACGGCGGTGGCTAGTGTGACTGCAATTCATTCTTCAAATATTTCCATCCAAACAATGCATTTGACTTACACTCGCCAACAACCACTGCTCTGCACAATCTAATTCAATATAATACAATAATATTCAATGAAATGTTACACAAGCGCCTGTGATTTTTTTTGTTTTTGTTTACAACCCCGTTAATAAAGAGTTTTAAACAAACAAATTGTCAATCCGAATGAATGATTTTCCACCACGCATGTTAAAACTCCTGTAGTACAGTAGTTCTTATTTTAATTGTTTGGATACAATGCGACAACAAAAACAGCAAAAAAAAAAAAAAAAGTTTCTTAATGATCTAATCTAGAAACCTCGTCAAACTAATTCAACAGAGCATCGAGTGTGTATAGCTAAAGTGCCTGGCAGTGTGCATGCAGGGATGCATGCCAGTGGTCCGTGCATGTGCATTCCACACGTGTAAGCATATGTGCATGCATGCAGGAAATATTTCCCCTCATATGACGCTCTCTCAGTGTTAGGAAGTAATAGCGTGCATTGGACACCACCAACTTCTGAAGTTCAAACTGTGTTTTATGCATGTTTGAATCCGCAAGTTCTCCAACTAATAGTGTGCAAATGAGGAACTCTTCCCAACTTCCCACATTACCCCTCGCTGTGACGTTTTATTCAGCTTTATTCTAAAATGACCTCATTACCATGTACAAGTGGATCCATGTGTGCATGTTGTGCATCCGCATGTGAACTGACACATATTTTACATCTAGCCAAGCGCGATTAAAATGTGAATCCTAATGAGACGGGCAATATCGTGCAACGTATGTCATGATCAGATGCGGTCGAAGCCGACTCCACCTCAACCCCATTTAGGCCTTGAGCGAAAAACCCTCGTGGCATCAGAACAACAGACCAACGATAATAATTGTTTCTCAGGGAATGCAAAAGATGCAAACTGAGCCTGAGCATGGGTGCATTTTATGATATTCTGCGCAGTGCCAGGAATGGTGTTCAAAGTAAATATGGTTTTAATCTCCACACAAAGGCAAATAAAATTTAGAAGAACAGTACCACTCATGGTTTAGACTTGACTATAAATGTAATTAATGAATTATCATCACATTATTTAAATTGTTTAAAAATTAACTATTTTATTTACTTCCTAACCATTTTATTTACTTCCTCCACTCCAAACTCTACTCACAAATACTTCGAGCAGTCACTGGGGAGAAAATGGGCTAACACGGACGACAAATAGGTTTACTTGTATGATGTGTGTTAGAGTAGTTTATGGACTTTGCAAAATACACACACACACACACACACACACACGCACTTTTTAGAGTATTAGAGCTCGGCTGCACGGCGTGGAGGTCATGGGTTCGCTCCAGCCCGCCCGCGACCCTCGTGAGGGTAAGCGGATCAGATAATGGATATATTTGAGCTGGCCATTTATTGGAAACACATAAAATATGTGTATCATTATATGCAAGATATTTAATTAACATGTGCTTGAAATATTGAATATTGACATTTCTGTTGTCTAATAACAGAAATAAGTAGACTCAATATATTCTTACATCATTAATTGTAAGAATTATATATATATATATATATATATATATATATACATTTTTTAATTTTATTGTTATTTAGTGTGACTAATGCTCCGAGATACTGTTGACCTTTTGGATGGCGATGCACAATTGCACATTTAAGGTTGCATCTCATTGGTCATCGCCAGATAAAAGCATATATTTCCATTTGAAACTTATTGCATATCTTTGCGATACGAATATTGCACAGACAATTATCGCGATGACGATATTCTTTTTGATATTTTGGGCAGACCTAATATATACACTACGTATGAACTGGGAAGACCTTTGTTCCCCCCCGGCCGGTGTGATTTTTTTTTTACGGTCGACCAAATTCTCTGTCTCACGCATTCACTCTCCTTATCCCATCCTCTTAAATGCAGCCTACTGTAATTGCCTTATACACTGCAAGTTAAATGAGAAAATGTCTGGCAAAGTCAATCACCGGGTGCAGGCTATTTGCTCACAGCGCAGATTATTTCAGTGAATGAGTCCCCAAAATGGGATCATTATGGAGTGGCCTTTATAATGAGGGAATGACAGAGTGTTATTCTAAATAGGCACGATGCTTTGTTACTTAACTATTTCATTTATTTAATTTTCAACATTCGATAAGTTTGCCTTCCCACAGGATGGGGTAGGATGTTTGCAAAGAATTTAGGAGATAATTAAAAAGAAAGCTAACGAACAGAGGAGGTGAAATATATGCAATGGTGTTTCAAGCATTTTACAGACCAAAATTACGTAAATGTAAATGAGCTATGGTATGAACATTTTTGCACTTTTTGTATATTTTCCTCAACTTATCTGGGGACTTTTCTTGATATTTCTATATTCTTTCCTTTTGAGTGTCTCTGAAATGTACAATGTGGATGTTTAAAAAAAAAAAAAATCCACAATGTAGATGAAATAAAACAACCTATTGTTCGGTTATCAGTGGATGTAGTCACAGCTAAGAATCAATGTCTGTCGAAGAGGGACAGTTGGGGCAGTGAAGCAACTCATTGCAGACAGAGATGCTCTTGTGTGACACATCCAACCTCTGTAAACAAGCAAAATATCAGAAAAGTGGGCTCATTCTCACGATCTGGGAGTTTCAGTTTAATAGTCAACCATGTCTGGAAAAAAAAATGCCCTACCACTTACATAATTCCAATAAAAAGCCTGAAGCCTAATTGATGAGTGGAGTTTAGCATGGTTGGTGCCATATTACTTGAACCCTTTCAGGGACAGTGGTTCATACAGTGGACATCTTACTATGCTATGAGGTTACAGGGTACACAGAACGGTTCATTGCAAATATAAATGTAGCACATCGAATGTATGGGCTGGCTTCTGCACGCAGTCAGTCTTTCCAGCATCAGTGGGGCTGGATGTCGATTTCAAATGTTGCCCAATGTTACCCCCCCGTTCAGTGAGGGTCTGGAAGCATTCCCAGTTTCACGGTAGGCTGAAGCCCCAAGTGATGACTTCACCCCTAGATGACCTAATTGGGTAACCGTCATGATATTGCAGCTAAATCCTCCTGATCTAAAGCTTGACTTTGAATCATGCTGTGAATTATGGTCTTAAGAAAGTCGCCTTCTGGGATTTGCAGTCTTTTTTTTCTTTTTTTAAATGGTGTCAGAGGACAAATAATAAAATGGGGGTGCCTGTTCTTTTGAGGACCAATTGAATGACAAATTACATCTCGAGTCTTGTCACAAAATGCTCATGAAAGACTAAGCCTTAAAATAGGGAAATACAATTTTCCCATCCCATTCCAGTCTGAACCACATCCAAGTTTTGATCAAACCTATTCTGAACTGTAAAGGTTTGGTTGCGTTTTTCCCATTTTTCTGTTTGCGTTCAATTTGGTTAGTCATCCGCTCGAAAGACAAAAAAAAAAAAAAAAAAAAAAAAAAACAAGCCGACATCCACAGCAATCACAACCTGACACAATTGCCCAGCCCATCCCCTCATGTTGTCTCACGACCAAGAACATAGTGTAAATGTCGCCTTATTTGTCATTGTTTTTTAATTTGGGCCCACCGTTTGTAAATCCCCAAAAGTATTAACGGCCAGCAGAAGTCATGTTTATGTGCATTAACACTTCTTCAGCCAGCAACGTGCTGAGGCTCAATCAATGCTATTGTTCTTTGTTGCTGACATTCAGTACATTTTATTGCTTTAAGACACATCTGATTGCACAACATAGCCTTTTTAATACCAGTGTCTCTTACTCTATTAATGTTGTTCATACTTCAGGGTGTCCATAAAGTCTGGGTACATGACTACTACTTTTATTCAATTTTAATGTTGAGAAATTACATTTTCAACATGATTCCCATAATTTTCAATGCATAATTTAATGTGTGAGGTGTTGGTTGGATGATTTTGTTTGGTCACACAGAGCGTGAGGGCAGGGGTGGCTGCCCCAGGTATCTCTCCCACTGCGGAAGCATACATCACAGATACTGATAGCCCCCCAGAGGACATTACGGCCCTGTCCATGTCAATAAAGTCTGACTCTGACAAGAGTGGCAAGAAGATTTTGACTTTAAACAAATTCTAAGGCCACCGGAGCTTGGAAATAAATATATTCCCACGCCTCTGGATAGACTGCGCTGAAACTTGCCAAGACCGCGTGGATGTTTGACAGCTTAAAAGAGAAGGAGAATCGTACAACAATGGAAAACAAACATGACAACTGTAGTTTTAATATCATCACATTTTATGGACAAATCACTTGTTCAAGTTTATAAGTGAGTGGCATTACGAACAAATATGTCAAGACATTGATATTCAGTGGTTCTTAACTTTGTTAGAGGTACCGAACCCAACCAGTTCATATGCACGTTCACCGAACCCTTCATCAGTGAAAAATTTAAATATGAATTCTTACAAATTCAAGACATTAAAAAAACACATTTATTGAAAACAGAAAAAAGTAAAGAAAATTACATGCCATAAGGATATATATATATATTTTTTTTAATTGTATGACATACTATCACGACCGTCACACGTTGACTACTGAGTGAACTAAATGTCCCGCAGCATGATTGGCCAAGCAATGTAATGCGATCGATCATCTGCAGCCAGCGATGGCCAAGCGGGCGTGTCAGAACAAATTGACATCTTGAGTCAGGTGTGTCTTACCCTCCATGGCAGAGGCTCCGTCGAACCCCTGAGACCGATTCACCAAACCCTGGGGTTCGATCGAACCCAGGTTAAGAACCACTGTTGTAAATGTTTTGGTCAATCCGGTATAGTGTGTCCATGGGCCCTTTTTTTCTGAAGTGTAAATTACAGTTTTTGCGGGCACATTTACTTGAAGAAAGAATTCAATATGCTTTTGTGCACTAGTGTTATTTTAAGGTAGAGTTAATCTCAGCTAAATAGTTCAAGTCATAGAGAGCCAGCAAGACATAAGACGCTCCACTAACATCAGCCAGTAATGATTCTATATGAGAAATGCAATTTCAAAGTAGCTGTGGAGAGATTATAGTAAATGACTTAAGAAGGAGTACAGTATTAGTAAAAGCTGGCGCCAAAAGCTGTCACACCCTGAAAGTATTGGAATCGCCATGTAAATTAAATGTAAGGGGTACAGACGTTACAAACGTCACTACAAAACATTTAGACATGTCTTAAAATGTATTTCCGTTCTCTGTGATGACGATATGCGCGCACACATGTATGTGTGTGTGTGTGTGTGTGTGTGTGTGTGTGTGTGTGTGTGTGTGTGTGTGTGTGTGTGTGTGTGTGTGTGTGTATGTGTCATGGGGGCGGAAGTGTCGTTGTGTTGATTGAGTCACATCCAGCAGTGCTGCTGTGGTTGTGAAACAGCCTCCGGTATTAGCATGTATAAACAGGCTTATAAAGGAGCACTATTTGGCTGTTCATTTTCATCCCCTTAACAGTAAACAAGGCGGAACAGGCCCTGACATCCACAAATAAATAGAGGCCCAACACACGCAAAGTCAGATACCAGGCGGGTTGTTTGAGTTAAGGTCAATCCTGTTTAAATCACATTGGTAGTCAGACTACTTTTTTTTTCTTTTTTGAGGGCATTTTGTTGACAGAGCTTTTCTGCCCGGGGAATCGTGTATACTTAAATCTGACATTGTACAAAGTAGTTTTTGTTGTGTTGCTGGGCAGGTATATTGTGTGTGTGTGTGTGTGTGTGTGTGTGTGTGTGTGTGTGTGTGTGTGTGTGTGTGTGTGTGTGTGTGTGAATGTGCGCACCAGCCACTGACGACTGTCAGTCACATGCAAAAAGATTTAGCACAATGGGCGCCCTAATATTAAAATTGACAGAAGCCTGTTGGGGAATATTATCCACTATTAAATCACTACATGGAATTTTGAAACACCTGCATGACATCACGCTGAACAATTTGTGACTCAGTGGATGACAGTTTAGCAGATCGGCTGCATAGTGCACACAGTACTCCGGCCTTCCTGTGTTGAGTTTGCGCGTTCTCCCCGTGTCTGCTTGGGTTTCCTCCGGGTACTCCGGTTTCCTCCCACATTTCCAAAATATACATGGCAGGATAATGGAACACTCTAAATTGTCAAGAGGTCATTTTATTAGTACACGACATTTTAAGTGACCTTGTCTTTCACGTCAATAAATGTGTAAATAAATAAATTGATATGATTGAAGTGTCTGTCCTTGTCGGAACATGCTTTTCCATACAGTATAAAATAGTCTGGAATAGGTTGTTAATATTTATTATCATGTCTGAAATGTGCCCTTGAAGGTCAACTAGTGAGAGAAAAGGAATTGCGAACAAAGCGACGTTTCCACAAGCGATTTAATTCAAAACTGCCTAACAAGGTTGGAAATATGCCACTCATAAGGAGGACGATGATTATCACAAAAGAGGACAGGTTATTTATTAGGCGCCATTGAGGAACCCATTTAAATGACGGCAACCAAGACAATGCAGCCAGCGTGTCATAATGAGAAATCCCAGCGTAGCTCTTTTAATATGGCACAAAAACAAAGACCGGATTAAAAACATGGATTGAAATGGTAAAGCAAAGTCAAATACATTTGTCAGTGTAAGGCAACACACACTCTGAGCTTCCTCCTGTGACCTGCTCCCGGTTAGTTATAATGTTGAAATTAATCTCACTTAGCACGATGGGCCCTCCAAGAGTCGCCCTTCTTCTTAGGCGGCCGCCAAGAGAGGGATGAGAGAGACTAAAACGTGGTGAGAGAGAGGAGAGAGCCACTGAGGATTTATTCAAATCCTCCCTCGCAGATTAGCAATCGAGCTTTGACAAGCGGCCCTGTGAGTTATTATTTATTAATTTTTTTTTTTTTTAATCGAATCTGTTTCTTCACCACGCGTCAGAGATTGGTAGGGTGGGGGGGGGGGTGTTGGTGAGGGTAATCCGTGTGGAATTTAGTGTGATGAGACAGAAGACAAACTCGCCAGTGTGTCACAGAGTTTTGAGGATGCAGAAAGTTAAACATGCAAATGAGGTTTACGGGCTTTAAAGCCGCTGTCTACGTAATCGCCACTCTCTTGGCATTGTTTGCCCTAGATAAATGGAAGTTTTTATCACGGGGCCCACTGGGAGTATACATAATGGCCTCTCAATATAATATTTGACAGACATGTACAGTATGTTGCAATTGGGGAATGCATGCATCTCCAATGCTTTTCAGACAGTCCCAAAAATGCAACAGTATTAGTTAGTTTTGTGCTATCACTCGATCCATCCATCCATTCATTTTCCGATCCACACAAGGGTCGCGGGTGTTGCTGGAGCCTATCCCAGCTGTCTTCAGGCAGTAGGCGGGGGACACCCCGAACCGGTTGCCAGCCAATCGCAGGGCACATAAAGACGAACAACCATCCACGCTCACACTCACACCTAGGGACAATTTCGAGTGTTCAATCAGCCATGCATGTTTTTGGAATGTGGGAGGAAACCGGAGTATCCGGAGAAAACCCATGTAGGCCCGGGGAGAACATGCAAACTCCACACAGGAAGGCCGTTGCGATGGATCGAACCCACAACCTCTACACTGTGAGGTCGACGTGCTAACCACTGGAACATCGAGCCGCCCTTGTGCAATCACTCCTGCTCGTAAAATACATTCATTTTTGTCATGTGTAAGCAATCCTCTGCCTTTAGTTTGATTTATCAGAGGAAGATTCACCAAACGATAACATTTCAAATTTCCCCCAAAAATTAACAAAACAAATGTGGCAATCACTGTCCAAGGGAATCAAGACAGGGTGCAAGTGAACACCAGTCACCATTGCTAAGTTGTTCTCTCCTCTAATTGAATAAGTGGGCTTCATGAGGTGGAAAATTGGATGATACAATCACAAATAAAAATGTGAACAATCAAAGTGACACCTAATTAACATCAAGCTAACAAATTTACCACGCATGCCTTAAGAAAAAAAAAAAAAAACACCAGAAGAAATTGTCTGCAGGCTTCTGGATTCCAAACAGTGCTCATTTAGAACCAACAGATATGCAATTCAGTTACATTTTCTGTTTGTACGGTAAGTATTTTGCCTTTTTTAAATAAATGTCATTGATGATAGACAATATCTGTGGTAGTTTTTTTTTTTTTTATTCCATACATTCCACAGACCTTCTAAAGCAACAACGGGATTCCTAAAAAACAAAACACAAAAGTAAAACAAATGCAGCACTATAAACATCTACTGTGTGAGCCACGCGTCTTTGCAATGCCTTGGCCAGTTTCATGAAGTATTTTTCGGAAGATTCATGGCAATGTTCAAATAAAAATCAAATGACTTGTTGGGCCTTCCATCATCCAGTATGAAAATTGGCTCGAGTGTCAAATATAATCCAACCCTAACTCATAAATGGGCAAATTGTGGACATTGCCACGAACACATCTTTTAGCAATCAGCTTTGCAACCAACTGTTAATACAACAGAGTAAGTATGAATAGCAAATATGTATTGA
Source organism: Hippocampus comes (assembly GCF_001891065.2). NCBI lineage: Eukaryota > Metazoa > Chordata > Actinopteri > Syngnathiformes > Syngnathidae > Hippocampus > Hippocampus comes. The sequence continues at coordinate 1,194,855 of NW_017805467.1, read as the reverse complement.
TCATTTATTTCATTCACATTAAGAATAATGTTGATCATTTGAAATTTGGTAGAGACAGCATTTGTCATGTTCCATAGAAGCCTTTATCATCATAAACTTCAAGATATGGCAGCAACTAGCCTGAAGAAGGCTTTTACCGATATATTATTATTGCAATATTATTATTTTTTTTCATGTCCAAATCAAAGAGTATACAAAGCATATACAAGTTTACATTCACTTCATTTTATTTTTCCCACCATCTCCTTTGTATTTGACGTTAGTGGATGCTGAATGTTTCTAGGTGACACAGTGTGTTCCTTTCAGTTGCTTTGCTCTCGTGATCGCAGATACACTGTGCGATGACGTTTAGCTGTGTGGTTATGTTAATAATTTGGCCATCAGGCTTTAGTCTGCGCACACCGGATTTTGGATGATCGCATTCCCAATTTAACAATGTGGACTCTCGGGGAAATTTCAGCATTTTCAACAAAGCAAAGCGGCTAAGTGTCAATATAGCCTTAAAAAGGAGACTTACGTGTACACTTTGTCACAGAAATGTGAACAAAGTTTCATCTGTGGTTTCTTGTTTGTATTTGCATGATTCATGAAGCACTTTCAATTGTCTTTGTGTTTTATTTTCAATGACCCGACCCTCATGTTCACTAGATTTTAAGTTATCTAAGTTATCATTGGCGAAAAACCAAATTGGGTATGTGTGTGTGTGTGTGTGTGTGTGTGTGTGTGTGTGTGTGTGTGTGTGTGTGTGTGTGTGTGTGTGTTTGTGTGTGTGTGTGTGTGTGCGTGAGTGCTTGCGGATGTAAATGTTTCATGTTGTCAATGAATAACAGGTGTTGGGGCCACGCCTGCACTTTCGGCTCTAAACGCACGAAAACCGTGTAATACTTACCATGTTGCTCATAACGCACAAAACATTGCCTGCTAGAGCAATTCATGTTGTGTTTCGCAAACACGATACAAATCGTTCACACTGGAAAAACACCAGAACACTTCCGCACGCTCACTGTATGCATGTAAAATGTTTTACTCTCCCCTAAAAGAGGAAATGTGTCTTGAAAAGGGATGCTCCGTTTATAATAAGGGAAACCGGGGTTTTTAATTCTCCTCATTCGAATGTCATATTAATTCAGTGTCGTTCAGGAAATACAATTCAAATTTATATGACAGGGCAAAAAATAAAGTGTTAGTGTATGTTCTTTAATGTCCTACCATTTCTTGGTTAATTAATTAATCGATCAATAATTACAAATGGTTGTTTATTTATTATTAGGTTTTATGCTTTTACTGCAGTGGCTTGAGGGTAAATGATTGCCTCATTGGAAAATAAAGTCTTCCTTATGATATACCTGCTCGACCGAACATGTACTGTATTCTGTAAAACAATTTCTCTATTCTACACTTTTCTTATGATGGCACCTCTGTCAAATTTAAAGTACAACTTTTTTTTTCATGGTAGGCCTAACTAAATTATTTAGCTTTACATTTTTTTTCCACCATGGAAAACAATGCAAAGCTAGTGACATTTCTGTACAGAATCCTTTCCAATTGTCAGACTAAAATCTATGACAGATTCATCGTGTGAATGACCTCTTTTCTACTTCCATCACAATTACAATCCAATGCAAGTGTTAAATATTCTCCCTAAAATGATCTTCATCATGTGCTGGACTCTGTGTCCATTTAATTGCTGTTTAATTCTTCCACAGTATACGTTGACGCATTTTTTGATCTCCCTGGTTGGTTCTTCGCCAACCATTCCCCAAACTCACTGTTCTCCTTTCACCTACCCCCCACCTTCCTCTGCCTTTTTCCTTCCCGTTTTGTTTGTGTGCCAGGGTCTGAGGGGGCTCGGCACAGTGTTCAGCCCGGTGGCCTAAAAGTGAAGACTTACGTAACTGCCAACTGTCTGCAATCATTAGGGGCAGCCCTTAAAAAAGACATGCTTCGCCGACAGCTGCGTCCCCTCGCCTTTGCCAGCCTTTCAGATCATATTTGCTTTAAAGGGCTCATCCGCATTATGTTTAACCCTAGAGCAATGCGTGTGCACTGTAGACTAAGGGGAAAACGGACAGACGATGCACAATTTATGCAACGTTCCACAAGAGGAAGAATACGTGATGATTATGAGAGCAGATCTAATTAGTGTGTGACATTAACAAATTTTACGACCCGGCTTTTAAAGCGCTAATGTGATGGTGGTAGAATCATAACAGCAACATTTGTTGCAAACCAATATTCTTATTCATTTTACAAAGGTCATCGTTATGAAAAATTGACGTGGCATTTGGCTGAGTAACTGGATGCTGTGTAATGCAAGGAGAACAATTTCTTAAAAAGGAAGTTTACGGGGATTAGACCTAGAATTGGCACCACGCACAGCAGCTCTTTTTCTTCCACCTCAATCCTCCAAGGAGAGCAAGTTGTATGTAAAGTAGCGTGTGAAATGACGGTTGAGCTTCGCTCTGAAGAGACTCATTTGTTTATATTAACGAGTGACAATCGGCTGGCAGTTTCTGCTGAGACAAGAGCATACATTTCCGTGCTTTCAGCACGACCTCTCACAGTACACTAAGTGACAGCTGGGTCAGGTCCCCACATATTGGGGACATAGCTGCCCTGCAGATATGCACATGCGCGCGCGCACACACACACACACACACACACACACACACACACACACACACACACACACACACACACACAGACACACACATGCCAGGCAAACAGGAAGAGGAAAACAGAGCATCTGAAAAACCTCGGAGCAGATACATGCAACCATTTTTTTTTCTTTCTTTGACTTTTTTCCCTTTTTACAAAAACTATTTGCTCGTTTGGGAAATTTCTACTCACGGAGAGGATTATTTTGAATTCATCCAGAGCGTACCACACAATAATATTTATCATTTTCAAATCTGCAAGCCCCAAATGAGGAAAAGGTGTCGAAAATGATTTTTTTAATGCACTGTTAAAGGTGAAATAAAATAAACTGGTCAGATGCAGTACAAACGATAATATACAAAACCTTTCCTAGTAACCAGTATGTACCGCTCCCCATTATTGACACGGTCACAAATAAAGCATTTTAGTAAGTATGCAAGATCTTTTCCTAGCAATTTGTTTTGAGCTGTCCTTTATTAACAATGTCACAAATATAGCATTTCTGCATAACCGCCACTATTTGTATGCATCCTGATATTCATGAGTCAAACTTGGTCTGGTTGAGAGAAGTAATTCGCCAGGTTTCTCTGCAAGACATGATTTCCACTTTGACCTCAAAGTTGCAATATTATGAGAAATACACTCTGCAGCTGACGTATTCTTCTTCTTTGAAATGTCTCAATATTTGTTTTAATGTTGTGTCATTCATAGTAGGAGCGACATTGCTGTGGCTTCGATTGATGCTTTAATTTAGTATAGAAGCTACTCCACTATGGAAGGGAGGATGTCTGAATTTTTAAATATACTCTATCGATTGAAAGGGTTTGAGGCAAACCAAAGATTGTCTTCTGTCCAATATGCCCAGCTCTTATACCGAGGATATCTATATCGCAGTCACAAACTTGCTTGGGGAATTTATTCACTCAACGGACACTTCATTAAGACTACTATGGTAAAGAGTGGTTAGCACTGTGGCCTCACAAGAAGAAGGTCCCATTTTCGATTCCAGTATGGACGGCTCTTAACACCAGTCTTTGGGATTATCTGTGTGTGCAGTTTGCGTGTTCTGCCTATGCTTCACGACTACATGGGTTTTCTCTGGTTTCCTCTCACATCTAAAAACAGTCCATTTGAAACAGTCACCAAGGTGCTGACACATGATCTGGATTTGGTCCCATGGGTGCAATATGATTGCTGCCCACTGCTCCTTAGGAATGGCATGTAGAAAACTAATTTCACTGAACATTGGTATGTGGGACTAGTAGAAACTTTGCTTTACCTTTATTTTTAAAAAGCCTTTCTTTATACTGTTAGGGAGGCTTTCATTCATCAACAAGTTTATGATTGTGATTGTTTGCAGTGGGGTAGAAATGACCTGCATAGTATTTGTAAGTGTGTCCAATAATTTCGCCCTCACATTGTTACAAACAATTTTACGTAAAAATAATACCTACTCTTATTTGACAGAGGCAGTAATGGACTACTCTCTAACAACAGTCAGAGTTCTACTTTATTCCACTTATCTATTGGACTGTGAAAAATAAAGAATATGTCCAGTGGGATACATTGTAGCTGTCTACTCTCGGGTTATGTTGTTAATTCTGTCTCATTTATTTCAAATATCTAATTGAATTGAGAGAGTACATAATCATTTTAATGTCTCTTCATCTAACATTCCAAAAACTGAAAATTTGGACTGTCCATGGTGGACTCCAAATGATGAAACAAATAAGTGATGACACATTCAGGCCCATAATTTTATTGAACTGTGAAAAAAGATCTCAAAAAGATATTTAGATCTTCAACGCCAAAAACAGAAAGAGCATGCACAAATAAGTGTGTCAGGCTTGCATAAACAGTCCCCTAACAGAGGCTCACGGGGCCATGAATCAACCATGAAGGATAATCAAATCACATGCAAATGTGTTTTATCTACCGCTGATGCTTGATGCCCTGAGGGATCTTGTCAGTTGTAAGAGGCGGGGCTGGACATAATGAGGGGTCATGCTTGAGAGGGCCTTTTTAAGTGTGAGACCTTTTATTGGGGACAAAATTACAGAATTGTTCAAGACAAAGGGTGAGAGAGATGAGAGCACACACACTTAATATCACTTAAATGAAGAGCTTGGGTTTTTCTTTGGGGTAAATCAAGCACTTCAACTGGCCTTTGGATTGCTGCAATCACACGCAGCATTACACAGACTGCTTATAAAGTGCCTATATGCTGTAAGCAGTTTTGCTAATCACTGACTTCATTGCATTGTTTTGTAGGTTGGTCCCAAGGACCTGAAGCAAAGGTTTTATGAGACCATAAAAATCCAATAATGTAAAAAAAATCTTTTTTTTTTGTATAATCCACTGTTTTTATTTCCTAAATTCAAATAGTCAATAGCAGTATTTTCTTGTTTTTTTCAGTGTGGCAATTCCAAACACAAATATGAATTACTGTTTAAAGTTAATATTTCCATATGGGTTGTGTGTGTGGTCTTTTAGGCTAACTAAGTCGATTTGGAAAACAAGAGCTATAATAGAAGTTTTTCATTTGAGTTGGCATCTTCAAACAGTGGAATTAAATAAATAAATAAAAATATTTTTATATATATATATATATATATATATATATAGTTTGCTGTAAATTAGCTTTCAATATGGGTCCCAGGAAAGTGAAACATGAAAGCAATTAAGACACAGGTACCCTGGATTACCTTTAGCTCTCTAGCTCTAACTGGCAATGTCAGCCTTCATCAGTCCCCGCTGCCATGGCTGTACAGTGGAGAAAGAGAAAAAAAGAGAGAGGCATTGAGGGAGAGCAATCAAGAGAGAGAGATTGAGAGAGAGCGATCGAGAGAGGGGGATTGAGAGAGAGAGAATGAGAGAGACAGAGAGAGCAGGAAAGATAGAGTGAAAGACAGAAAGAGAGCGAGAGAGAGAGAGAGAGAGATCGAGAGAGAGGGAAAGAAAGACAGAGAAAGCAGGAGAGCGCAACAAGGCACTCTCTTGGGAGACAACTTCATTTCAAAAAAACACACACACACACACTAATGTGCAACAGCCTGTGTGTGACTTGGCTTAATTACACTTTGTAAAGCCAGTTTGTTTCACGACGTTCTTTTTTATGAATGTTTTTCTAGTTGTAGTTTTTACATTTTTTTATTAACAGTGTTATTTTTATCTATTGAAATGATGTAACTAAAAACGGTCAGGGTTTTATTGGGGAATGGAACGGATTAGTGTCATTTCCATTCATTTCAATTGGGAGACTTGATTTGATATGCCAATATTTAGAGTTATGAGTTTGAACACAATTCTCATTAAACTCACAAGTTTATACGTTTCTCGGTAGAACTATTCATGTGCTAAAGAGAGCCACGTGGAGGAAGGCTTGTGTTTAATTAGAAAAGAGGTGTCTCAATAGCATGGCAATTGAAGGACTCGCCTGAAAGGGGCCGTAAGGGCTTGAAACATGCTGAGCAGTTTATTGCGATGAAGTCTCAGTCAACTGCTTTTCCAAAACACAATGGAGGACAGAGGGACAAGGGTTGGTTAACATGATTGTACTTGTTTCTATGCAAAGGCTTGCATGTGCTCTGTTGTCCCACTGCTGCCTTCTCTCTCAGGGGGAAGTGCGCCATACTGCTGACAAAAGCGACAAGTGCTCAGGAGTATTCTGGTCGCTTAATTATAGCCCTAAAATACAGGAAGCGTCCATTCAATGACGATAATAAGGCAGGTGAAACACAGCACAATCTGGCCTCGAGAATGGAATTGCTTGTTCTATTGTGAGATAACAAACAGTAATATGGAATTTGTGAAGTTTGATTTTTAAATTAGATTGTGCTTTTAAATGGTTGAGTTCGGCTAACATGCTTAGACCTCATTTAGGAATAGTTAGATAAACTGCTCAGTCATCTTCACGTTAACATTGCTTTGTGGATATGCACTAAGAGAGAATTTGTGAAGCTGAAAATTTTGAACCATCCATGTGCACAAATGCATTTCAAACGAGTGGTGTCCTACTTGTTCAATTCATTAGTGAGATTTTTCCAACGCTTTTTTTTTTTTAATCTTCTGTTCAGGTGCCCTCTGTGCACGACTACAAATAGTGTATCACATAAGTTGTCCTTGTATGTGTGTGTGTGTGTGTGTGTGTGTGTGTGACATGGGGGTTGGTATTTTGTACACATCCACATATAATCTCTTGCAGTTCAAGAGAGGAGAAGAAGGTGGCCGTAATTACAACTGTCTGCCTGAGTCACTAGCGTGCTCTCTCTCCACAAAAATCGACAGCAACAACAGGCTACAGTGGTTTTTGCCTTTTAGCCAGAGGGTAGATTCTCTCTGCCAACAAGATACAAAGGTAGTTTGGGCCAGCATCCCAACGGATCTCCAGAACTCTTTCCTTTGGGTCTAGCATGGGCCGAGTTAAACTGGGCTAAATCCACTGTTCGTTTTATTTTGTCCCTGGATTGCTGATTTTGGTCCATCCCTTTTTAAATCTGCTATATCGAATCCACACTAAACTCTGAAATTAGTCTTTAAGAGTTCAGAGAATATTCTTTCGTCCAATTGAGATCATCCCACAGGCGTCGTGCTATCAATTCCAACTGCTCTGATATGGTCTTGGTGCGTAGGCATTTTTTTTCTTGATTCACTTCCACTGTTTGAAGATGCCGACTCAAATTAAAAACTTCATATGGGACATTAATCGAACATCTGGAAAGACAAGGCACCCCCCATCAGTGGAAAGCTGGCTACGGCTTAAACCTACAATAATTCCAAGAATTCTTTGTGGCAGGAACCTTCTCGCATATGTGAAGAATTTTATTTGATGTTTCCATAAAGTTTATGACAAGGCTTGGGTTTCAGCCAGGATATTGAGGCCGGTTTCTCACTTTTGATGACAAGCTGTAGAGCAGGTTTTTGACGATCGCATAAGCACACTTGCAGCTATTTCTGAGTACATCAGTGCACATATTTCTTAATGGAAGATAAGCACAATTTGTCTGCATTCCATGTGCTACTAAATCTTTGGTGCTGTGGACAGTGATGGACATACAGACTAACCGTGACGACGACACACGGATACGGCAGGAGCTTAATGCATAACAGGAGGTTCCTTCAGCTGTCAAGGCCTTGAACAAGAAAAGTTTGAAACAGTATAAGACAAGCCTGACACTTGAGGAGCACCACAATAAAAATTAATACTCACATATTTCATGTGCTGATAAATATTCACATATTTTGCAAATAATAAAAGTAAAGTAAAACATGCCTTTTCTTTCTTTTTTTTAAGAAGGAATGCATGTTCTATTTGTAATATTATTTAATTTACTTAACTGTTCTGTTTGCTTGCTGGCCACTGTAGCTGGTTTATTATTCTTGGCATTTTTTTTAAAGGAATAAAACACTGATTGGGGAAGGGGTGACGTGCACTTTTCTTTACCTAATAGGAAGATGTCTCATTTTTACACTAGGCACGGAAAATAGGAAAATGGATGTGTTTTGAAAAATACTGATGTTTTGCATGCCAAGCAAATTTCAGTACAAGTCTCGCTATTGTTGTGAAAATGCATTGTTAATCCCTTGAATGGACCATGTTCAGTCAGCGAACTGGTGTGGGATGACGCCCATCTGTGCTGCACTGATCCTCTTTCAGTTCAGTAGTCAACACCGAAATAACCTGAAAGTGTGGATTCTATAAGATCCGGAGGAGCCAGACATGACAGTAAATGAAGAAACAAACATGGTTGATGGCAGTATATGGCACATGAACAAGGACAGCAACAAATTGCCACTACAGTATTTACCCGATGAACTCCATTACAACCAAGGATCAACGGGCTTTACAAACTGCGTATACCCATTTTCATTTGTGCACAATACACGAGTATAGAGTGGTGGAGGTTACAAAACAATGTATATTTCTGTAACAGTGAGGTATTTTCCATGTCCGCATTTTAATGTGAATCACTTTTCTGGAAGTACGATAACATTCACAGCCATTGACAAAAACATCTGTGACGCAACTGTGTGCAAATACAGATGTACTGTACATATTTTGGATAAGCACAGAGGAATTGGCTGCCTATTTTTGAAAGCATGAAGGAAACCGATGAAAGATTTATCCTCTTATACTGACTGAAGGTTTGACATCGGAAATCTTCATATCTAATTGTATTACTGTACTTCATGCTTTCTGTTTATCAAAATCACATTTGGAAACTAACCCACTTGATTTTTTGGCATTCATTTCCGTGTTGACACCATGCCTCATTCTGGTTGCTAATATTCGTTAAAAATACTCCTCAAATCCATTAAATCCAAAAATTTGATCAAAGGCAAATACAAAAACATTTAAAGCTCGCCTTCTACATGTATACCCTAAAATTATTTTATATGTTGTTGTCACAAAAGAAAGGAGAAAGCATCTCCATAATGCCCAGTGTATTTCGGTTTCCTGGAGGGCCATCACATCAAAATAATTTTCAGTACCCAATTATCCCATGATCCATATACAGAAGGCATGGCGACTGGCCTCGAAAATAAATCTGTAATCAGGAACCAGGCGGGGTGAATCATAAATGTGATGACACTGGCAGGTCAAGTCGCTTAGCTAAAAAAGAGGAAGTGCAACTGGCCGGATGACAAACGGAGAAAAAAAATAAATACACTACACAAATGCGGTCTAAATGCCACATTAAAATTCAGCTCAGAAAATAGATCACTGACATTTACTTTATTCTCTGCCCCAATTAACTGTGGTCCAACAGGCCAAGAGCAGTCACTAAATTGTCAGTAATTACCATGCTGGCCACCACAGCTCAAGATGTTGTCAGGTCATCCCAAACATTGCTGTAATTAAACCAGATGCTTCCCGATCACATCATGGAAGACCGACTGAACCCAGTAAAATGACTTTTTTTTTTTGGATGAGGCTCGCATGATATGATTTTTGTCCCGGTTAAATGGTGATATGAATGATTTAATGTTGTGTTTATTTGGCTTTTCTTTTGTGCTGTTGATCTTGATTTGTTGACTACTTATTTACTGCATGGTCACCACAGTCACACTTATTGATTACCGACTCATTTTGTTCATTATCAGGAATGTGTCATATCTTGAGTGTGTTTGTTTTGTTTCAGCTCCAGCTGGAGTGGAGGGCGTTCCCTTCAGCAGCGCACCTGTTCCTTGTTATAATCAAGCCTAGTATATAAGGACTTCTGACATACCTTGTCAGATTATTGACCCTGCCGGCTGTTTTAAATGTTGTTTTGTAGAGCTGTTGTTCTCATAGATCCTTGTTTTGTAAGTAATTTTAGTTATAGTGTTTTTTTTCTACTGATTTTGTGGATATTCGGACTCTTGCCATTTTGTTTTGTTTATTTTTGGATACCTCAATCACCTTGCGTTTTGCGAGCGCCTTTTGTTCATGTTGTGTTTTTCCTGGCTCATGGTTGCTAGTGATTTTTGTTTGTACTTTGTTGGTTTGCGTTTTTCTACGAATAAACCTTTTTGTTTTGCCTTTTATCTGATTCTGCCTGGGATCCAAACGTTTTTCGGTTAATTCCTGCACCTTGTCAAAATGCAATAAACATGAATATACACATTTTTCATACTACCACTTCTGAATATCCATTGTGAATGCATGTGCTATTCATAAGTAACCTACCAAACGGATGAAACAAGCTTAGGAAAACAAACACCACATAAATATCAGTTTGTTACAGAGAACATTAGTCTGTCTTCTAAATTATTCAGCATTTGCTGGTTTTGTCAATTTATCTACAGGTATATAATCAGTGCAGTTTACGGTGATTAACATTTGATGCTACTTTTATTTATATTGTGGTACCTATTATAGCAATAGGAACTTTTTAAACAAAACATGATATGACAACCATGATGTCAGTAATATAT
>NW_017805467.1:1177713-1184200 GCF_001891065.2 Hippocampus comes | reverse complement strand
TATATATATATATATATATATATATACACACACACACATACTACTTCCTACAAAAATATATCCATCTAAAGCTTCTGGTGGCTTGTATTCTGTTGAGTGGCTTATTCATGCCGTCACAGCAAGGAAGCCTTAAGTGGCCACGCGAGTCCGAAGCCATGGGTAGCTGGATGTCAAATTGCTTTTACTTTTGCATTGCTTTTTCAGCAGTTACCTTCAAACATGTAATGTATTTAGAAATTCCTTAGTTAACTAAGGACAGTACTGTTTCAACAATTGCCACAAAAAGAAAAGCCTTGGCCAAAACATCTCACAACAGATTCGGTTAAATCTCAAGACCACGTTTTCCTGCTTATTCCAATAAAGTATTTGATCACTTTCTTTTATCCCATTTCGACTTTGTGCATTGTTAAAAGCTCTAAGACATGGATTGGTGGTACTCTTGACCTAAAAGCGCTAGTTTTGATTCAAGCCTGGGCAGTTGAACAGCATTTCTAAAGAACATCTCAAGTCAACATCCACTGCTGACATAAACTATGAAGACAGAACTGACGGGGAAGGACACAGCAATAGGTCAAGCTTGAGACAAAGCATTCGTCTAGAATGCCTCACAGCCATAAATGTTATTGCTGTCAATCACCGGTTGAATCAAATCTAAGGTGGCACTGACCAAGTCAAAGGTGACTTCATCCTATGAGATTTTGTCATTGTGCTCTTCCAAATAAGAGAAAATGTGGATCATTGTGGCGGATGATGGTTCAAATCTATTATATTTGTCACATCGTGACAGCCTGAATATGATCGTGACCGACACGTTCCTCCCAAGACAAGATAGGTCATATTTGTTTGCTCTAAAGTTTGTTATTAACTTGAATGTTTAATTTTGGTCAATTTATACTAGTTAAGAGCTTTGATTGAAGATACAATGTATATGACAATCAGTCTATTAATAAAATCAATACGCCAACATAAGGTAAGGTGGCAAATAAATAGAACAGCAGCTTAAATGATTCATGTATTTTTACCACAATCGGGAAAATCCATTTGCAAAGTAAATGAAAAACTCTTGAGTTGCATCACTTGGGAGGCCAAGGCAATATCAGCTTATGCTTGAGAGAACATGTAGGCCACTCGCCATTGGATGCGTCACACACCCCGAGATGAGTATTCATTTTTTCCAACACGCATATAAAGCAAGCTTCACTGCCTTCTTGTGACAGAAACCCTACTGAAGAGTTCAGTCATTTCTAAAATGAATAAAGTTGGATTATATGCATGCGGTATGGTAAAATTCGATAATCAATAATCAAATCATTAATGAAAATTTGACGTGGTGAATACTGCTGATTTTATTTGAATGTGGGAGCAATGTGCCACTTTGTAGTCCAAATCTGAATTTAGGTCACACGCGGACACGAACGATCGAGGTGCAAGGCAATCTCCAAGTGCCCACTTGAGAAATCTGTGATGTCCCTGGACAATTTTATATCATCCATTCGTGAAGGTCTGCCTGCAGTTCCTTACAAACCTCACACTGCACATGAACAAATAGATTTCTTCTTCCACCATGCTATCAGTGTGCCTCTCAAACGCCACATTTAAAGGGCATTAGAGGAGCTGCTTCGATGTGTGGCAAATCAAGTTGGCTGTGTTGATGCCCACAACGGCACAGACTGCCCTTTTTTAAACGCGCAAGCAGTGACATAGTACTGCCTAATCACAGTTCTCATGTTTAGTAATGCAACCTTGAAAATATCCCTAGGTATTTCTTAACTGACATGAGAACAGCATACGGATAAGTCAAACCTCACCACTTTAATTTTTATCACAGTGGGGATTCATATCTGGGTAAATACTAAAGATAGTTTGACTTCAAGGATTTAACCCCATGAAATTTTATAATCTGACCATGAAAGATTTAAATCCTGCACCCATCAAGTGGGGCAAGTTTTATACGAGTCATCGTATCATCAGGAACCGGAATCAATCAACAGGGTGCCCGAAGAAGTTGTATTTTTGAAAAAAAATATATATCTATATATATATCTATATCTATCTATATATATCTATATATCTATCTATCTATCTATCTATCTTTTTTTCACACACACACACACACACACACACACACACACACACACACACACACACATACACACAGTGGAATACAATATATGGTTAGATTAATTAAAGAGCATAAATTATAAAAAGCAAAATCACGATTATATAGTGCGGCATGTTGAACAACTGGTTAGCAGGTCTGCCTCACAGTGCAGAGGTGCAGGGTTCGGTTCCGGCTCCGGCCTTCCTCTGTGTAGTTTGCTTGTTCTCCCTGTGCCTGCGTGGGTTTCCTCCGGGTACTCCGGTTTCCTCCCACATTCCAAAAACATGCATGGCAGCTGGAATGCTCTAAATTGTCCCGAGGTGTTACTGTGAGCGTGGATGTTTGTTCGTATTTGTGTGCCCTGCGATTGGCTGGCAACCAGTTCAGGGTGTCCCCCGCCTACTGCCCGAAAACAGCTGGGATAGGCTCCAGCATGCCCCGTGACCTTTTTGAGGATCAGAAAACGGATGGGTGCAATACAAACATATTTACATTAAATACAATTTCATTGCAATTCTTCTCTGAGTTTTCTTCTTCGAAACAAAATATACAAGTTTATCACCCCATTGCAAGGTAATAGCAATCAAAAATCAGATTCAGCAAATACAAGACACAAAAATGTTTTTTAAAAATATCCCTTTTGGTCCACTTCCTTTCTGTCTGTGGGGAAAATAAAATTTAAAAAAGACACAATAAATTACAAAGGACTAAACAACCCTCAAAGCCTTGAGTTCAAAGAAGTATTTTTCAATATTCTGTCATGTCACTGCACGCTAAACCTGAGACACAATCTTGGAGCATATGTATCGATCAATATCATTACCAACATTGGTATCATCATCGAGAAATTCTGTTTTAGTACTTTGGGTGATTGTTCTCATTTCTAAAGTTTCACATCGTGAAGCACTCACACACACACACACACACACACACACACACACACACACACACACACACACGCATTCATTAACAAAAGGGCTCTATAATCATAGAGAGCACAGCTGTGCTCGAGCGTACAAACTGGCAAAACCCGACTTTTATGGCGACGCAAGCCTTGATGCGCTTGTTTAGGAATCTTGTTCATCTCTCTGAGCCATAGTGGGCGTTCTGGCGTACCGAGAATGTTTCCTTTGACATATACCCAACGCACCTGGCTTAAAGCAGACTAAACTTTACGCCGACTGGAACCACATCTACGTATTAGAGAAGGTAGTGTTACATGATTTGGTTTAATTTGATCAAGTTACTGATTCGGTGTTCCACTGATGTCTGGTGGATATCATCATCCAGTATTTAAATCATGAATACAACAACAGTGTGCATCGAATCCACTGAATCGGTGAAGAAATTAGTTCACTGAACACATTACCTCTACTTACAAAATTAATTGGTTCTGGAAGAAATTTCTGAACTCGAAAATGTTGTAAGTAGACACGCGTTTTGCATGTCAATGCCCTAATCCGTTCCAAGGCCCCCCCCAAAGTTCAGGCATAAATGTTTTCTAAAACATAAAAATGCATCCAAATATGTAACAAATACATGTTAAAAATAGATTATTGCACAATAAATGAGAGTTGTGCATACTGTAAAAAACAAAGAATAAAGAATAAAAATGATGTGATTTAACTTTTAACTGCGTCCTCATCATGTTTTGCCCTAATTAGTTCATGTTCTCTCTCAGAAGTGGTTTTTGCCTGGTGTTTTGTAAAGAACTCATCCAAGAATGTATGATTTTGTTGGCTTTTAACAATCCTCCGAAAATGTCCAAGGCAAACATCAGGAGAGTGAGCGATCGCCCGACTGGTGAACACTTTTTCTAGGTTATTCACATTTACGTAAAACTATCGGAATGCTTCATGGCCCGAGGGGCGAATGACGAGGACGCTGCATCGACACATACCTATCTATTTACCTGTCTATCTACACACATAGACATATATGGTAGAGGTCTCTCTCAGCCAATGGGATACCAGGAAGATGCTAGGTAATAGCCAACGGCAGAGCAGCTATAAGTCTGTTGCGTTCAGGAAACTCATAGCGGCGAGTAGCAGCCCATACTGTATTTTTATCTTTCGTATCTTGAAATTTCAAGAGTAGGCTACCGATGAATAATAATGCATCAATGGCACATTTTACAGGAATGTAATACCTTTTTTTTTTTTTTTTAATGAACCCATATCATGAAAAAATGACGTGTAATATAAGTAATGTGATACAACAAATCACATTCTTTGATGTGACTGGGCAAGCAATTCCATTTCCTTGTTATAAATCCATGGTGAGATTAGATGAAATTTGAATACGAATAGGCGTATGTGGGCTAATTATAGCTCCATATTCCACTCCCTCGTCAGTGTCAAGCAACATTTGGCGGAATCTGAAAACTCTAGTCTGAGTTGAGGAGGATGGAAAGAAGAAATAAGAAAGACGAATAATTGAGCGAGAAGGGAGCAGTCAAAAGATCAATCCACATTTTGGGATTATGTGTGTCCAGATAAGATCCTACATAATAACTCCCCCACTACAGAGATCTGAATTGGGTTTAGAATTTAAAGATTGCATTGAAAACACACACACACACACACACACACACACACACACACACACACACACACACACACACACACACACACACACACAAACCTTTTTATTTGTATGCTTCATCCCCCAACCCTGCATATGCCTCTAGCCAAATGTACACCTAGCTCTGTTGTCACGGTTTCTAAATGCAATTAGCGCTTATCTCAACGAAGACCAAACCATCCTTCATCATCAGGTTCATCATCATCACATCTATATTCAAGCCATTCCAGTCCCTGCAAGAGTGAAACGAAGGGGATACCAACCATGTGAGAACATTGAGTGCTTTACTGAAGGAGGATTGCAGACTATCTATTGAGGTCACAGCACGGCAGAAAGGCGACACCTCGACCAAATAATATCCACCGCAGGATTACAATGACAATCACTGACTCAGTGGCACGCTGCTTAAAATGATGAAAATGTGGGTTGTATTGTATTTAGAGTCTCAGTTTGGTTCATTTTTAGCCATTTAAAAATAGAAATAATAATAATAATAATAATAATAATAATAATAATAATAATAATAATAATAATAATGATGTTGTGGTGCATTTGCCATCATTTCAGAAAATGGGGAGACAAACTGTTTCATAGCACTTTTATGAGCGAATGATCATCCTCTCGCATTTAATTTCTCCTCTTCATAGTGTCTAGAAAACAAAATACCAACGTGTCAAAATCTGGTTGAAGTGAAATAAATAGGGACAGTATCAGTTGCCAGAAAATTGAGATAACACAAAAATTCAATAAAGCAATTTGCCAGCAAACATTTTGAAGGTGGCCAGCGCTGTGAGGCCGACGCCCTAACCACTTGACACCATACCGCCCCTGTATAATATGTTAGATATATTCTTTTATTTGTTATTTATATTTATTTATTTGTACAAATTGTCTCGCAAACCCAATAAAAGGATCAAAAATAAATAAAATAAAATTGTAACGACCTTTCATAATTTAAAAAATATACACTGAGGTCTTTATTTATAGATAGACAAAATACAAAAAACCCAGCATGAAATCGGATTTCCTTTGATCAGACTCTAATAATCTGATAAATATTGCTGACACAACTCACACAAAGCTGTAACATTCAGATTTTGATTGAAATAACCTCAAAAATGGAGTAGAACTTTCCCAGGAGAACTTACTTTTTACTCCTCTAAACTTTTGAAGGTTACCGAATGTCCAATAGTTCAGTGTTTCAGTACATTTTGCACAACTGGCTGTTCTCTAATAAGGAGCTGAATTGCGAAATTTACCACAGGTGCGTTGTCAATGTGTCCAAGCACATCCACTTCTCGGCCTTTCTGTGACTCTTCCAGTTCTCTGTTGCCACCTGCTGATAATGGTCTGTTACACTCTAAGCTCAGTTGCCACATCCAGTTTGAAACCTCACATAGTCATGTTCCAGTACTGCTGATATCATTGTTAGGTGTCATTTTAGTCTCACAATGTCAAAATATGAACAGCATGATGAAAAGGACTGTTTCAATTCTTAATGAACAAGTAAGTCTATTGGTCGATTGACAGATCAAACACTTGTTGTGAATTATGCCTGTGAGAAGCAAGTTTTGTAAAAAGTTCTGATGCAGTGAGCCGTTGGACATGTACGTTCAAAAGTCAAGGTCAAGGTTCCCCTGCATAGTTCTAGATGATTTGAAGTTTCATGTGAAAGCTGAATCTACCAAACTTATTGTGAGTAGGATATAGCATAGAGAGATGGGAAATACACACGTTTGACAAAAGCACCACTCAACCCTGATCCCAACTGATTTCTGCCTGATGGAAAATCGTAAGTAATAC
>NW_017805467.1:1153919-1175412 GCF_001891065.2 Hippocampus comes | reverse complement strand
CCACACACACACACACACACACACACACACACACACACACACACACACACAAACCTTTTTATTTGTATGCTTCATCCCCCAACCCTGCATATGCCTCTAGCCAAATGTACACCTAGCTCTGTTGTCACGGTTTCTAAATGCAATTAGCGCTTATCTCAACGAAGACCAAACCATCCTTCATCATCAGGTTCATCATCATCACATCTATATTCAAGCCATTCCAGTCCCTGCAAGAGTGAAACGAAGGGGATACCAACCATGTGAGAACATTGAGTGCTTTACTGAAGGAGGATTGCAGACTATCTATTGAGGTCACAGCACGGCAGAAAGGCGACACCTCGACCAAATAATATCCACCGCAGGATTACAATGACAATCACTGACTCAGTGGCACGCTGCTTAAAATGATGAAAATGTGAGTTGTATTGTATTTAGAGTCTCAGTTTGGTTCATTTTTAGCCATTTAAAAATAGAAATAATAATAATAATAATAATAATAATAATAATAATAATAATAATAATAATAATAATGATGTTGTGGTGCATTTGCCATCATTTCAGAAAATGGGGAGACAAACTGTTTCATAGCACTTTTATGAGCGAATGATCATCCTCTCGCATTTAATTTCTCCTCTTCATAGTGTCTAGAAAACAAAATACCAACGTGTCAAAATCTGGTTGAAGTGAAATAAATAGGGACAGTATCAGTTGCCAGAAAATTGAGATAACACAAAAATTCAATAAAGCAATTTGCCAGCAAACATTTTGAAGGTGGCCAGCGCTGTGAGGCCGACGCCCTAACCACTTGACACCATACCGCCCCTGTATAATATGTTAGATATATTCTTTTATTTGTTATTTATATTTATTTATTTGTACAAATTGTCTCGCAAACCCAATAAAAGGATCAAAAATAAATAAAATAAAATTGTAACGACCTTTCATAATTTAAAAAATATACACTGAGGTCTTTATTTATAGATAGACAAAATACAAAAAACCCAGCATGAAATCGGATTTCCTTTGATCAGACTCTAATAATCTGATAAATATTGCTGACACAACTCACACAAAGCTGTAACATTCAGATTTTGATTGAAATAACCTCAAAAATGGAGTAGAACTTTCCCAGGAGAACTTACTTTTTACTCCTCTAAACTTTTGAAGGTTACCGAATGTCCAATAGTTCAGTGTTTCAGTACATTTTGCACAACTGGCTGTTCTCTAATAAGGAGCTGAATTGCGAAATTTACCACAGGTGCGTTGTCAATGTGTCCAAGCACATCCACTTCTCGGCCTTTCTGTGACTCTTCCAGTTCTCTGTTGCCACCTGCTGATAATGGTCTGTTACACTCTAAGCTCAGTTGCCACATCCAGTTTGAAACCTCACATAGTCATGTTCCAGTACTGCTGATATCATTGTTAGGTGTCATTTTAGTCTCACAATGTCAAAATATGAACAGCATGATGAAAAGGACTGTTTCAATTCTTAATGAACAAGTAAGTCTATTGGTCGATTGACAGATCAAACACTTGTTGTGAATTATGCCTGTGAGAAGCAAGTTTTGTAAAAAGTTCTGATGCAGTGAGCCGTTGGACATGTACGTTCAAAAGTCAAGGTCAAGGTTCCCCTGCATAGTTCTAGATGATTTGAAGTTTCATGTGAAAGCTGAATCTACCAAACTTATTGTGAGTAGGATATAGCATAGAGAGATGGGAAATACACACGTTTGACAAAAGCACCACTCAACCCTGATCCCAACTGATTTCTGCCTGATGGAAAATCGTAAGTAATACACGTCAGGCCCTTCCTTGTTTTACTCACACGGACCACACCTTTTTTTTTTTTTTTTTTTACAGTATACTGTATTTTATATTTATTCATCACTGTTTTCCATTGTGTCATGTACGGATCTCCACCTTTCTGTAACGAATATTTCCGACACCAGCCGCATAGGCCAAACCGCAAAACCACGTCTTCAACGGTTTGTCACCACTTCCACCTTCTTGTTCATACTGAGTGTACTTGTCGATGTACGTGTCGTCTTTTTTGCACGGTGTTCAGAGCAGATGTTGAGCAAGAATGAGAGCCAACCGAACTATATTTATGTTGAAGTCATGCAGTAAAGGTGGAAAGGCCATTTTTTACAAATGTTTGATGTTTCCCGTCTGATGGCTCAGAGGCAAATATGCTGAACCCTTTCGAAGTCTTGGCATTATGCAAGAGACGCGCCCCTTTTCATGGATCTTTATTTGACTCCTTCTTGAAAGATAGACCTTCCACCCTTCTCTCCACGTTTCAATTAGTCCCAAGGCATTTGATGCTTATCTGTTCGTAATGTAGTTTACCAATCATTTCATCTAATATGCCGTAAGCAATCCTGGTTCACACTTGCAGCATTGTATCCTTGGCTCATCAGCCATTCAACCCTCCTTTACCTTTTACCCTGCATCGCTTCTATCATTGCACCATATCCAAAAAAGAGAGAAAGGTAAAGCTGGGCAAATTGAATCTATTTAAAGTTATCTGTCTTTGTCCCATGTAGACTTCGCTTTGAACCTGAGCATGCATATCGCCGTCGGCGATCCTTGGATCTCCAAACGATCATTATTCAGGAAACCAAAATAACGGCATGTTTGTTGCCCCATTAACCTTGCAACATCAAAGAGAACAAGCCATTTTTAACACATGGATTCCTCAGTCATAAACTATAATTGTTAAAAAAATAAAAAATACATGAACAAATAATTAAAAAAAAAAACACTGTCTGACCAATAGCAGTAATTTGTGGAAAAATAGGAAACAGACCACACATGAGGCTTCTGCACCACAATGTCTCTGTGATGAAGAGCAGTGAACATATGCAGTGGGTAAAACTTTTTGTTTTTGTTTTTTTCATGTATTCACATTGATGAAATGTACCGGCTCCTACACACAAAGAAAGAAAGAAAGAAAAAATAGCCTCATACTGTCAAAAGCATTCACTTGAAACATACTACACACTCACAAGAACAGCAGAGCTCAGAACTCTACTTTTAATGATTTATTTGTACACTTTTGTCTATAAGCGAAAACACACACTAAGTGTAAGATGCCCTACGGGACTGATGATACACACAATTCCAAAACTGAATTGTCATTGAGACAATCCTTGCCGTTTCCCTTTGAGGAAACAGCAGCCGTCTACCAGGCGTGTGTGCCTTAAGTCCCCTGAAAAAATCATTGACAGTGAGAATGATCGGACACCCTGAATTAATTGGATTAGTGCTATTCCAGTCCTATGCGTGTCTGTTGTACTTACTGGTAACTTCGAATTGTCAAGGGAATTTCATTTGGCTGTTTTTCTTGTCATCTTCTCTCCGTTTTGTATCGTGTTTAATGTGTAAATTCGGGTCGTGGGCAACGTTCCCTTCAATTTTCCATGCATCTGAGCATTCACACAAACTCTACGTGCATTCATCGGACTACGGTGAGCAACATCAGACATGTACACGATGGCCAAACTTCTGTCTATTACACGATGTAGGTATGATACAAACAAACACAAAAAAAAAATCAAACCCACTGTATTGAATTGAAATGAATTGAATTGAATACAACTTCATTACATCAAAAGAGAGGCAATTATTGGATAGAGATGTGTACCATGAATAAAATGAGCCTGAGTTTGAAAGAATTGGTTAATCATCATAATGTTGAGTAAATTATGGCTTCGGTATTTCCTATTTGATAATACAAAATACATGAAGCGTGACATTACTGATGCTTCTCATCAGCAATACATGAGTATAAAAATGTTGGAAAGGGTAAACGTTGCATAATGGTGTTGAGATGCTTTACCTATGAGATAATAAGCTTCAAGAAGGCCCTCGTGGATTTGATAAGTTTCTCAAATTGACACTCTTGAGATTGAATGCTAAAAATTAATACTGTACAAAGGTGGTCAAATTAGTGGGCTAACTCGTAGTCTAACTTAAGATGCTGCCGGGTGGATGTCTGGTTGGCTCATCCGCCTCACAGTGTAGCAGTGCAGGCTTTGATTTCGGCTCTGGATTTCCTGGGTGGAGTTTGCATGTTCTCCCCACCGTCCCTCCGTGGGTTTTCTTTGGGTAGTCCACGGTTTCCTCCCACATTACAAAAACATACATGGCAGGTTGATTGGGCAGTCCAAATTGTCCCGAGGTGTGATTTTGAGCGTGAATGGTAGTTTGTCTATGTGTGTCCTGCAGTTGACTGGCAACCACTCCAGGGTGTACCCCGCCTCCTGGCCAAAGATCGCTGAGTGAGGATAAAGCGGTTCAGATGATTGACAGGTGGATGGGTATCAAAATGGTAGCACTTTACATAAATTTGAACAGAAACAAACAAATAGAAGTCACATGGACCCCCAAAAAAACAACATAAAGTTTTGGCTCTCCTCCACAGTTGTCTTTTATGGACTGTGTCTTGTTTACAAATGAAACAAATTGCAGTGATACAGTCGCAGTCCTACAATTTCACCTTATGTAGGTATTTGATGGAGTTGTCATCATCCAGTCTACACACCACGGAGTGGAAACACAAGAAAACTGCAGCATAACCAGAAATCGTTTTACCTGCTCACTACACTTGAAATTCCTTTCTGATTAGAATGTCAGCTGCATGTCATAAAAGTTTAAAGAAAAATTACCCGAGTGATTAAGATTTAGTTGCATATGCTAAATATTAATTAAAACATCAGCAACATTTTTACATAATTTAAGACTGCCTTATTCAAAAGTACTAATAATGTTGTCATTGAATACATGGAATGAACAGATACATCCAATTAAGAAAAATGTTCATCCTCTGCAGCTGTCAGGATCATGAATATATAATCTGGATGCCTTAATTTTTTTCGGTGATGTTAGATGCAGGTTCAGATGACAAATTGGTGAAAAGACATGGAGATTTTCATTATGCAAGCAATATTTCTTAAAAAGTGTTTTTATATGAGAATCCATTGAGTACTGCTTCATAAAACACTTCTAAATTTAGCAAGGAAACCTTCGTTCTGTTAATATTTTATTTAACTAGCACTTAAAATCAACTGTAACTTTAAATGGAATACTTCGGGAAACTGATGACAGATCCCCTAGGTTGCTTTTGTCTGACTTCCAAAGAGTCTAGAATTGTCACCCTCTGCCTCCCATTTACTTACACATATAGTTAAGGGACACTCCCAAAACAAAACGTGACCATATTTCCCAAACCTCTGCATCCCAATAAATGTGGCCAAGCAAAAAAAAAAAAAAAAAAAGGCCCAGCCGTTGCTGGCTCCCTCACACACACTGGCTCCATTCTTCCAGGCCATGAATTGGAAAAGGGGGGCGGGGGGGTGCTGGACCTTTTTAAGCCTATGTTAAAGAGTTTACTGGTGCAGACAGTGCACAAGTTCAGCTGGAAAGTTCCAATGAATGTACGTGCGTGTAAGCTCTTGCAAAGGCTTCAGCTGAGTGTGTTTTATAGATTTTAAAGCGTTGCAGTTTGCCTGTGTGCTTGTGTGTGGCTCCCCTGTCTGTTTTGTGTGCAGAAGTCTAAGGGCGCAGCTGGGTTCCATGCATTTTGAGGCCTACTGTGTGCATGCGTTTGGCACATGTGGCAGCGAGAGGGAGGAGGAGACCTACAGAGACAGCATGTCAGGATGTGTGTAGGACTATTCGGGCAGATGACCCCATGCACCCCTTCTGTTACACGCACACACATTCAAACCAATGCCTCCACCCACCCTGTAGCCTCATCCTCCAACCGCCAATGCTCTGGTCGGTACACAATGTTTCCACCGGGCGCAGACCGTCCATCTCCCTATGCAGGATGACTGAAGATCAACAAAGACAAACTATCAAAGGTGCACGTTAAGATAAATATAAGGTCTTAATTGGCTGTCCCTGCCACGTCCCACAAAATATATTAAGTCACTTGCTGATAAAACTATAATATGCATTAGTTTGTAGGGTTTCTTAACAACCCTCAAAAAATGGGAGTGTATTTCATATTTTAGTCACATTTTTTGTCACTTTATCTTTTTGCAAATACAATAACGGTTATGATGATGATGATACAAAGTGAAGAATAGTAAACTCAACTAAAGCAGAAATACTCATTGAAATACACATTCTATTTTATTATGTAATAACTTAGTGACTTACTTTTTCAAACTTCCACGGAAACTAACTACCCGTATGCTAAATATACGAGTACAAAACAAAAACTACATTTTGATTTTTTTTTTTTTTCTAAATGTACATTTTTCTACTTTTTAGATGAACAAGATGAAGTGTATGTAGTTAATGATGAGTAAAGTTGTTCTGTTCGTCTCTGTTGGATGATGTTGAGATGTACTTCTTTTCTGGGAGCATACAAATCTTTACCCTTTGACTCTCGTTAAAAATATCAATGAAAATCGGGGCACAAGATTGTAGTACCCCAAGCTGGTAGTCAATCAGCCACAGTCGGCTGTGATTTAGGCTTACGTAAACAGCTCTCACTGAAAGTCAGCTTGGATAGGCTCCTGCTCACCCAATCTTGTCCATCAATTTTATCTCCCTCCGCAGAGGTTTGTAAAAGACATCTACTGTCCTCTTCTGTTGTGAGAGGACGAATCGAATTTTCATTTTTATTTGGGAAAATTACTTTATGTGGAGAAAATAAATGTTTGTATCGCTCAAAGGTATTGTTCAATGTTTTTAAGTGAAACAAGTTTGGAATATTGACGGTGTATGCAGCTGGTTATGGAAAAAAAAACGGGATCAGTAAAACTTCTCATTGACAGGTAAAAAGATCGGGAATCAATGATCTTTGAGAAAATTGTGATTGGTGCACCTCTAATTTTTTTGTCCCATTGCTCTTACATAATATTATATGTTTACATGCACCACAGCAGGTCTGGGCAAAGTACGGCCCGAGGGCCACATCCACCTCGCCCGTAGTCTCTGACCGGCCCTTGCAGGGACCATGAAGTCAAAGTAAAACATTTGAAAGTTGTACCTTTATGTTATGTGCAGACATGTGGCCTCTCGTACAATTGAGTTAGCCAACAAGATCTACAATTTGTGAATGAAGTGTTGCAAACATTTTCGCTGTATTTTGTGACTTTTCTAACCCCATCTAGCAACTATTTTTCCAAAAATAGACTAGCAAAAATGAAGTCAGTGGTCCTATTGTTACCAACATTCTTATTTTCTGCATGGTCAGACTGTTCTACTGAAATACTATTGGCACATCTACAATTTCCTATCCTGTGCGGTATTGGGTGTATTATAAGTCATCATTGTATTATTATTCATCACTGTCAAAAATGTTATACTTCCAATTTATCTCTTGATTTGGGAGTGCTGATTAAGAACGGCTAATATGAGTTGGCGGTTGGCGCACAAAATTATTTTTGAAGTGTAAAGTGTCAAGACGTAATTTTAATGATGCAATTACAACATATGTAGCAATTTCTTGAAATAAGACAATATACTTTTTCAAAATCCAAACTCAAAGTTAAGTTTAGTTTGTTGGCTTGGCCCTCAGCAAGTATTCGGATTTCTGGGGCCTTCACAAAATTAATTGCCCACCTCTGGACTACAGGCTCGTCCACTAACATAAGGCACTAAAGTAGGTGACCCAAAGTTGAGACACTTCAAGTCTAATTTACCATTTTGAGGCTATTAATAATAAATAAATAAATAAATAAATCGGTAAAATTCCCCTATCCTATGACCTTCTTCAACACATTTGCAACACACTATGTCACGATTTTAGAATCAAAGCTTCCCACTGATTCCCGTCTTGTAGGTCCCTGTGGCTTTGAAATTCTGTTACGCATTCCAACATAACCATGTTGAAGCCCTAAACCTAAATGCTGTTCACTACTCGCACCATAAGGCCTTAAATCACAGAGAAATAACAGCAGCTCACCTTTGCGTCAGCCTCAGGCACAGAGCGACATCTCGACTCCCGCCTCACATTTCTTACTTTGTAGCCTTTGCCAAAGTCTGCCAATCCAAATCTCTTCCTCACCTGCCTCCTTATGGCTGCATCGCTCCGAAGGCACGGACCATCGAGTCACGCCATCTGCTTCACTGGGACATGCAGTGGAAAAGGGGTATGGGCTTCTTTCCTCCGTCAGTCTTCGTCCTCCCTCAAACTAATCTTTTACCCTCTCCTATCCCCTGTACCATTCCTCGTACTATATTTCTCTTCTTGGAAAATAAATCTTCCTGATCATTTTCAAGGAATTTATCAGCTCCCATTGCCATGACAACCATAGCCAACTTTGGACATGGGAAAGGGAACACGGGGAGCAGGGGTCGGGAGTTTAGGTGGGGCCTGTGAGTTTGTGGGGGAGTCCGAAAGACAGAGTAGAGACATTGTTGTATTGGCATTCATGGTGTCAGCAAACCAGAAGTAACGACTTGGCTCTGTTAAAGGAAAGCATTCAAAACTTTTCCGAGTCGGTGCATACATTAAAACCTCCCAACACAACATGACTTGACATTGGACGAAGGCTCTTATTTTCATTTGATCAGAAAAAGTATTGATCGGTTTCGGCACGACGTCAATGCAAGGTTCAAGGAAACGTGTTGAATCCACAATTAGAAATGTTGCAGTTCTTTAGAAATAAATGCTCAGAAGTCTCAACTTGATGACATTTTACGTAGCCAGCCAGCTTCTATATCACAGTCTACAAGTAACATTCTTTACTGTCCTCTGTGTTTACACAGGATGTCCATACGTGTTGTCAGCTCCTTATCAGGCTGTCACAGCGTTCCCTGTAAAGCAGACTTAGTGACATATTTTACAGTGAAACGACAGAGAGATACACTCACATGTAGGGAGATTGTTCGGGGGTGGTTGGAGGGGAAAAAAAAAAACTACTGACACCTCAGACTCCACTTCACAGCCAGTGAGGGAAGAAAGTGAGCAAGCCGCTAAGCCTTTCCTCCCGCAGCCGCCTGCAAAGTGGAGATATTACCGTTCACATTTGGATGGACGCATGGATCCCACTGTGGTGTGTGTGCGTGCGTGCGTGCGTGCGTGTGTGTGTGTGTGTGTGTGTGTGTGTGTGTGTGTGTGTGTGTGTGTGTGTGTGTGCGCTTAAGGTGTTTATCTTTTTTGCAAATGTCTATCAAGAAAAAAAACTTTGCACTTTGCATTGGCTTGTTTTAGGTCAGAATTTTTTGTGAGTTTGTTCAAAAGGGCAACATAACCGTAATTCTCTGTTGACAAGGTTGATCGGACTATTCAAGTAGTCGACTTGTTAATTTCAATACTCCACATTGACATTTTGGACTTGAGGAGGAGGAAGAATGCACAGGGTGAATGTAATTATGATGTCAATTTATACGGCGAATTTGCAACCCCCCACCACTCCCCCCAAAAAATTACTTTGTCATTTTTATTAAAACTGTCAGTATGACCTGACAGAGTGCACTGGACCAAAAAAAAAAAAAAAAACATCTAAAGACAAAAGGCATGACTGGCAAGGTGTCAATTAGAGGGCCACACACTGCTGAAGAGGATTCAGAGAAATTGCGAAATCCGCAACACTTCTGTTCGACAGGTAAGATTATCACCTTACCCTTCATTTTTAATTGAATGTACATTCCCCAAAATACAACTTCAAACCGGTAACAATGGTATTAGTTGGTCACATTCCATTATGAAAAAGTTATGCTGCCAAAGTAGCACATGCAGCCGATTTCAAGGTTTGAGCATTCCAAAACATGGCGAGCTGAACTGTAACACTTGGCAGAAACTGGCTTTAGTGATTTTGCTTAATTGCGACTGTAACATGAAAGATGCTCTTTTATTTTGTACAGTGAATGAATGCTGAGTAGGCTACGATTGAATGGGACATTCAAATGGCTACCACATAGTTTTGGGGTGGCCATAATTTTAAAATGTACGCCAGGATTATTTCCATGAGCACGCTTTGACAGGTTTTAGAACTGAACCGCTGGGAGGAACAAGACAAACATTTTCCAAGACACAGGGGCTCTATTGGATGTAATACTGTTTACTCAGAGAGCAGCGAGGCAATAATAGCATAATCAAACATGACATGATATCGTTTGCCCCCAGAGTCAACTGTTGATAGCAAACATTGAACACCAGCAAGTAACCAAACAGACGTAAAACCGGTGGTGCAAAATTCTATGAGGTAAAGACTCAAAAGGAAAACAGCTGGAGTTAGCGTAGAGACCAAAAGGATCACAAGGAGGAAGTCTGAGTGACTTGTCCAAAGCCTACTCTCATGACTTATGCACTTTCATGTTGCATTATATTTAATTATAGATCATACTGGGGCAGCCCCTAACACGGCCTGCTTGCCTCACATGTACAAACAGTTCAATAATTCAGCAGCGAACATGTAGGATAGGATGCAGCATGAATACAGCTGGAGAGAATATGCTCGCTTTTATTCAACTCTGTCCGGCGTTTTGCTGCAAGACAAAATGAGGATTCAATGATGTTCATGAAGGTCCAGTTAAAATAAAAATATATCTTTCAGGAAACTAACTGAAATTTTGATTTTAAAGGAGACAGAAAATAGCATGCTACTGGGAAGATACTTATCTCAAAATTAATACAAACCCATCCATAACAAGGACACTAAATTCCGTCCTTTTTCAAAATCACATTTTTCACATTTTGTCTTATGAGAACGCAATGCAAGAAATTTGAGATGCTGCATAATACCCTGTAACTTCTGCTTAGTTGTGCCAAGTTATCAAAACGGTTAGTGTATATAAGTGACAGTAAAAATGTATTTTACTTTAGCACTTAAGCACAACGCTTGAAATAAATGTTTTCCATCGCAGTTTGCAAGTCAACTTTTGCATTTTGCAACTCATTAAACACAATGAAAATCATAACTGGGAATCAAAGAGTATCTAAATTTTCAGACGGACACATCCGGACTAGCTTCACTGGTCTGGATGCATACATCAGTCCAACATCACCCAGTCCACCAAGACGCTACAGGAATGTACAAATTTCATAAAGAAAGAAAACGATGAAATTAACACAATCTTGTTTTGTGCGTGTGCGTGTGCGCGTGCGCGTGCGTGTGTGTGTGTGCATGTCCATGATAAACAGTCACCAGTGTCACTGCTTTCTGCTGTTTGGGTACTCTTGAGGCAAGCTATGTGCTATTTATGCCACAACCGCTAGCTAGAAGCGAGCTTCAGCTGGCTGGTGAGTCTAAATACGTAACAGAGTCGCTTCTAAGTAATCATCACCTCCATGGCAGCTAATAAAGTGAGCTTCTGACAAATATCATCTTCATGAAGGGATGATGAGATATAAAGTAAACAGAAGACAGAATATCAATTGCTATGCTAATATTGACATGCTTGGGTGAGCGAGTACACTTTTCGCAGAAGTCTGTCTGGAACTGTATTGAAGCGGAGCGTACCAAAATTTGAACAGCAATATAGCAGGAAAATTAATAAGTGTATGGAGAGAAAATTATATCCAATAACTGGTGTGACAGGACTGCCAACCAGAAATGAATTACCGTGAATTATGGCATACAGCAGCCTCTAAGGTTAAATGTATACTAATTGAAGATTATCAATATTTATCATTTCAATTATGGTATTTGTTTTTGTTTTTGTTTTCGTGTCTGTGGCACTTGCCTAATTTCCAATGGTCACTGACTGATGGGACTAGCTAAAAGGTGGAGTGGTAGTCCAAATGGGTGTATGTTTACAGTGGATAGCCCTTAGGTACTCAACTACATATCAGGCTGAAAGGGCTGTGTCATGAACAAATGTCATCAGTGATAGCCATTGTGAATTACATACTGTATAATTTTGATACCTTGGGATTTTTTGGCAGACAGCTTTTCATTTCCAGATGTAGTCAGCATGTTGAACATTGTGGGAGGTTCATATTCAATAATCAAAAATAATCATGTGTTACTATGTGGTGTTGTTTTATCGTTTACTCAACTCGTTTTGGATAAAATGTCATTTTAAAGCTGTACGGTGTGATGAAGGATTGGGGCTCTACTTTCTAAAACTGCACAGAGGCAGGGTAGACCTTATGGTATGAATTTTCTTGTATTTTTTAAGGCGTTGTGCAACAATGTGTGCACGAACACAGCCGACTGTATTCCATCCCGGCCGAAGCGGTTCTTCTCATTCCCTTGAAATGCTGCACGTGAGGGGTGCAATGATAATCTATGAAATACATGGTGGAAAAAGAAACTGGCGCGCAATTATAAGGAACTGCAAGCAGACCTCCACGGGCGACTGACGTTAAGTTGGCCACTGAGCTGTGATGTTGGCACTTGGAGATCATTCATGTCCGTGTGTGACTCCCGCCCACATGCCTATAGCTGTGCTGCGCCCAGTGAGATGATTTTAGAAAT
Organism: Hippocampus comes; assembly: GCF_001891065.2. Lineage (NCBI taxonomy): Eukaryota > Metazoa > Chordata > Actinopteri > Syngnathiformes > Syngnathidae > Hippocampus > Hippocampus comes. The sequence goes on along the minus strand of NW_017805467.1, from coordinate 1,163,026 downwards.
TGATCATAAAGATCATCAAGTCAAGTCAAGTACAACTTTATTGTCAAATGTGATGTATGTGCAACATACAGCACAGATGAAATTTCTACCCTCTCAAGACAACATAAAACATCATATTAACAACAACAACAACAACATAATAATAATAGTAATTATAATAATACCACTACAGTACCATGATTAAAAATAATAATAGAAGTCACTAATGGTGTAGCGGTGTCCTCACTGAGAAGGTATGAGCGCAGTGTGGAATTGGTTACAAATCAGTGACGGTGTGGATGACGGTGTGAATGGTTGTTCCTCTCGCTATGTGCCCTGTGACTGACTGGCAACCGGTTCAGGGTGTCCCCCGCCTACTGCCCGAAGACAGCTGGGATAGGTTCCAGCACCCCCCGCGACCCTTGTGAGGATGAAGTGGATCGGAAAATGAATGAATGAATGAATGAATAATGTGGTGTGCAATTAATTGATTTCTGAATTTTTTTGATGATTAAAATTCGACACTGGACATTTTTCGCAGAGCTCTGACTCTGTCTGCCTGTGCCTCAATGAAACTCACCAAAATCGCATTAGACAAGTTGAGGGGACTTTGTGCCACCAACATGTTCAGATGCACCGGGGACATATGAAACGCCTTCAGTACGCCAGAACGCCCACCATGGCGTAGAGTGGTCTCCCAAAGATGCGGCAGTTTTGACGCACGTGCGCAGCTGTGTGGTCTTCAAATATAGAGCTCTCGTTGTCATATTTGACCTTCACTACAGTAAATATTTTTACCTCAAATATCACCTAACAATTATCGCCTTGTGTTGAAAGATAATTGGTTGAATTGTATAATTTTTGAATTTATGTCTCAGAAAGAACTGTATTTATATCATGAAATATTCTGACAGTAACTTTAAATGTGTATTTCCATCTGGCACACAGCAAGTAACAATAAAGCAGGATTTAGCCTGTAGAGACCGAAAAAAAAAAGAAAAAAAAAGATTTAAGATCCAGGTCAGACACTGGCAGTCTAAAACTATGTTTCCACCAACATTTTACTTTTTGGAGAAATAATGACAAACCCTAATCCAGCCTAAATTACCCCCACAGGAAGTGTAAAGGGGATGACAATGGCTAAAACTATGGTTTCTAAATAGTGTGACATCATACCTGCACAACACAAATACAAACACAATTATATAAGTCAACTGAAATAATATCTACACGGTGGTGGTAACAATGAAATGCAATGCAATGTGTCAGAAAATGGAAAAAAGATATGATTTATGGGACAGCCAGCAAAATGTGATGTGGGGATAGAGTGACAAGCTAGCAAGAGAGCGGGAGTGTGAGAGGACTAGATGCAATGAACAAGAAGCATCCAGAATGAATTCCCTGAGATGGTCATGCATGGCTGAGCTGAATTGGCCTGGATTGAGGAGGTGAAGGCTGGGTGGGGGTTTGAGCGGCTTCTGCACGTCCAGCTGGACAGAAAGACGACAGAGAGCGAGAGGCCCCCGGGTGCTGACAGGTGTAGGCCTCCACTCCAGCTGAGGCCTTAAAGCTGACCTGAATATTTGGATAGCTCTCTCTCTCCGTCTCTCTCCCTCTTATGTTTGCTGTTTGCCATGGGATTTAGTATGGCTTTTCTAATGTGGAGGCTGCAACACAATGACTATTAAACTTGCCGCTTGTGATATAGTCGAACTGATAAAGCTTTGTTTTGTCATCTAAACCATCCCATGCGGTGAAAATACAATGCAACAAAATGCATCTAAGGCCTGGTACATGCATATGATTTTTTCAAGTTTTCAAGGATTTTTTTAAAAAATCTGTAACAGACCCCCACACATGAGCATAGAAATTGTGTGACTCCATTTTGGTCGTATTGTCTCAACACAGAACACGACATACATTCAGATCATGTCCCACCATCGATTGAAAAACAAAGAGTTCCTCCTGTTTCTATGTATTAACAACTGGCATTCACATGAAAGAGATTCAAAACTTTCCAATTAAATGTCAACACTGAGAGCACATTAGACTAAAAAGTGATTTTTTCATCTTCCTTTCAACGTACTGTGATTTGAAATGTCTACATGCAAAAAATAATAATTTGCTTACTGCCTTATTATGGGATGATGAGTAAACCAGCATTCCAACATGACAAGTTAAAATAATAAGGTCACAGCTGCTGGGAAAAAAAGGGGCTATTTTTTTCCTCTGCTAAAGTACTATACTAAACAATGAATTAGAGCAAAATCAAAGGCTGCTGATTTGCAAGCAATGCTGCAATTAGTCTTATGATGAAATTGGTGAATGGAATATGGTCAACTGGCATTTTCCCCCCTACGAAACAAGTGCTTGAAATTCCTATTTATAAAAGCATTTAAACATTCCCAAAAATAAATAAATAAATAAATTATATATATATATATATATATATATATATATATGTATATATATGTATGTGTCCTGCAAGGAAATCCACGAGAACACTCTCTTGGCACCAAACAGTACATTTATTATGATTGAGGAAGGCAATTTTGTCTTAGCTGTTAAATATGAGACCGACATGCAAGCTTGTGCATCCGTGCATACCCAAGGCAGACACACAACACTTGAAACAAGGTTCTCACGTCCATGCACCCAACCACCCATACTCATACTCATGTGGATATTATCAGTTGTGCTCAGCTGAGTCTCCAGGCTCGTCCGGTCCCCGTGGCGAAGCGGTGACCAGGGGAGGAAGAGTTTATCTGGGCTTCAGGCCCCCTCCCTTGGCCCCATGCCTTGGCTCCAGAAGCTGGGAGGCAGATGCCATGCAGGATCCCGGGGAGGACTGTTACTGTGGACAAAGCTTGTAGCATTTAACGCAGAAGGGACAAGCTTTTGAACCTCAGCGTCCATCTTTGTGTCCGTGCAGAGGATGACGGTAACAGCTTTTAGTAGGACCCAATCGCTTTTCCCACATGGATGAGATCAGCACTTACAAAAGGATGCATTCGAGACAGTTATTTCTCTTGCACCTTCATTTAATGAGGTACGAAGTAACAGTCATGGATCACAATGACAACTTAAGGGTAATTATAAGACATTTTGGACAATTCCATGCTTCTAACCTTCTGGGAACCGTCTGGACAAAGCTCTTTTCGATAACAGCATAATTAAAAAAAAAAAAGGGGGAAAAAAGCAGTTTAGCTACTAAAAAGGAACAAATCTCCATTTTAACTGATCTTTAGGTTTATTAAGCGTCACCACTGCCAATTATTTCGTCCATTAAGTGTTGTTTTCTTAAGTAGATCCTTAGGGGGATTTAATGATGGTGATGAGTACGGTGGAAAGGGCATTTTAAGCGTCATGCCATTTTTTGAATGAATTGAAAAGATGTATACTTTCATACAAGCAATCAACCAGCTCATCACAACACTTCGCATGGACTCATTGCATCATCTCCGTCATTCACAATAATTTCCTCTGTGAAACGAAAGGCTTTTCTTAGCCCTAACAAAGGCAAGAACAGGTGTTTGCTGGAATGCGCAGCTGAAAATCTCCAGATGAGTCTTGCAGCTAGTTAACAGCTTTGAAAGGTTCCTTTCGTCTCAGAGAATTAAGCCAAGTGTTCACAAAACACGAGTCTAAATATAGGGATGGAACATGAAACAGATTAACGCCACAGAGTGATGGGTCTAGAAGACGGCAGCACACAGCTTTCTTCCCGCTTTGACTGGCACGGCTTTGAACCCCATGGATTGAATTCAGTGAGTAAATATATGTGGGTGTGTATGTGCACGTCTACCTAGGAGCCTTACTGTGTATCTTCTCCGAAAAAAAACAAGGGTGAATAACAGTTCAGGGTTTGGGGCAAATCCAGTGCGTTCAAATGTCTGGTGGATGTCTAGGGCATGCGACGCAATGCGGTACATTAAATATGACGCCACCGGAGGTTTTTTTTCCCCAAGATGTACATCTTCCTCGAGGCTGTTTAGGGGTATTATCGACAGCCATTTTAGCTTTGGGGGTGAACCATGTCGTTCAGGTTTGCAAAGAGCCCCCCCCCCCGACCCCCCTTCTCCTTTGACAACAGTAAACGCTTTTTCTTCGTTCGGCGAAAACTCGGCGTATTTTAATATTGAATTTTTTTGCCTTTGATGTGCAATCACACATGCGCATAGCTGCCACTCGCACAATTACACAGACACAATGCATTTGCTGAGATGGAGCGACTGCGGTGTGTTTGACCCATTTTGCAGAGGCAGGCTTTTGCTTTCATAACGATAGAGTGTGAAGGAGCGCATGTGTGTATGAATGCATATCCAGTAGCTTGCAACAGGGGGATGTAGCACAGCAGGCTTTTTAAATCTTGAAATGTGCTAAGCTGCTGTCTGGTTAAAAAAAAAAAAAAAGTCTGTATTAACCATTCGCTCAAAAAATGCCATTTTCCACGTAACGAAACTTCACTGCTGAGAATAGAATATTGACAAGACTCAATACATTTGAGTTATTTTGTTAGGTTGTATGTGGTGAAAGCTATTTTACATACCGGTAAAGCTCTGAAGATGTTCCTCAAGCGGTTATGAAGTGTTGTCTCACAACAGTGGAAGGGTGTCACTGACATTATATTTTGTGTCACGATAGTATGTTGCCTTATTCCTGTCACTTCCCGTTAAGGCTGGAGACAAGTGGAACGGGCGCCTTGCCTTGAAGCTATCGCAGTAAGGGTGTCTGCCACGAAGTAGAAGGAAGAGGTATAGGAGAGGTCATGGTGGTGGGCGTTTGCAAGTGCCACAAAAATCAGGGAGCGGCTGCCGACCCTTGCGGCGCATCATGGCAGCAGTCAAGTGAATGTGAAAACAAGAGAAAGCTTTGCGGAATATTGATTTAATGCCGCATCCGGGGCAGGGGAGGGCGGCAAGATGCGCGCTCCAGATTACGTGCGCTCTATTTCCTACTCAGTCAAAACCTTGAGTTCCTCGGCCTCCACGCTCACAGAACCAAGTGGAGACAGTGATGATGTTCTTTCATTGGCTTTTGTGAAGTTCAGCGGTGTAAAAACCAGTGAAGGATAAGAACAAAATATACGGTACATGTAAAATAATGATCCCTTTGTTTATCTAGAAAACATCAAGGCATCTCCTTGACATTCAAACATATTGCTTGTGCCTTTCAATTAGCTTCCTGCCTTCTAAATAATGAATGGCCTCAGCCCTCATTAGCATCAAGCATACAGTAGATTAGGAAATTTGGTTCAGGTCTATTCGACACACAATACACTTATTGAAATAAAGGATGTGCAGGACATAAAGGTTTGTGTTGGGTGTGACCAGTTTTCACTCAGAAAAAGAGGAACAGCCTTAGTCTCACTGAATTCAACAGCCACCATTGTGATTGCAGGTTGTTGTTTTTTTTTTCAGTCTGTATGGGGATATGTTAAATATGTCATAAATACTATTTTACAACAGTAGATGACCCCTCCTGCAGATGTTGCTGTCAAATGTAGATCACATGTTAAAATGGGTCCCGAAGGTTCATATCAATTCCAAATATGTTGACATATTCATATACAACATGACTATACAGTTCATGGAGAAAAACAAAATGTGTTCCCCGTTCCCACTTATTAATGCTTTGAGTATGATGTGCTTTTTAAAGAGTTGCAATTATTCCCTGAAACATTTCATCATCACTAATGACCACATGATTAGGGTGGCAGCCAGAGGTGAGGTGTCAAGAAGAACAGCTAAAATGCGCTTCCCCAAAAATATTTTAACTTTCTTTGAATTGAATGCACTCACTCGTCCAACCCAGACACCCCCCCCACCCCCCACAGCCATCGCGGATGAAAATGATGAACAGAAGAGGCGCACTCCCATTGTGGTGCACAGCCAAGTGAGGAGGTGCCTCTGCTGGCGTCCTGGGCCAATGGAACAAGGCGCAGCTTGGTCGCAGTGTGCGCGCCTGGCCAATGGCGCGCGCCTCCCTGCTCACATGACGCCTTTCTATATGTTGGCTCCTCTCTCAGCGCTCAATAGCGACCAGCCCAGGCATCAATGCAGACTTAACACCGGACAAATCGGGCGTGCAGCATCAACGGTATGTGCAATGACAATGTGTGCTTAAAAAAAAAAAAAAAAAAAAAAGACCAAAAAAAATTTTTTTGAAATATCACCTGAAGATGTGCACATGCTGACTCTCACTGCCGAGGAAGGACACATTTTTTTTTTGCAAGCAGACGACCGGAGCCGCACGGCGGCGAGACATAAACGCCCATAAGTTGCTGAAATGAATCGTAAGTAGAAAATATTGATACACTTCTATTCGTAATTGCTGCTCTCAATAAATCCATTTCACAAATACCAGTTTTCACTGTCGGCATTTAGAAGGATTCGCAAGCTTTGTTCTTTTAAATGTGCTACTTTTATGCGCGAACGCGTGAGCTCAAAGAGGAATTAAACATACTGAAATGCTGTACGAAATGTGAAACGTTTTCTTGTCATGTCACCTCTCCTTGTGCATCGACATGATTTCTTTTCTTTGTGATACATGCGAGTAGGATGGGGGTCTGGGGGAGGAGGGGGGGGCAGCTGTCTGCACAGCGCCATAGCATGAAATATAGATAAAAAGCACGCGGTAAACCCGATGACCCGAGCCTTGCTGTCTGGCTGGCTGGTTGTGCACCCGCTCCACAAGGCTCAATGAGGACAATTAGGGAGGGGTGCCGGGGTGGCCAGAGGGGGGAAAAAAATGAGTTCTTAAAGGACTCTATAAACGGGCCAGCACTTCACTTCACCCCAAAGGGGTGGACGGTCCATAACCTCGTTTGTCAGGCCCGAAGGCTGACTACTTCAGTAAATAATTCGATCAATAAATAAATTTCAGACATATACTTTTCGGTGGACGGTTGAAAAAATGTGAGATACATTTTCAGGAACAACACCCTCTCCTGACTTTAGTCCATTTCCCAGCCGCATAACATTGCCCCCCATTCCCACCACCACACCCTAGAGATGTCATGTCACAATCAGAACCTCTTTATCGATTTAAAATTGGTGGGGTCACAGCTCTGTGCGGTGGGGGATGTAGAAATGATGTACATTTCAAAGTCGAGCTGGAAAAATGGGGTCCTTGTGATTGTGCGTTTGTTCTGCACAATAACAGGGAATGGCATGCGGGACCAGCGCCATTTGATGTTTGGAACGGCTTCATATGGCTTTAATTAGGACCTATAAAATGTGTCTGCCCTATTCTCTAAGGCGGCACTGAGGAGCTACAAAGAGGGGGAGTTGATGTATTAAAAAAAAAAAAGGAAAGCAACACAGAAAGTCACTTAGCTGAAGATGTTATCAAATTTTTATGAACCTACTTTTTTCCTTCGCTGCACCCCTCTCAACCCCTCCCTTCCTTGATGCTCGTGGTATGTAGGCAACATTCTTATTCCTGCTTTGTCGGCATGCACCTCCCACCCTCCACGGCCAGCGCCACCGTTAAACCTGACCACTACCTACAGTCGCTCTAACCACCAGACCCCTGGAGGCTAGACATAATGATCAAGAGATGTTCCAGTACGCCTGAAACACAGGCGGATCTTTCATATTTTTTTTTCCTTATTCTATTATTTTTTATGTCCGCCTACTGCCCCGCCCCCCCCCCCCCCCCCCGCACGTCCTTGTCTATACTTAAGGCACGCAATGTTGTTTAGGAGTTACTGCTCATGTGGCAAGTGTGTGTAGTTTCCACACTTACTGCTGCTGTTGTGTAGACGACAGTGGACCCCTGCTATTCAATAGTAATAGTGACTGAGCCCAACCGCGAAGAGTACATTTCAGTGAATAATTGACGATGATGATGATGATGATTAATGACTGTAGCAGTGGGGTGTGGCGTAAAACAATAAACATTTGACAGCAACGTGTAGGAGTTACATCGACGGCACTCCTGTGCTGGTGGGACGTGCAGCTGCATCGCCGAGGTGATGTAGAATTAACACGCTTCAGTGTCATAAGGGATTCCACTGGTTTCGATGCGGTCTTTTGTCCTCATAAGACCATCGTGTTGTGAGGGAAATCAGCCACGGAAAACACGGGCGACGCCATCACTTGGAAATGGAGCAAGTGAGCGTGTGCGTGGAATTTCCACCTTCTGCCGTCCACCAAGTTTGGCTGAGCGGACAACTAGTTTGATGTTAATTTTTGGCGTGACAATAACAATTGCTCTCTCGATTCAAGATATGCTACTATAGAATGAATAACATTTTGCCACGAGAATAAGAATAATTTTCAGATTTAAAATTTTTTGCCAATTCTCATTACACTTAACTGCGATTCATGTATAACGGACCATAATTTCCCAGTAAAAGACATCTGTGAATAGGTGAATTGTGGACTGCCAAACCGTGAATATGCGGGGTTCCACTGTACATACCGTAAATGTTTGATTGGAGGATGGGTGACACACACAGCTACAGCAGACATTCACAAAGAAACATCAAAGACTTTTATGCGTGAGTGTGTGTGCATCTCTGTGTGTGAATGCCAGTTTTATCACACATGCCGCTTCATGGAATCTGCAGTTATTTTGTTCTCTCTTTGTTCACTAGGTGAAAAAACTGTATAAGGGCTGAATTGCATTGTCTTCTATGTTCATTCATACTTCATATGTACTAAGTAGGATGTCCAAAATTAACTTTACACTTAAATTAGAACTGAAGATTAGATGCCATTTTCTTCCTTTCTTTCTTTCTTTTCTTTTTTTTAAGACAAGACCCTCAGTTGCTGACTACGCATCTCCACTTTACTCAGGAGCTGGGTGCTTTCAGCTAGAGGCTGAAAGTTGTTTCCGAATTCGAGCAGAAAGAAACACTAATTATAGGAGGTCGTTTGTAAAAAATGCAATAGCACACATCCGTTTTTTTACTTATTCTTCAAGAGCATCTTTCGTTTGAGAAGGGCAGACGTCTTGAAGTGTTGGTTGGTGATTACATCATCCAAATGTTGCCGGGTTTGTGTGATGAGACAGAATATTTTATAGAAAACTGTCGTTGTAGATTGATAGTTGGATCTCTACACACACACACATACACACACACACACACACACACACACACACACACACACACACACACA
>NW_017805467.1:1152088-1153813 GCF_001891065.2 Hippocampus comes | reverse complement strand
CCCCGGCACGTCCTTGTCTATACTTAAGGCACGCAATGTTGTTTAGGAGTTACTGCTCATGTGGCAAGTGTGTGTAGTTTCCACACTTACTGCTGCTGTTGTGTAGACGACAGTGGACCCCTGCTATTCAATAGTAATAGTGACTGAGCCCAACCGCGAAGAGTACATTTCAGTGAATAATTGACGATGATGATGATGATGATGATTAATGACTGTAGCAGTGGGGTGTGGCGTAAAACAATAAACATTTGACAGCAACGTGTAGGAGTTACATCGACGGCACTCCTGTGCTGGTGGGACGTGCAGCTGCATCGCCGAGGTGATGTAGAATTAACACGCTTCAGTGTCATAAGGGATTCCACTGGTTTCGATGCCGTCTTTTGTCCTCATAAGACCATCGTGTTGTGAGGGAAATCAGCCATGATGATGATGATGATGATTAATGACTGTAGCAGTGGGGTGTGGCGTAAAACAATAAACATTTGACAGCAACGTGTAGGAGTTACATCGACGGCACTCCTGTGCTGGTGGGACGTGCAGCTGCATCGCCGAGGTGATGTAGAATTAACACGCTTCAGTGTCATAAGGGATTCCACTGGTTTCGATGCCGTCTTTTGTCCTCATAAGACCATCGTGTTGTGAGGGAAATCAGCCACGGAAAACACGGGCGACGCCATCACTTGGAAATGGAGCAAGTGAGCGTGTGCGTGGAATTTCCACCTTCTGCCGTCCACCAAGTTTGGCTGAGCGGACAACTAGTTTGATGTTAATTTTTGGCGTGACAATAACAATTGCTCTCTCGATTCAAGATATGCTACTATAGAATGAATAACATTTTGCCACGAGAATAAGAATAATTTTCAGATTTAAAATTTTTTGCCAATTCTCATTACACTTAACTGCGATTCATGTATAACGGACCATAATTTCCCAGTAAAAGACATCTGTGAATAGGTGAATTGTGGACTGCCAAACCGTGAATATGCGGGGTTCCACTGTACATACCGTAAATGTTTGATTGGAGGATGGGTGACACACACAGCTACAGCAGACATTCACAAAGAAACATCAAAGACTTTTATGCGTGAGTGTGTGTGCATCTCTGTGTGTGAATGCCAGTTTTATCACACATGCCGCTTCATGGAATCTGCAGTTATTTTGTTCTCTCTTTGTTCACTAGGTGAAAAAACTGTATAAGGGCTGAATTGCATTGTCTTCTATGTTCATTCATACTTCATATGTACTAAGTAGGATGTCCAAAATTAACTTTACACTTAAATTAGAACTGAAGATTAGATGCCATTTTCTTCCTTTCTTTCTTTCTTTTCTTTTTTTTAAGACAAGACCCTCAGTTGCTGACTACGCATCTCCACTTTACTCAGGAGCTGGGTGCTTTCAGCTAGAGGCTGAAAGTTGTTTCCGAATTCGAGCAGAAAGAAACACTAATTATAGGAGGTCGTTTGTAAAAAATGCAATAGCACACATCCGTTTTTTTACTTATTCTTCAAGAGCATCTTTCGTTTGAGAAGGGCAGACGTCTTGAAGTGTTGGTTGGTGATTACATCATCCAAATGTTGCCGGGTTTGTGTGATGAGACAGAATATTTTATAGAAAACTGTCGTTGTAGATTGATAGTTGGATCTCTACACACACACACATACACACACACACACACACACACACACACACACACACACACACACACACATATATATATATATATAT
>NW_017805467.1:1056434-1150857 GCF_001891065.2 Hippocampus comes | reverse complement strand
ACACACACACACACACACACACACACACACACACACATATATATATATATATATTATGCTACATATGTATATTATGTCAGTGAGATCCATAAACCTGGAAAAACAAAATGCATGTTATTTATTCTCTCTTGCAGCTGTCCAAAAAAACAAAAACAAAAACCAAAAAAAACATTGACTGTTGAGCCAAACATTGACAGTTTTGGTAAACATGTTTGTTAGGGGATTATTTGTAGCTTCCGCTTTCAAAAGAAGCGTAATCTTGTCACATGTGACAAGTGTAGAAAAAATGCACACAGTGTACAGGGGTCCAGTCGCAATCCTGGCACTTGTTTGTGTGTTTGCTGAGAGCTGACATGTGTCATGGCTTCAAGGAGATTGAGGATATCTCTTCCTCCGCCACCACCCTTTGAAGGGGGAAGTAATAAAAAGTTCAATGGGTGCAACAAGCTGTTTTTCCCTCCTACACTTTGAGGCTTTCTACCTGGAGATGAATAGGAGGCCCCTCCATAACGAAGTGGGAAAAGAGAACGTTTTATTGAAGGCTAAGGATGTGGGGGATGCTCTTACAATTTATAGACACTTGGTGTGAAATAGTCTAATACATACCAGCACTGCTACATAAAAAACAAATAAATAAATAAAGGTCCCTCTCTCGTTACGAAAAATGTAACAGAATTGCAAAGGACTACGCAAATTATGCAAACACTCGCTTTAAGTAGGTCAAATGTAAACAGTCCGGTTAAATCCTCCGTGCAATGAAATGGTGCTTTCCTTGTGTGATGGTGCAACCTCCATGTTAATGACTTTGGACAATCACAAAGACACAGATTAGGATTTTCAATAACCAGATTTATGCGTGAAGGGGTGAAGTCATGGTCAGTGCAGAGTCATTCAATTACCACCGTGCCCTTTCCTGGGAAAAGTCCCCAGCCGTAAAGAGGTTAATTGTTTTTGAATCTCCATCCGTGGGGAGAAAACGGACGATTGGAACGGGATTGGGGGGGCGGATAATTGGGCCGCCTATGGATTTCCACAAGTCTTCCAAAAGAAAAAGAGGTGGAGGCGGAAATGCACGGAAGTGGTGTGAAAGGACCGCGTTGTGTGAAGCCGCCGCAGGAGTTGCCTGGTACTTGCAGGGAGAGGGAGCACCTCATTCCAGTTTAGCCCACAAGATGACCTTTGACCCTCACATACTCCTCCTTGCTCCAGGTGCAAGCCCTCACTGCCTTCAGCTCCCACACAGACGAGCATTACAAGTTAGTTTTTCACACTGTTAGCCCCAGATGATTCCAAAAAATACATAAATTGCCCCTTCTTCTGAAATGTTTCCTGCTCTGGAAAATTGATTCCACACCTTTCAAAAAGGGGGCGAAAAAAATGATGACCTGAAATGGTGCAATAATCGCAGGAGTGCTAATCAGAAGCATGTCATGTAGAATTACTGCAATGTTTGATAACAGCAACGCAAATCACCTCAGGCCATTCGTGAAAGTTTCCTCGCGCTATTAATAAGTGTTAGTAAATTTCAAGAAGACGCAGAAGGAGCAAGCCCTCTGCATGGCCCACTGGTTAAAGCACATCGAGGTTAATGAAGTAATCTTCACACTTGCTGCTCCCATCTGGGGGGGAGAGGGAGGGCAAGGCAGATGCTGGCTGCCCTACACTGTTGCAACATACACGGAGGAACATGGCAGCGCCATATAGCTTGATGAACACATTTAACATTTGGCCTCTGGTTAAGGCATTCATCTCCCTCGATGTTAACTACGGAAGCGTGTGTGGAGTCAATATTTTTGACTGGCACATACGTTTGGACGTATTTGCAAGTTTCTTTAAATGTACTTTCACAATACATTTGGCTGTAGTTGTAGTCTAATTGCTGCAAACATTTTTTTTCCCATAATGCCATAAGGTATTGACTTGGACATGCGCAAGAAAAAAAAAGCATTTTGCTTAGATTATATGCTTATTCATACATTTTATGATTTGTGATGTCTGCAGTGCATGATTTACCTTTCGTCTTTTTTTTTCCTGGTATTGATTCGCGCATGTATATCCCAACTTCCATATTGATATAATTTATTTCAAATGCTAACCACACATTAATATAATACAGTTGCAGAGAATAACAAGACAATGCCTAAGTACATTTTTCAAAAATGTTTTCAATTTTAGAGCTAAATTATATGTTTGGTCTTATTTGGTCTCTCTCTCTCTCTCTCTCTCTCTCTACAGTATATATACAGGTATATATAAATGATTTGTTACCATAGCATCTACACATAAATTCATGATGAACACGTCACAATCACAATTTACATGACAGTCGTCTTCCACCAAGAAAAACTGTCCCTAAATTCGAAAACCTTCAGCCTAATTCACAGTTGTTATTGTTAGTACATGTGAGGACACATCATTGCACATGATCGATCATACAGAACATAAAAAGGTGATTGATGTGTACTCATAAGTAGAAATGATATATTCTTGATGCACGAATTAACTGTAAGAGTGCAATGAGGACTGCCTCCAATGAATGAAACAAGAGCGAAAACAGCGATATAGTTGAAAACAAAACAAACGTTGGCATGGCCATGATCGCACCCTACTTGGTGGAATCTGATTGAAAAGCGGAGCCTTAATGGGACGGTTATTGAGCCCCAGGGCAGCTTGACTTGACGACCACCCCTTTTTAGCCCACTGGTTTGCAAATGTACAAAAGCAAAAGTAAGCAGCATCTTTTTCGAAGAACATCTGAGGGGGATGAATGGGTAAAAGGGGATCATAATAATCCTAGTTCGATGCATGGGAAGAAATAAATGGAGCTATTTCTCAAAACCTTCTTTTGGCCTCTCGGGAATGGATTGGACCATTTTCTTCACTTGAATGATTAAAAAAAATAAAAATAATAATAAAATCCTCTTACTTTTGACAAAGCGTCAGAGCCGGCGCGAGCGTTCATCTCAGATTAGCTCTTTGTACTGTAATCAGAGGTGAAAGGCTAGCGGTGGGAGGGCTGGGGTAGGACAATTCGTCTGCCAAGTTGAAAAGAGAAAATGTTCACATTTTTGTGATCGTGTATTTGTCGGATGGTCCGAGCAAAGCTTCATATGATTTAAATGAGGAAGTTCGCCTTGAAACCAGCAATATGTCGGGTTAGAGTCATTTCTCAGATGAACGCTCTCCTGTGCTCCCAACTTTTCTTGAGCTGACATAGGCACTGTCTGAGCTTTTTCTCGCAGAACTAAGCTTGTACAACATTTATGCGGCGGTGAAGATGAAAAGACATCATCGCTTCACTTCATGTCAGCCAATCCCTCCCAAGAAGTTCAGTCGAGCTCTCGTCTCGTCACCCACCATAAGTATCTGTTTCTAAAAATATCCCTGACTCCTACTTGTCAAATTTGCCTTCGTACTGTTTGTAAATTCATGTTTTTTGTGCAGCAAGACTTCATACCTCAAGAGGCAAAAGTGAGCTATAGTTGTCGTCTGAATTTAGATATTTGACGCAGCCCATGTTCTCATTCATTTTTGTGGTCATAGCACCAAAGGAAAGCGGGCAATCCTGTCTTCAGTTGTCCCACTGTGTCGCTTTTGTGTGCCAAAGCATAAACTAGCATGTTACGGCTTACCTACAAAATTGTACCGAAAATTGCAGGGCTTCAGGTTGAGAAGTCAGGCCATTTAACATGAAGAGAGGACACATAATTACTTGGGTAGGTATCTTTAGTTAGCCTGTTTTTCAGTTTTCGGTTTTTCCACTTTCTGAGCCTTCTATGCTTGAAAACCTCCCATGAATGAAACCGTACATATTTGGGGTTTTATCGTCGATGAGGGACCATCGGACGTAATGAAGTTTTGTTTCTCAGCGTGAGTCGGGAAGACTCATGATTACCAGTGCTTCTCTCATTGTCTCTCATCATCTCCCATCTAATTGAAGACAAAATAACGAGGCAATGGGGTCTCGCTTATCATTCTGCATCAGTGGCGCGCTCTATGGAACGTGCCCGTTTGTTAAAATGACAAGGGGGTCGTTGACGTATGGGTACTTGAATTCAGTCAAGTTTGTTTAATTTGGCCCCAAAAAGGCGGACAATTATGCTACATTTCCCAAGAGACTGCTCATTTTGGTCAGCCTATCTACTTCATGGCCGCCCACCCTTGTAAACACTGGATGTGTCTAGGTCATATGTTGGGCGGGGTACAGCGAGGGCGAAAAGGGGGGTCTTGCCGAGGCGGGAAAGGATTTGGTGGCGGTCTGCCTCTGGAGGAGTTGTCTCATATGATTAGGGGAGCCGTGTGGGGAGGGTCCCCCAGTGCCTGGCCTCCTTCACCTCCCTAATATGCCCTGAATAGGCCCCCCTCCACTGTGCGTTTGTTGTGGGCTTTGATGGGGGGGGGATTATGTCTGGCCATGGTTTAGGAGTGTTTGTCATCTCCCCCCTCGAGGCCCGCATTGGTTCCTTTGTCTGGGTGTCAGGCATGGGTACAATGTCACAGTACACAATGTGCTTCAACAATAAGGGCATCTCGGGTGAGGAACGAACACAGGATTTCGTGTCTGGGTTTGTCATTTTCATCAAATTGGTTTAATGGTTCGGGAACTGTGAGTGGCAATCTACACATCTACAACAGACTGGGGTTAGTGCTGTAACATCCATATTCATAACTCTTTTATAATTTCCTTAAATTGATCTCTGTGATAACGAACATTTTCTCTGTATGGTTTCTCTCAACCGGGGGATTTACACTTCAAGGTTCAAGGGACACAATTAGATTTTTTTTGTCTGAAAGATAGTACAGTTTGGATAAGCATCATGGCAGCGGAAAGAGAAAAAAAAAAGATTCATTTTTTTCAAATATGGTCAGAATAGATTAATGTGGTTTCCAATGTAGAAAAAAAATTAGTTACAGTCCGTACCACCAATGCAACGACGGTGTAAACAGACAGATTGCCTCGACTCGTTCAATGAGAGTCGGATGTCAGCAGAGGTGGTAAATCAAGAAACTGTATATCAACTCTTATTCAAGAATTTTTTTAGGGGGGGTGTTACTTTCACTTTTTTTTCCATTATAAGTGACTGCGTATTAATTATTCACACATTTTTGCTATTTGCTATAATTAATGAACAATTAGTTCGAGAAATTCAACAAAATTCTAAATGATCGAATAATCAATTAGGTTCTTTAATCGTGAGGTGAATGTTTTAACTCGGTGTAAACATAGTAGTCAGAACCCAACTTTATACACTATTTAAACGTACTTGCATACTGTAGTGCTGTATAATATGTGAGAAGGTTTGATTGGTTTGGAAGACAGACCAGGAAATGGCCCAAGTTCAATGTGATCCGTTATAAAGACAAGTCAAATGAAACCACACAGCCATGTCCCACATGTTTCAGGATTGCCTCCATAAAGTCTTGAAATTAATTTACTGAGGTCATGAAGAAAACTTTAAATACAGTGGACCATGTGATGAAAATCAAAAGGTTACATTAAAAGTAATAGCCCAACCAATATTCTTCCACTTAAAAATATAATGCAAATGTCAAAGTGATTTCGATGCATGTCAAGTGTGATGTTACATGCTTTCAAGACATAGACACAATGACACCGATAAGTAATTTAATCATAAATTGTTTTGTGACCAATTACAACATTCGTCATTGTGCCTCAGCTTTACCCGAATTGAATTAGAGATGACTTTCTGGGATGAGAGAAATAAGAAGTAATGCCACAATGAACACGGCGAGCAACGTGCTCCCCTCAAGGGCCCGCTCGAGTAGATACACCAAGTAGCTCTGTTGAGATGAAACACAAGATCAGCTATTTTTATCTTCAGACGGGCTCATGACTGGCTTGTCATTTGTGAAGTTTCTATTTTTACTTTTTTTTTTTTTTAATCATTAATTTAAAGGGTTTTCTTTGATTGTTGTTGGTTTAGGTTTAAGAGTGGAGACTGGCACATCAGTCAGAACAAAGTCATGGCTGTGTGCTTGCACAGTTTTTGGACCTGGGTGAAAATCGCACCTGATCAAAGCAGCTTTTTGCCCCCCCCCCCCTCATCTTTTGGAGTGACACCGATTTTAGTGGGTTTGGGTTCTTCACTGGGTTACACACACACACACACACACACACACACACACACACACACACACACACACACACACACACACACACACACACACACGCACACATAATGTATGCAAATCATCTATCAAATTGAGTCTGTTTTTTCGGCTGGTACAAGAAAGCAAACCCAGTGTGAATGATCTTTGTGTGGGCAGGAAGCCTTGAAGCCTTGCATCATGTCTGCCAGGTTCTCCCCGAGGACGATTCAGCCTCCTTTACATTCACACTCACACACGCCGTCTATTGTTTTGCCTTGCATCCCAGCACAAGTCTGTCTTCATCTGTCCTATTGATTAATGAAGAAGGCGCAGCGGGGGAGTCTGAGGGAGGCGCGAGTCTAGATCAAGGCTGAGCTGCATCACTGGGAGTTACGCACACGCACACACACAGGCATGTTCACAACGTTGTATCTTGTGTTTCGTCGGCATCTGTATGGAAGGTAGCAATGACACATAAGTGTAGATTTTGAGAGACATGTGCATATACACATAATGCTGCCACACATTGTAAAAGCTAAAACAAACAACAACCAAAAAAAAATGTTTTCAGCAGTTATACCGTACGAGCTGAAATGTTTATGTATGTTTTTGACACAAAAAAAAAAAGGGAACTTTTAGGCCCTGCTGTCAAACTGTAATCCCCTTAAATGATGCTTGCCCTGAGACCGATTAGAAGAGAAGAAACTGTTGTATTCACATGACTGGGTTCAGTGCCAAAATGAAAAATCTAAAATTGTCTCTCCTTGGATTTTTTTTTTTTTTTTTGCTGGAAGAAAATGAAGCTGTGTACTTGGGGACTATTTTTATGGTCTACTTGTGTGGAACATCACCCACCTATTTTGGTGCTGTGTGTATATAAAATTAAGTTTTTCCCCTTTATGGAGCAAAAATAAAACAAGAGTATCAGGTTTATTTCTACTTTTCACATTGTTGCCTTAGCGGTTCAAATTACTGGTGGTAAAAACTTGAAATTTGTTGAGCATGTGACTTGATGCTTCCAGGTTGGTTTAGTTCATTCAGGAAGGTGGCTTTTAATGTCGTAGGGACGTGCCAGAATTCCCGGAAGATGAGGGCAACTGCAATAGCAAAAAGGACATCGTTTTTTTTTTTTGTTTGTTTGTTTGTTTTATCGTCACTATCCCCACCTTCCATACCTTTACTGCATCCCTCAATTCATAATGGTGCTTGTGTTGAAACATGCCTTTGTCACTGCTGAACAGCATCATCCACAGCATGGTAAAGGGCGAGCAGAAAAGAAATGGAGTGGGGGGGGGTACTGTTGGTGGACTGGGGGCTTTGGGGGTTTTAAACAAAGGATCACTGTTTCTGCCTGGCTGTGGCTTTTTGGGAGGGTCTCCACCCGGCTGGTGTGGTGCGGGTTGGGTTGGTCGGGGGGGTGTTGGAGCTGGAAAAAAGAGTGTGACTGAGGAGGTTTTATCATTAAAATGAATGAGGAGAGGAGCGAAGCTGTCTGTTTTGTTCACAGGAATAAAGAGCACCAACAGTGCAAGTCGTTTATTTATTTTTTCTTCTTCAGTTTTTTTCCAACAAACACTGGCAAAGCTGCATGCAGATCGTGTGTGTATGTGTGTGTGTGTGTGTGTGTGTGTGTGTGTGTGTGTGTGTGTGTGTGTGTGTGTGTGTGTGTGTGTGTGTGTGTGTGTGAGTGAGTGAGATTGACCGTGGATGGGAATGATACATTGTCTACGGGCCATTATACACAATTTGCTTAACCTTTTGTGCATTATGTGCGCAGCTGAATGAAACAAATGAGACAACACGCTTGTGTGTGTGTTTTGTGTGTGTGTGTGTTTGCGTTCATAGTGGCAGCTGTCACAGCTGTAAGCAAATTCATCAGTTGCTATGTGTACACCCTAAACACGTACTGTATAGACATGCTCGTCCCAGTGGCACAATTAATTGTTAACTGTGATAGGAAGGAGAGGCAAGTCAATGCAGGTTTACAAATTGACTGGCAACGAGGCAGTGTCATTAAAAAAATAATAATAATAATAATAATTGTACGGTGTATCGTGTCTTGACTGCCATACCTGACCTTAAATTGAACCTCATTCCTTGTTACACTGAGCAAACGTTTTCCTTATCTTCAAACACACGAAGGGATTTTAAGCTTTGCCTTCTGCCTCTCAAAAAAGTTACTAAAAGTTTTGATACAATACAAAACATTAGATTATATATATATACGCTGGCTTTTATGGAAGCAAATTCTGCAGTAGGTCATGAACTACCGCCATCTGCGCTTATCTTGTTCATACATTTTTCTTAACGCACTGTGGTGAGATTGACTAGAAGTTGCAATAACTCGACTCTCACAGAAGATTAAATAAAACATATTTAATTTTTCATACCAGTTTTTGTCATGGGCTACTTCATCCCGTGTTTCCCTTCTTTGCTCTGATTCAGTCCAGGTCATGTTTGGGGCTGCCATAACAGGAAGAAAACAAGAACAATTGCCTCGAACACAGAGGTGGAGGGAGGGGACACCCCACAGCAGAACACGACAAGAAATGAAAAAAAGGTAAGAGAACTCACTTTGCCTAAGGCTTACACATTGTCTCAGGTCGATGTGCCCTTTCTACCATTTGCCTCATTCAGCTGTGTCTCAGAACTGGCAGCTCCTGTTTGTGTTCGTCTTTTGGTTTTGTGTATATCTTTATGTGTGTCTGTCTGGTGTTGAGTCACAGCTGCCTGGTGAAGGCTTGAACTACCAGCCTAATTCAACTGCTACATCCTCTCTGTCATCTTCGGCATTTCCTTATTTTTCACAAACATTCTGCTGTTTCAACCCAGATTTTTTTTTCATCCACCCTTTTTGTCTGCAGCTCCCCAAATGAGCACTCTCCATTTGATTAATGCTCTCTCTCTCTCTCTCTTTTTCTCTGTTTAGCACTAAATCATTTTCTCCCATGCAAGACGTGCATGGAGAGGGGAATAGTTAAAGAGGAGAGGTGAATGGCGAAGAAAATGTTTTTTCCCCCGTGTCATGACACACCCTCTAGTCACCAGCTCGAATGACGAGCTCACTATCCAAGCTTTTATTGTTTTGGGCACTGAATTAAACACTTTGCTCACAAATTTATGATCCTAATTTTCATATTTAACTTTTTGTTTTTAAAATTAAATTATAAGCACATGCACTGTAATGTTTTTGTATCCATGGTTAGTTCTGGTACAATTACATTTTGCCAAGAATGATAAGACCACACACTTCTAAAAACTGGCTTACATGAACAATTACCAGATGCCATAACTTCACTATTAACTTTCATCTCGGTTGAACATAAATTAAATATGTTCATTTGAGTTTGTAATGCTTTTTATATTAAGGAAACTGTGTTTCAACAGTTATTTTCAGTCTTCTGCTGCTCTTTCTCCCTGTTACACCTCCCTTCTGTTCCTTCTTTCTTTAGCAGTCACAGCTCCACGATGTCCTCTCTTTGGTTGCCCACACACACTCACACACGCATGCCATCTTTCTGTTTTGAAAATTATTGTTCCTGTCGCCTGGACAGCAGAGACTGCCTTTGCATTGGTCTAGGTTTTTCTTCTATCTACCATGGCCACCAAAGACAGCCTTTTCAAAAAAAAAAACAGGAAACAAGAGGTCAGAGATCCAGTGACTGCTTGCTCGCACCTTTTTTACACATGCTTACATCTCATCAAGAATTTGGTTTGTGCCACCTTTTTCTTTCATCTGAATTGATGGATGCACCGCATATGAACATACCAGAGCAAATGCAGTCACATGTACAATTATATACCAGCCTATTGGTTCAGGAACTGCTAAAATGAGGCAGATTGAAGCCAGGGAGGGAAGAAGAAGAAGAAAAAAAGGAAAAAAGTAGAGTATGTTCAAACCACCCACACGCCACTCATTTCCTCTCGAATGTCTTCTCTCTCTGCTCTTTGAGGGGTGTCCAAGTTTCTCTAAACCTGCTGGACGAAAACAAGTAGGGTGGTTTTCTTTTTTCAGGCACGGTCAGAGAGCTAACGCCACACATTGTCAAATGGTGTCATATTTCAAAAGACGCTAACGGGAAGTGACAGCCAAGTGAGTCACTCAGTCAAGTCCGATTGATTCACCGCAGCACGACAGGACAGAACGAGTCATTGTCCCTTTCACGCTCGCAGCGGAAGGACGAGCGGAAGATGGGCGGTGATTTACATCGGCAAGGGGCTCGAAAATGACGCTGAAATGGATAACAAAGAATAAACCTGATGGACAAGTGTTAAAAGTGGTGTTAAACCTGCATCCACACAAAGGGAAAAATATTTCAAAATGGCAGTAGCTTCAAAATTATTCAAGGGGTGGGTGGATATTGGTATTCGGTTCATTTTAAGACCTTCAAAGGGAGCACAAGAGTGCGAATGCCACCACGAGGCATTAAACACTCGTAATTTAAAGATATTGCACATGAAAGGAGAAGACTTAATAAAACCTCCTGACTTTAAATGACATGTATTATAATATATTAACATTTGCACCAACATTATATCTGACTTGGAATTGCGGGTATTTAAAATAAATTCAGTCAGTCTGTTAAGATGTAGTCCACAATTTAGGTAGGTGTTGAAGGAATGTGCCAAAGCAAAGAGTAAGAGTACATCAAGTATGTAAGAGTACATTGTAAATGTTCCTATTCCTACCAACACAGTGACAAACGGGAAATGTAGGTTGTTATTTCTATTCGACAGGCACTAATATCCACTAAATGTACCCCATAAGGCCAATACATCACTTCTCCTCCAAGGTTAGTACTGTTGGGACGATTTCAAGAGTATATGTCTACACTTTAAGTCCAATCAGTCTTTTTTTCTCCCCCCCATTTGTTCTCAGTGAGTGAAGCATTAACCATAAGGTGAAAGGTGAGCTCACAACTCAGCTGGAAAACAACTGCTTGCCCCAAAGCCTTTTGGTTAACCCCTGAAATTGTGAAAAAAATAAATAAAAATAACCTTTTGTGAAGAACATTACCACGGGACCGTGTTACTTAGTATATTTTGAAATAGGATTTTAAAAAATCTGCAAAGCATTCGATTACACAACATAATCATGACTCAATAATCATAATTTTTTACTTAATGTAGGTATCAACCATGTACAAGAGAGAATGTACGGTAGTCATATGAAATTAAATACAAAATTATTTTCCTGCACATGGAATTTATTGTGCTCAAATAGCAATACACCTATCCATCAATTTTCTGAACCGCTCTTCCTAAACAGGGATTTGCTTTAATGTGTGTGTGTGTGTGTGTGTGTGTGTGTGTGTGTGTGTGTTTTTAAATAAAAGCATTTTCATGTGAAGACAATATATATAAAAGCAAATGATTAAAAATGTCACTCGCCATTAGCTACGCTTCACCGAGCCATGGCCGTTTGGCGTATTCCAGCAAGTATAATTATGAGACTGACTTTATAACAGCACACTGCAGTGTGATGGCGTTTATTACTCTATGATAGATAAAGTTGTCCTTTGCACGCGACTCTTCTGCGCATGAATGGACATATTAATCTGCCAATGAAGCTTTACTTTGTGAGACTTCCCTTGTTTCTCATCGCTGATAGGAATCTAGTAAAACTAGGAGCGATCGGGGCCCAGTCAAATTGTTAGCTTTCAGCTAACTTTGGACTCATCTAATAGCACCTGGTTCTCGCTGCTGATATGAATTTATTAAAATTATAGACACACACACACACGCACACACACACACAAATACATTGTCTGAGCATCCCAACCATGACAGACTTTCAGCAAATTTTTTGGCTTTTTAGTCCATGAACCACCGTAAGTGACTGATTTTTTTTCATGATGTTTTGTGCCTATGAAGCATTAAAACAGTGGCCATTTTAGTGTTCATTTTTATCAGTGGCTCAAAGAATGAAAAGGCTGAGAGGCAGGAGCCCCCCAAGGCTTTCCGTCAAGCCTCCTGAGAGGAGACAAAGGCTCACATTGACTGCAGGGTGTCGATAAGACCTATCATTAGTCTGCTGGTGGTGGGATTACCAACAGACACGAAAACGCTTATGCACACACATATACACAGTGCTCTTGGGTTCTTATTCTTGAAGACAGTCTTTTTTTTCCCTATTTTTTTCGACATTCACAAGGCTAAATATTTCTACGTAAGCCGTAGTAGGGAGAGGTCGCCAGATTTGATCTGAATCAAAGAGGCAGATGAGATTAGCTCCTCCTTCCACCTCATGCCACTTTGCATCACTGTCGTTTTACAGCAACGTGATGTCAATATTCAACAAAGCAAGTCATTATAAATCAAATATAGGAAAGAATAAAAACGAAAGTACTCGTATATTATTGTCAATTGGATATGGCAAAGCGTCATAGGCGTCTAATACCGACTACATTCATTGGTGTGATTAAATATTGCAAGTATTTAAATGCTGCAATCATTTTTGGACGAGCAGGTCAAATTTCCAAGTTCCTAAACAGATGATGAACCGTAGCTTGTGCTCTCATTCCCTCTCATTAGTATGGCCCCTGGAGAATATATGAGTTTACTTACCTTCGCTTGATCGGAGCTCCCGGCCAAACACAGAGCATCAGCGCTGGGTCATTAGCCTCCCTACTTGGTGCAAATAGCTTTCAATAGCATCGCGGCCAAAATACAACGGGAGCACGATTAAGCCATTGATCCGTGGCGGATAGCACATTGGAAACATTATGAGGGAAGGAGTGGACAGGGATAATGGACATTTATTGTTGGTGGTCATTTCCATTGTAAGTCAGACGCTGTGAGCCCGTATTGCTCCACCGATTATCAGTTGCTTCTGGGTGTCCTCATTTTTAGGCCTCGGATTCCAAATGCTTTTCACTTCAAAAACAGCAATCCCGGGGACAAGTGGGCATAGGATCAAAGCTCTGAGCGAACACTAACTCCACGTCTTCATGTCTTTATTGCCTCATTTACACCGAGCATGAGCGGCATTATCGTAAAAATAAGACCACCATAGAGCTGCCTTAACATTTATGTATAGAATTTCTCAAAGATGGCAAAGTGCCACCCAGCATGTGAGTTTTTATTGCCATCTATCTTTGAATAACTTGGGGCATTTTTTCTTGAATGAGCTCCGCAGCCGTGTAGTTTCCATGGATGCAATAGCAGGCTCTTCTTGACCTGAAAAGGTATGTTATTCGGTGTTGAACAGCGTATCTTCTGCCATCAAATGGCAAGAAAGTGGCAAGTGATGTTAAAGAAAATGAGTTGTCGATTTAAAGGGCTGGTGTTGTTTTGTTTTGTTTATATTAAAGAAATACATTCTTTTGAACCTGGTATGAATTTACATAATTTAGTGTTCTAATTAACCAAAATAAAGAACACAGAATATTTTGGGGGCAAAAAAAACTTACACTAAACTAATGAATGTTGATGGGATATCATGAATTATTTCTCTCTTTTCAGCAATAATACTCCCATCCAACAAATAATAAGAAAAAAAAACCCCTTAACTCAAGTGATTGGGTTTTAATGTACCGTCAAGAAAGACAGAGATGAAACATCTCATTTGGAGCTTAAGAGGTCTGAGGTCGAAGGGCTCCGCGTTAAATGTAATATTTGCTTTGGTATTAATGAGACAATATCACTGTTAGAAGAGGGTATAGAAATGTGTGAACACACTAGTTTCTATGTACAATAGGTTGCTTTCCAAATCCCGTACAAAAAAACCTGAACACAGTTTATAAAGACTTTTAGTGCATCTTCTTGAGGCGACCATCATTGCATTAAAAAGTACGGCTAGTTCGATTTTACCCAAACGTCAGTTCTGAATATTATGGCATTGTATTGTATTTTTTTTCTGCACTTGATTAGGATTTTACAATGTCCGTTTGAAAATTAAATTGTGTGCAATTGCCCTTTACCCTTTCATCGCTGTCTACTATCAAGTGAAGGGACTTTTAATTTGCAGTGGGTTTGTATTTGCAACATTTGTAAAACTGACCATGGTGTATGCAATACATTTGGACAACATGCTCACCCCAAATTCTCTCACGGCTGAGATGTTTGTTATCATCAGCCAGACACACCCGGACGATGAATATAATCAAGACTTGTGACGATTTTTTAAGTTTAGTGAGTTTGTTCTGTGTGGTCTTCGGGCCTCTACCATGATCTTGTTAAAAATTTAAAAAAAAAAAAAAACACATTATGGGGTTCAGAATTAAACTGGTCAGATGCATACATTTAATGATGACTCTTAATAAACATGTTATGATACTTGGGGGGAAAAAAGTCTTGGTCCTCCCAACCAAAATTAATACCAACTAACAGCAGTAACAGCCCATTATGCAGACTTTTATTGGGTTCTGACTTAGTTCTGACAAGAAGAACCAACTCATGTGGTATTTCTATCCATGTGTCTGAATTTAATGTCAGTTGTTAAATTATATTTCAAGCCCAGAAAGTGGTTAGTTTCCACAGAAGGCATCAATCCATCAAGCTTTCAACAAGAGTTCGCAGTGATCTGGTGAGAATTGGACTGCTAACTCTCATTATGTTTGTTATCCTTAGCTCATTCCCGCCCTTGATCACTTGTAAGCCCTGTGATTAAAAAGTTTATTGATGATTGCAAGGAGGGTTATTGCCTGCCAGATCATGCTGTCATAGGAGAAAAACATTGCTATGGGACAGTCTAAAATAATCTTTCAGCATCCTGTGAATTTTGTTGCGCAACTTGAACGCTGGCAAAGTCACGCAACCCCAAACCAAGTGACCACCAAAGGATGGTCAAGACAGAAACAAACTGCGATTCAAACAAGATTACTTACAATTTGTTGAAAAAGATGACAATCGTCAAAGCCCAAAGCAGGAGATTGAAGCAGTTCGTCCTTATTATCAGCGTTTTTCTTTTTTTAATGATTAACACCACATGTGTTTAAAAACGTTTAAACGTCTGTTCATTTGTAAAATGGCTCATTTAGCTGGCAGCACATTTGGTTTGAACCAAGCCAAAAAAAATGCAGCTTGTCCCATTGTTTGTACCCATGTAGTGAGCAAAAAAATGAGGAATTTTAAAGAAAGGAGAACGTCTTTGCAACAGAGAACACTTTGCACTAAACACCCGGTAGCTAGATGATTTCTTTATGAAGGGTTGTTCAACAAAACAATCAGCATTCATCGATAAGGTCAGTTTAGACGAAACTGCTTCTTGTTTGGCACTCACAACTTCAAGTACTGTTACAAATGCCCACATTTGACTGTGATCCAAATGGAAACTGTGATCTGCACACAAAAAGTGGCGGACGGTTATGTATCCAAAGTAGGAGGTACTACAAAAGTACTAGTTCCACAAAAACAGCTGCAAAATCATCTTGGTGGAATAACACATCATTTTAACTAGCCATGGTATTCCTTGGGTGTTTTATAATACTTGTAGACCATGACAATTTGCAGTCGCTATTTTATTTGTTTAGCTAGCACGTACCCGTGTTGCTTTCTTCACCCTCGGCTT
Organism: Hippocampus comes; assembly: GCF_001891065.2. Taxonomy (NCBI): domain Eukaryota; kingdom Metazoa; phylum Chordata; class Actinopteri; order Syngnathiformes; family Syngnathidae; genus Hippocampus; species Hippocampus comes. Next base: position 1,135,235 of record NW_017805467.1, on the reverse strand, counting down.
GCTTTCCTTCAAATTGACTCCAGTCCAATAATCGCTATGAAGCATTAGCTAACCCGCTACCAAGAGATTTATTAGTATATGCAACGCTAATATGCAAACTATATCAAGGGTTGTGGCATCTGTGTGGAGTGTAGATACACGTGACAAAATAGCCTCTTTTTGCTGAGGTGTCAAGCAAATGTCAGCTCAAGTACCCACTAAGTTTTTAGCAATACTTTGGTCAGCTCGTCTACCACTATATTTACTTCTGTTGAATTGTAATCACTGAAGGGTATAGACCTGAAACTGTATAGGGGGAGCCTGAGAGCGAACAGAAGAAAATCCTTCCTAACTGCAGCTTTAAGAACGAAAAATGAGATCAGTCGTAAGAGCACAAAAGATGCAATTTCTCCCGTGGCATGCTTCCTGTGCTGAGCGGTCTCACTTTATTTTAACATCAAAGCTAAATTTGAACAATTGCGGCAATTTTTCATCCAGCCAAGGTCAGCCATTGTTCCTTCTCCGTGATCCCGGGGGGAGGAACTCTGAAGAAATATATTTTACTGACAAGTTTCTTTGTAGCGAGCCACCTTTCAGACACTTTTGGGGGAGATTTCTGCTTTCTTTAGCAACTGCGTTTACAGATTGTCACCATAATTTCTTTGAATTATCAAGTTAATTTATGACAACGGCGTTTGTGTGCAACGCGGGTTTCAACAGAGCTTTGTGTAGACTGCTTTAAATAACAAAAGACTTAGCGCCTGTAAAGAAAAACGGGGTAGCCATAAGGGGAAAAAAACAGATCCTTGAAATCGGCCGTAGCATCTGCATGCAAATTTGTACTTTAAGATCTGGGGGGGGGGCTGTTGTGCACGCAAACTAAAAATGCTGAAACGTTGCACGGTACGCTTTTGGATATATTTAGAAAGAAGCCCTTGCGCTCACCGCACGAAATCATGACCTCTGTCGAATGTTTGCCAAGAACCAAATGCTGCGTACGGCAAAGGATAGGGTGGGAACATCTCTCTGAAAAACCTCTCCAAAGTATTGTGTTCAAAGTGGCTCAAAATAATTTTAAAAATATGATATTCACCCGGAATTTCAATGGGCTCAGCAGCCACAAAGGAGCCCAGAACGCACTTACAATTGGAGACAACTTTGGATCTTTCTCGGCAGACACGCCTTTGATTATGGGTGGGTTGTTTCAAAAGCTCTCTTTTTCTCTCTCGTGCTCTGTCAGTATTTTGTTTGTGAACATTTCAACACAACTTCTGAACATTATTACACTTTTTGCAGGCACTCCGTGACAGGCTGTATATAAGCTGCAGAGCAAAGCAGCCGAAAATGTAATTTGAGATACGCTGGCCAACATGCTGAGCTCACTGAAACTTAACTGATGTACTACTTTAAGGGGTAAAAAAAAAAAAAGAGAGAAAGAGAGAGAGAGAGAGAATCTCGTGCAAATGTACGCCCAAGTGTGCTCTTCATCTTTGTTTCTCAAGACCACCTACAGTGTTTATAGGTTGTGAGTGGGCTTGTTGTACACATTAAAAAAAAAGTGCAATGAAGGGCACCTTTTAAAGAGTTATTCCATTTAATTATGCTACTCATTATTCAGTATCTCTAAACACATTGTCCCACTACAAATGTGTTATGAAATGATCTGAAAGGAAAATCCTAAATTTGTCGTGAGTCGACTGCATCAAGGCTTCAATTACATTTTAATCGCGTGTAATGCTAACCACCACCTAAAATTATCCCTTTTTTTTTTTGTGTGTGTGTTTTGTTCTTTTTCTGCCCAGGTCTAGACTTGATGGAGGTGCACACACACATACGACGGCACCTCGGGTCTGTCTGCGGTCTAACACCAGCACACCACCCCCACCAGCCCAGCGTTTGTTGCCGCATGCCACGCACACCCTTGCCTTTTACGGTAGGAGACCATCGAGTAAAAAGATGACAGCAACGCTGTGCCTGTGATATAGCTTGCTCATTATCCCATGTTGTTATTCTAACGAATTGCATATAGAAACACGTTGCCTTTTTCTTTTGCTCGGATTTCTGTCTAATAATTAAACAAATGCAAAATTGTGTCATTGAATGAAACTGAACAGTCATGGTGTAGATTACTACTGAGCCCGTGTGTCTACTATTTTCAATGAAATGCGGCCCTTTAAGTAAATATGCGTGCAAAAGCCCCTTAAGTGTGCCTAATTCAGCCCGTCTATTTTCAGCAATCTCCTCAAGTTTAACAGCTGCACCACATATCCCACAAACCCCTTCACACTCCCCAACCCAACCAGTGCTCCTCCCAAACCTCAGCATCCTGCAGCCTCCCTGCAGTTGAATACCAGTTGGTGTTTTGTTTTGTTTTTTAATCCTGTCAGAAAACATACATCTGTTGCATTAAAAAAAACGACTTCTTTCAAGGCAAGCATTTGCCGTCGTGATAATACTCAGTTTCGTCAGTTGGGTTTTGGCTGAATGTCGCTCATTTGCTTCCCGGCTCTGACGAGGCGCAACTCAAGAGTGTGATTGCCGGCTATTAAAGCACTCGAAAATCAGAGAGGAAGGGACTTTGCTCTGCTTTCGGGTGAGTCTATTGATGCATCCATTTTACCACACAATGTAAATGACACGGCATGGATTGTGCGGGAGACTGGAGGGTGCTTCGGCCGGGTGATGATAATGACAAAGAACGTTGTTATTTGGTGCCCTGAGGAGTTTCTCATGCATTTTAGGTGTGTGTGTGTGTGTGTGTGTGTGTGTGTGTGTGTGTGTGTGTGTGTGTGTGTGTGTGTGTGTGTGTGTGTGTGTGTGTGTGTGTGTGTGTCAGAGGGAGGGAGGGGTAAAGTGAGAGCGAGGTACTCTTACTCTTCCTGTAGCCTAGTGGCTATTATTCACTTATCCCGCTTCTTCCCTGGTTCGCTTCTCTCCCATGACATTATTCACTGCCAGTCCATGTAGACTTTCTCATATACTCGCCGTAACAGAGAAAACCCATTTTTATATTGTAGGTAATATAAAAGAAAATGACACTATGTTAAATGCTGTTTATTAAACAAGAATGGAATTTATTGTCTTTGGCCCTCATTAAGGAAGACTGAGAGCAATAGAAAATGTAATTAATAAACAAAAACAATTAACATTGTTACTGTTTTTTTTCCCTAAAAATAGAAATATATTTGAAGGAACAAATTAAAGATTAAGCCCACATGAAATTAAAAGCCATGAAATAATTGCAAATTTCCCCAGTGTGGGACAAATAAAGGTTATCTTATAATATTTGTAAAGTTTGTAAATTACGTAAAATAAATACAAGAGTCAAGGATTTTTCGTGTCATTCCTGTATTTACGGCAGCACGGTGAACAAGTGGTGAGCATATCCACCTCCATTCATTTCCCTGGAAACGTTACCTCGATTTATGAACATTATGAGTGACGAACGGGATCACGGAATGAGTTTGTGACTTGAGGTCCCACTTTATAACAATCAATATAAAAAACTATACATAGTGTATCTGTGACTTGAGGTCCCACTTTATAACAATCAATATAATTTCTGAATTTCGGAATGTTGTGCAGGTGCCACCAAATCCAGTGAACAATTAGTGCCCAAACACCCGTGCCCAAGATTCAGACAGGGATGTGTCCAGTTTAGGCTTTTGTCCTCCCAGCAGGGATCCATCTGTAATTTCCTGTGTGTGTCTGTATGTCTGTAATTGCAGGGCACCAGAAAGAGACAACATTCCAGCTGTGACGAGACAGAGGAAGTCAAGTCTAACACACACACACACACACACACACACACACACACACACACACACATTCACAGCCAGAGGCGCGCGAGCAGGTGAGCATTAAGTCAGGCAACTAAACAGATCACGTCGCGGTTTGATATCAGCAGACAGACAGAGGCGGCCGGTCTATACCTGCAGGCAGTCAGTAGCACCCTCACCAGGAATGTCCTCCTACTTGTGAGACACACTTCAATGTAAGCTGAGGGCTTTCCTGCACAACAACACGACTGGCTGAAACTGGTCTCCAAATAGAGAGTAATCAGCACAAATTTGATTCGTCTTTCGAAAAGCAAAACTACAACAATGTTCACTAAAAAGCAGAAACCAAATGATCTCCAAATTTGCATCAGCAACATCTTGTGGTACCCCCGCCTGAATTTTGTGATTTAGATTCATACATAATTTCTTGAGGACTTAATGCAGATGTTGCACAGACTGTGGGGATGTGAAGCCCTTTGAGACGTTGTTGTAAGTAAGGGCTGTCGAAATAAGGTCGACTTGACACAGAAGTAAAGAAAATAAGAAAAACAAGCATTCCTTGATCAGTGCGGAAATCAAATGTGTCACCATGTTATTTTTGCATGAACAATTGACCACAAAAAAGATTAAAAAAAACAAACAAAAAAAACTGAAAACACCAAATCTGTCGTTTTAATTATTGGGAACCAATCAGAAACAGCAGTTTAAAGTAACACTGTAATTTTCGCTTAAAATAAAGCTCCAAACCACTGGTTGTTCACTGGCTGCCATAGCAACACCCTGGCCTGCTATTGGTGGTCATTACCAAGATAAAACAAAAGAATAAGACCCACAATTCTCATATAAAACTGATATACTGTACCCTTCCCTCCTATACTTGGCTTTAAAGTGCAACCCGAGCTAAGAAAGAAAAGGCTATTTTTTGAAGTTAGATTTGAGGAGACATTCACATGCGACTCAGATATTAACCACAGGCACTTCCTTTGTTACTTGGGAGTAATTTGATCCCCCCCTGTATGAATTTGTCCTTTTGGATTGACAAAGATGTTCCAACACGTAACCAGCAGCAATTGGGGAAACTTTGACGGTATCAGTTAGTAAGACTGTGAGCTTGCTGTTATGGGAACTCCACAGGGAACCGTCGGTGTTGTGGTTTGGGTGAATCTATGACGAATTGCGACCTGTAGCGACGATAGAATTTTGCTTGTCTCCAAGTAGAACCAAGTGCAGGGAAACACTTTAGGGGGAACCAAATTAGGAGTGCGAACAATTCCCTTCTGTGCAGATTTGCATACTCTCCTCTTCATATTAACTTCATTGGCAAGCGCCTTCTGATCGTTTATAATTTCCTTACGAAACCCACCTCTGCCTGTCTATAGATGACTCAGGAGCTAAATGTCAGAGCTGTCCATGCCATTAAGGCCATCGCTTTTGAAGGCTGGACACCCTGAAACCCCACCCTCACTTCCCCCTGTCTCTTCGTATTCTTCTCTCACGCCCACTCTGACTTTGCCTTCATCCGCCATCATCCATCTCCCACACATCCAGGCTGGTTTGAGGGCTGATGTGTGTGCAGACCTTGTCATTCACATTAGGGCAACATTGTCAGCTCAGGGCCCTTCCCTCTCTGCTTCTTCCCATCTCTCTCTCTCTCTCTCTCTCTCTCTCTCTCTCTCTCTCTCTCTCTCTCTCTCTCTCTTTCTCTCTCTTTTCCTGGCCCAGATCTTTCTTGCTGTCACCCCCCCTCCTGCGGCCAGAGAAGACCTTATCAAGCAATATCCTTCTCATCCACTTCTGCCAATTCCAACACTGTCATTCAAATCCTGTTTTGTGAGGGAGCAAAGAAATCGCTTGCAGTGAAAAGCAAACACCATTTTTTAATTGGGATTTTTAGTGTGCGTGTATGCGTGTGTGTGTGTGTGTGTGTGTGTGTGTGTGTGTGTGTGCGTGCGTGCGTGTGCGCGCACATGGAGGCAGAAGATGAAAATGCACGGAAAATAGGCAGCACCCTTTCACACCAGCCATGTATACAATTCATTTCTGAAGTACTTGATGCTCGTTGGTTGTGTCGGCATGGCATTTTGTTTCACATTACCTAATCAACTGAGTGATCGTCTGTTGTTTAAAAGCTTCCCACTTGCATATGTTTTCTGCCGGTGCCATCTTGACACTTGGCCTCTGATGTACAGTTGCGAGGTTTCTAATAAGCCGAATATCGACGCTGCCTCAAATAGCAACAACGCCGCAATGTTCAGTAAAACATTTTATGCAAGTGTGCGGCAGTTTTGGTCGCCGAAAAGGAAGGTTTACGCCACAGCGAAACTGATTTTTTAATTTAGGTGAGTCAACAGTTTCATCTTGCACACTGCAAGAGGCACTTGCGTGACAGTGGCCCTGTAAGAGAGCACGCCACACCTAAAAACTGCCATGACTCAGCTCTTTCAAGATGACATCCTGCTCTCTCGACTGCTATTTTCAAGGAAATTAGGCCCTCTTGTAAACACTGACACTATCCTTAGTGTCATAATGAGAACGTGTTATAGGAGTTGCATGCATATAACACTTGGTGACAGTTCATAACAGGCTAGTGTTAACATTGCTGGCATTGAACAATGAGGGAGGCAAAGCCAGTTCTTTTTGCAAGGGCCTTGTTAGTGGAGACCAGGGAGTGTACAGTGGACTCTAATAATACCTTTCTTTTTAGATTCATTTCAACATAACGGTTCTTCTATTTTAAAACTTTTCCACAGTAATTCTCAGGCTCAGTAGTGTTTGGTGAACACGTCAAGTCGGGATAGGCATCCAAATATATGTTTGTGTCCTGTTATCTTACTAATGGGATTTGTGTTTAGAATTAGTATTGTATAGGCATTTGTAGAATCTTAAGAAGATGCCATCAAATTATGGAAAGCCTGCAAGAGCATTTGGTGAGATTGAAACATTGAAGCCATGTCCATCAGGTTTGTGCTTGCCCCAGTGAACATTCAACGCTGTCGGTGAGTTTGGCTAAATTGAAGAACCATCGACCGTTGATTGTACCCTGTTGTAGGCCGTTACTCCAAAAAGAAGCAAAACGGGCAGATCCTGCACACGGGCATTGACAATGACTCATTGAGCCTTTTCCACAAGTAAGATGACAAATTTGATGTATTTATTTATTTTTACCCCCACCCCTCCAACTCACCCCCCGCCCCCAAAAAAAAACCTACAAAGGTCACAATCAACATTCATTGCTGTCGGTGGGTTTAACTGTATGGAAGAGCTCACTGACCGATGAATGCAACTGTGTCCCAGATTTCAGCTGACCCTCACATCGAATAATGTCACGATATGCTGATGATGCTATTGTTTATATCTGTGCCTGCCCTGCTCCAAGCCTTCCACCAATAACAGGCCAACACGGCTTGCACGAACTGACAGGAAGTTCAGATTGCATCTCGATCACGCTGGCTGTGCTGGAGGGGTTCAAGTCTAGCAGCAAAGGCAAAGCAGGAAGGGGTGGTTGGGATGTCGGTTGAAGATGCAGAGATAGTTGGGGGTGGGGGGTGACCTTTAAAATAAAATTCCATTTACTTTTGAGATATGACTGAAAATATTAACTGAAGCAAGCAAATAAGTCTACCCGAGATGCCCCTCTGCATCCAACAAGATTATTTTGAAATTAAGTTTTCCAATGAGCTAATTTATTTTCATACTTTTTTTTTCATAAAGGTGAACCTGAACAGACTCAAGATTTTCTTTTCCTATTCCTGTGTATTACACCACTGTTTGTTACAATCCTTGCATTTTATTAAATAATTTCCACTGTAATGTGTCAGACAATTTTTTTTCTCAAGTTTTCCATCCATCCATTTTCTCAACCACTTGCCCTCAAAGTTGGGTGAATTGGAGCATCCCGGCTGACTTTGGACGAAAGGTGGGGTACACATGGAACTGGTCACGACACACACAACCACTTTGCCCATTCATATTTTCACTTATGGGCAATTAAGAGTTTGCAGATAAACCAACATGCATGGTTTTGAGATGCAGGCGAAAGGACTGTCGGCAGAGATTTAAACCTGGCACCTCTGGACTGTGGGACAGGTGTGCCAATCACTACTCATTGTAAAAGAAATTTAAAAAAAAAATAGATCATAAAAAATACCAAACTACAGTTTCATTTGTTTTAAAGAATTACATATTTACTAAGATGAACAGAAGAATAAAATGCGAGCTATGACTCCTCAAATTTCGGTCATCTTGAAGAAAAAAAATCAAATATACATCTACAGTTAAGAACAACATCATTGGAAATGCGTGCTTTACAGTGTCATCAAAGCTTATTTATCTGTGTCCACTGAAGTCAATAGTCATTCCACAAAAAGATAACATGAGTCAAATTCACGCCATTGATTTTTTTTTTCACAAAGTGTTTTAAAATTTGCATTTACAGTAATACCTTTAATTCTTGTTGAAAAATTGTGTGTACAGTACCCGTAAGACTTTGAGATTGAGAATTACAGTGGCACAACATACAAATCAAAGTCAAACCATGAAAACAAATCATTTTACACTTAAACCAATGTGTCTACAACTATCCAAAACTCTGTTTGTAAGATGATTATACTGTCAAGTTGTATTGCTGTCATTGAATGAAAACATAATTTCACTTTTTTTTTCTAGGGTTGATGGAGCTTGTTAGCGATTCAAGCAAATGACAATGTTTCTGTAATAAACCTGATCTAATTAGTGATTTATGTAATGAATTCATGTTGCGTGAATAACATGATGAAATCTATCTGCTCTAATATTGGGAGAAAAAAAAAACCTTGCCCATGTAACATAATTACTGAAATGGTTGGAAGACCATGCAGCATTCTAAACCAGCGAGCCAGTAAATGAGTGTGTGTCTATATCCTTGGAGGGTTAATTGTGTGAATGGAACCAAGACTTTAGTCCGAGTGATGATGTGCTATGACTGAGATTCACATAAGCGGAACTCTGCAAATGTGTGTTTCAATAAATACGTTGAAAAGGCTATGAGCAATTAGGCTTGTTCAATCTAAGTACAGGTAATCAATTCTTAACCTTGTGTTGATACGCTATCTCAGTGGTGCCTTTTTATCCCAAGTGCCCCCGAAAAAAAGACTTGTCTCTCCCAAGTACCACCAAAAATACCAACATTAAAATATGGTAGTGTACTAAACATAAGTGTTCACGGCCGAGGTTGTATATCGAATATGGGCAGTCTGACCATTAAAGTTAGACCATGGTTGTCATTTCTGTTTCCCCTGAGGCTGGAATTCTGAATTTCAATCAATATTATGAAAAACAATTGGTTGATGCAAACCTTGATGTCATAAAACAATGACATTTGTAATTTTCAGCAAATTTCACAAAATTGATATTTTTTACAACCATTTTACTCACCTGCTAAAAGAGAAAGAGAGAAATGTTGCCCCACCCTCGTGACTACTTTAGTATGAAATAACAAAGACGCAAGTGTCAATAGTAATGCTACACCTATCCCACTGGGAGGAAATTATGATACACATGATTTTAAAAAGCTACCAACACTCCTGTGCAAATGCCACGTTTGTGACATAAAACTAAATGGAACAAAGATATCTCATTTGAAAACTTAATTTTTTCCCCACCATGAATGTGATCTATAAACTGTACCACCCACGTGAAAGAAATGAAACTTTTCTCAGAGAGGAAGAATAAACAACTGAGATAATGTGGTTGCACAAGTGTACATACCCTCTGAATAACTGGGAATGTGGCTATGTTTCACCAATTACATTCAAAGTCATGTTAAATGTGAGTCAGCCCACACCTGCCCCCACTTACAGAAAAGGAATTCTAATTAACCCCAAATAAAATTCAGATGTTCGAGGAGGCTTTTCCTGACATTTTTGCAGTCACACTTGATCACAAATCCCGGTCTGCAGTCTGCAGAGCGGTAACCGTACTGTAAGTAATTCCAGCTCTTGTTCAGGAACCATCAGGATGAAACGCAATCGCAAATTGTTGAGTTTGAGTTTGTATCAAGATGTTTTCTCTTCATTCCTCACTGTCTTATGTCTGCTGGTCTGAGCTGTCGCTCACCCTCAGCCAGGAATATCTGCATGGCCCTGTAGAGCAGATGGACACCCAGCTCGCGCTTTTTCTTCAGCTGCCAATTGGACACCACACCATAGAAATCTCCGCGCTTCAGGTTGGTGAGCATCTTCAATCCTGTGATACGAATAGCGTTAGGAAAGGAGGGAGGTTGACAAACTGGATTTCATAACTGCTTGATGGGGTATGATTTGCATATGACGTGAGAGTAACCTTGACTTTTTTTTCCCACCAAAACGACAGCTACATTCTAGTAACTTCCATAGTACCTTCGGTGATTTCACAAATTCCCACCCTAACGGACACTACCCGAAACCAAGCACCTCTTAATAATTATCGGCAAAGGACATACTATGGAAATCTTGATTATGTCACACATGAAACAGAAAACAGTTTCTTCTTTCACTTACCAATGGCCTCTACCATGCAGGCCTCTCTTGTGTAGGCCTCCACAGGAATGACGTTCTGGAAGCAATGCAGTGAGATGACCCCCTGCTCGGCGTTCCATATCTGAAGTATTTGCTGCACTTTGGGGCAGAGTTTCTATCATACAGTTGACAAAAAAAAAAAAGTTAAATCCATGTAGTATTTTATTTATATTTCTAATAGCGATGAAAGTGTCAGCAACTTTTTAACTCCTGCATATAATGTACTCAACATTTTAGATTAGTGAAATGATTCAATATGCAATTACAGTATACACATCGGAGTAATTGTTAGACTTCACCTTTGAAGTCTTATCGCCTTTGTAGTACTCCAAGGCCTCGTAAAGATGACTGTAAGGGCGTGAGCGTTTTCCTTTGCCCACATAGAAAACGGCATTGACAAATGTCTGGAAACAGTCCTGTAGGGTCATGCCGTGACTACGACACGGAAGATTTTTGGTCACTCTGACGGAGGGAGAAAAAGAAAAAAAAAAAAGTAAATTAATTAAATTAAATAGTGTAATTTTGTTACTTCATTAAATCCATCAGTCAGGTAAAATGGCAAAAGAGGTTGCACATGGAAGCAAAAAAAAAAAAAAATCTGGTCGCACATGAAGCTAAAAAAAATCTGGTCACACATCTCACAGGGAAACAGGAGTACAAGATGAAAGACAGCCCCATCCTGTGACCAAAGACGGGCTGGATTTCAAGCAGTGCAAGAAAGGACAGAAATTAATTCGACAATAGCAATTTACCCATTTCGTGTCATGCAGGATGTCTTGCATTTTAGCACATGGTAAAAATTGCAGTCTGGCTTTAGAACATGAATCTTGAACATCACCTTGGATCGAGCAGCAGGTAATTGAAGCTGGACTTGATATTGCCCTCTCTCCATTTTCTGTTCTGATCTGGTTGATCAAATTGTTGGCACAAGGCCTGCTCATCCTCCTGACAGTCGGGCAGCTTGAACGTTCGCAGGGCCAAATTCAGCTCTGCGCTATAACCTTCACGTCCTGCACACGGAAAGAGGGACCCAAAAACAAGATTATTAGGATAGCTCGAATAAATGAAACCGAATTATTTTTAAGTCTGACACTACCGATACCTGTTTGTGGCTGTTCTACTTGATCTTGGTGCTGTGATGGTTTCGAGTTAGACCCATGCAACAAGCGGCGCAGCCTTTGAATGTAGACTGGCCTGGTTCGACGACTAATGGGTCCTGGACTTTCTCCCACCTCTATGAGCCTCCGTCTGAGCTCCTTATCCGTCATCCCTTCCGTCTCCAGCAACAATTTACACTGAACCTCATTGGCCTTCTTGTCATTGGGGCCTTCTGGTGGCTTCTGGTTTTCTTTGCAGTCTGCTGTATTGGTCTGCATGGAGCGCCAGTCATAGAGGATGGTCTCCTCACTGCTCGTGGTACTGATGCTGGAGCTGTGCGAGGTGTTAGCGCTCGGTGGAATGTGGGCCTCAATTAGTTTGTGACCCTGCTCCGTATCAGTGTAAAGGTACTCCACCGGTTCATCTGAATTCTCAATGTGCGGACGCCCCCCAGGAGTGTAAGACAGGTTGGCCAGGTGCTGTGACTTGCGGTGAGCCGATAGCAGACTCATGCTGTATCGAGGAGTGCATCCGGTACCTGGCGTGCATGGAAGATCTGAGCTTTCCCTTGACTTCCTTGGGGAAAAATAGCTGGAGCTGGATGAAGACGAGACAGATTCTGTATGCGAGCTAGTGTCCCCTGTGATCCAGACGTCATCTTGCTGTTGGCAAGGTACTTTGGGAAAATCGTTTGCCTTCTTTGTTGCCTCATCTGTACTTGTCACGTCATCTGTCAAAAAATCCTTACCTTCAGAAAGTCCAACCTCTTGTCCTTGTAGGGCCTGGATGACCTCTGCAAGATTTCTTTCGTAGGAATCCATTGAGGATTCGTGATTTTCCTCTAAGATAACAGTGTCACAAAGAGTCTGTGACTCAGCAAATGTGCTACAGATGCTTTTGGGAAGGATGAGGGTATCAGCTTGGCTCGATCTCACACATGAACCTGCTCCGAGGGTGCTGGACGGAGTGCCTGGATAATCTCCGCACAACGAATCTGGTGCTGTGCTATTATCTGAATTGGACGGTATGAAACATGGAGAACGTGGCGAACTGTAGTTGTTTTTCTGAGATCTGGGAGTTGTGTGCCGAGTTCGCACTGGTTTAGGAAGCGTCTCCTCAAACAGGCAAGAAGTGCGAAAGAGGCTCTCAGGGGTTCTGCTATTTCTAAGTGAGCAGCGGCTAAGCCTCGACTGTGTCCGGCCTGTTACGAATGGACTTGGTGTAAACGGTTCTTTGCCTTCTGATGGGTTATCTGATTGAATGTCTTCCAACAGGTAGTTTTCCTCACTTGAGGTAATTCCATCAGGATCAGTGCGAGCCTTAACCACGTTAGTCCTTTGATAATTATCCTCAGTCGGGCTCAGTTTATCAAGTTCAAAAACATCAATTCGAGGTTCACTTTGAGCTTGTGGGACGTCTTCTTCGGGGCGTTTGGTAGTTTGGTCAGAAAAAGAAAGCCGTTTGGGGGGCACGGAAATATCCAGCGCGCTGGCGTAATGGTCACTTTCACAACTACCATAGCTACTGCTGCCTCCGCTGCTACTGCTGGGCTTACTTGGATGTTCCGGCTGTTCTTCTATGTTCCCTAGAGCTTCATTTACAACCTCATCCCCCTTTTTATCATCGTCTTCCGAAGCACACTGACTGATGACTGTTTTCTCCAAGTCGTCGCCTGTACTTTCACTACTTTCCCGGCAAAAAACAAAGACATGGTCTGGTGAGGTGACATCTATGCCCTGCTGCGGGAGAACTGTTGCCAAACGTTCGGAATCGAGAAAGCCAGAATACTCCGAAAGGTTGAAAGACATGATGCCATCACCCTGCGTATCCTCAACAGCCGCCATCTTTTTCGGAGATTCAGGAGTGAAAACAGGAAAATATTCGTCAACATCACAGAAGCTGACACTTTTACCGTTTGCTCGTCTGGAGAGAGATCTGGGAGGCGAGTTGATTTTGGCAGTAGCAATTTGTCCATCCGCCGTGGGTATATTAAGTACAGCTCCTTCTGACAAGAGCACATCCTTATCAGCAAACACATCATTTCCCTTTGGAAATGGTATTGTGGGTCCCGCTGTGGACATCCGTGTGCTTGATAAAAAGGAGGCCTCTTCAGACGGCCAGTGTAAGAAGGTGCTGGAGTTCGGATTATCTTGCATTTCAGTGTCTCCATCCAAGAGTCTGTTACACATGAATGCTTTGCAAGATGTCCTTCCATTTATGTTTGAACGGTTAAAAAATGAAGACCGCCTCGTGCTGCTTAAAGGGACTTCACCAAGGTCACTTATCACAGATGACTGGGACGTGAAGCTGTAGCCACGGTCAGGAAAGCAAGATGTGTCTGTGCAGTCAGAATATACCGCTATGAGGAGATACAAGATGAAGAGAAAACTGATAAATATCACAGCAGAGCTCCTTTTTTAACAATCTAATGAGACTTTGTTGGTGCTGTGTTTTGTGCGTATTACTGCTGTTATCTAATGGCAAAACGTGTTCCATACAAAAGTTGTTCCTGGAGTAGATAAAATAATGGTCATGGAGAAATGTTTCCTATGTATTTTGTATTTTTGAGTAAAGTTCTGTCATAAAAACTATTTAAATGTCCCAAAACAATGCAAGCCTTTATCATTTCTTCACCAATTTTTGAGAAATTGCTTTTTGATAAAGGTGATCAGTTCGGTGGAGAATCAAAAGACTGTCGTATCTTTTTGGAGTCATTGTGCGATACCACTTGCATGAATGAGCTGTCGACCAGCGAGCAGTTTTTGCCAGATTCAAACTGTCAATTGACATCGGCCATCTGTGACAAGTGATCAGTCGAATTGGTTGCTGGATAGAGAATCAGTACAAAAGATGCAGGTGACAAATGCAAACACGCGGCAAAGAAAGAGGCATTATTAAGGAAATGAACTTCACCTAAATGTTGTTTTTTACTTTTTGTTCCTGCTTGTAATATGAGTGTTTTGGTCAGATTGGTTCGTGTGCATTTTATTTCATGAAACCCTGACTCTGAACGGTATGATAAACATTGAATTGTCGGACATGTTCAATGTGTGTCAGTGTTGTTTACCAACCTAATGTGAGCTCTCGTGCCTGTCAGTGTGCCCGTATTTGCTCGTACATGAATGCGCACGCGCACTGTTTCAAAGAATTACAGTCTACCGCCAAAAGCATATTGTTGGCCATGGCAGCGTTGAGCCAGAGGCTGAGCTGCACTGTATTTGTTTACTAAATAACAAGGCAGCTACACTCCCTGTCACTTACCTAACATGTTACATGTGGGAGGTTTTTACGATTCTGCACGTTACCAGCAGAATCAAAATGAGAATACATCAATTTTTTTTGTAGCTGTCCATGACCCACACAAAACAGGTCTGCGACCCACCATTTGCGAATCACCGCTCGATAGTGTAATGCACTCTAGCAGAGTGGTGAACAAAACAAACTGTATTTTTGGTAAATTTCCGTTTTCCAAAAAGATTTTCTTACTGTATTTGAATTGAGGCAGGTCCTCCTCTCCCGTGCCCGCACAACTGGATACATACTCCTGTAAAAGCTGAGCACACCTTCTGTTGTCCTCCAGTTCTGCAAGGCGCACTGGTGTATTTCCTTCCTGCATGAATGAAGAAGTGTTTTAAGATAAACTGCGGGTGCATTCTGTGGCCCAATATACAGTCGGTAGACCTTACGTTATCTTTAATGTTGGGGTTCCCACCATTCATCAAAAGCAACTTCAGATTTTGATAGCATCCCCAAATTGCAGCGACATGAAGGGGAGTTAGGCCCTCTGATGATCTAAGAGAAAGACAGCAAAACTTTTTTTTTTTCAAGGCTTGGAATAAGTAGATTTGCAATTTGTGAGGCAATAGTCGTATGTTGTGCTTCAATACAACATATTGAAAGGCAAACCAGCGAATGGCCATTTATGTCCAAATGTTAAGAATATTACTGAATGCTCACTCAATATGCCCGTAATACTGACTGTTCCAGATATTTAAAGAGGGAAAAAAAATCCTCAGAGTGGACGCCGTTAGGGAAAGCTTTAATTTTCCTTCTGCTTCGTTAAATGCTTCAATTCCGTACTGAATGGGAAACAAGGGAGGAGGGAACACTCTGTGCTGAACTTAAACATATTACCGCGGCGTACATATGAATTGTCATTGTATCATGGAATTCACATTTTAATATTCACTGTGGAAGCGTTCAGACATTAACAATTCAATTGTTATATCCAGCAATTAAAGATACGAAATGTTTGTCAAATATTGCCATGAAATATCGTCAACAATCAAAAAATCGTCAAATGACACATTTATGTTCAATCAGTTAATCAAGAAAAGTGTTTATTGTCAAATCTACAGTTTCTCTGTTGAATGACTTTCTTCGCTGTCCATAAATTTGACTATGTTCAAAAATCGCAAAAGGTCGGCACCAACATACAAGTGGCCTGTGTCACTCACCTAACATTCGGATCAGCACCGTGTTGCAGTAGCAGTTTCAAGCAACGCATGTTCTTTTCAGTTTCTTTGCCGACAGCCAAATGTATGGCAGCCACCCCCTTACTCCCCACAAGGTCAGGGATTGCACCCTGGGAGAGAAGTAGCTGCACAGATCTGTGGAGGAAGAGGCAATTTGTCAGACTTAGTCAGAGAGGATGCAACTCAACCATATCAAAATAAACAAATTTTTTGGGGTGATACATCCAGGTGCACAATAGGGCCTGTAGTAAGACACTGACATTCTTGTCCGGCGTATATTTCCTAAGACACCAATCTTTTTTTTTCGGCATTAACTATCTGTAATTCATGAAGTTGTGCTTGAGCACAAAATTATAATTAAAATTATTGCCTCAGGTATTGTATAATAGAAAGTGTAAATGTCTCATGCTGTAATTACATGTTTACTCCCAAAACAAATAGAGTGAAGCGCAGCCTATGGCTAGAAGACTTCATGCTTGTCAATTTGCTGTTGACATTTCATCAAACTTATGCCCCAGCATGCAACCGTTTCACAGTTCTGGGGTTGAGTGTTCAAATACCGGTTCCAGCCTTTGTTTGCATGTTCTCCTTAATCTTGTAGTTCTCAAGATCGGTCTTGGTCTCAAGTTTGGTCTCGAGACCACTTTTTAAGGATATCTGTCTCGTCTCGGAATCGAAGGCATTTTTACTCTGTCTTGTCGCGGTCTCTGACAGTGCATACTCAGGATTTTTTTTTTTTTTTTTTTTTTTTTTTTATGAAGACCGGTGAGACCAAGCCAGTACTACAGTGATCAGTGAGGAACGCAGAGCGCGGTAATGCGCTTCCTTCCTGGTGTCGCCAGGAGTGCCACGCCCCTCGTTCAGACTCTACAAATGCTTAGGAAATGTCCCTGGATGCAACCTTTATTGCTGCATTCAAGGAAGGTAGAAAGTCGGATTTATGCCACTCAGACTGTGTCAGATCCAGCCTCCAAGCGTTCGAGGCAAATGTAAACAACAAAGATTGCTGATTTCGAGCCACTTGTTGTTGTTGTGGTGTATCACAACACATTTTGACCTCCAGCAAACCTTCCTCATCATTTCTTTCATTTATATAAATAAGGGAACATCTTCTCTTCAAAGCATTTCATTGATTTCACCACGCAGTCAGCGGACATCACGTTGTTATTTCGAATAACCAAATTAATGTAATAATAAATAAAGCTGACTACAAGTAAAATTATGCTTTGCTATTAATGCTCTCGGCGCCCTGGTGGTCCAGTGGTGAGCGCGTCGACCTCACAGTGCAGAGGTACGGGGTTCGCTTCCACCTCCGGCCTCCCTGTGTGGAGTTTGCATGTTCTCCCCAGGCCTGTGTGGTTTTTCTCCGGGTACTTCGGTTTCCTCCCACATGATTGAACACTCCAAATTGTCCCAAGGTGAGAGTGTGAGTGTGGACGGTTGTTCGTTTGTGTGTACCCTGCGATTGGCTGGAAACCAGTTCAGGGTGTCCCCCGTCTACTGTCTACAGCTGGGATAGGCTCCAGCACCCCCCGCACCCCTTATGAGAATAAGCGGATCGGAAAATGGATGGATGGATATTCATGTTCTGCATCTCCATGGAGATGAACTAGAGGCATATGTCAGTTATACTCGTCGTCGCGCAATTACATCAGTTAGGAAAAAGTGAATCCAATTAATTTGAAACAATGCTGTCCTTTCCTATGTTGAAAAGGAAGGACCTTTTCATCTCTCCATGCCCTGGTGACATAATCCAACAAAGGTGAAGGAAAGGTGTCATAAAGGTTCGTAGAGTTCACATTCCGAGGAAGCCCTTCGTCTTAGTTGGTGTGGTCTTGACTACAACAGTTTTCTCCAGGTAATTGGCTTCCTCTCACATTTCTAGAACCATGCATATTAGGTTGAGTGTATAATACAGGTCCATGTTTGACCACCAGTCACCTGAACCGGTAGTAATTAATTAATTAATTGTGTCATGCTGAATGCAGAAGGCAATGTTATCACGTGATTACGTGAAACTTTAAATAATGACCTTTTTTTTTTAACTGGTGTGGCAACCATGAGCCTCATCATCTACAAAAAAATTAACTCTTCGTAACATTAACAACATTAAACGCCCACTTTTCGTCAAACGACAATGCATCATTTCTATCAGTTTAAAATACACAGGGAAGCAAGATTGTGATTACGCTCTTACCGACAAATACTCCACATCATTTCACGTGCTGTGTTGTTATGCTTTTTCGGACAGGATGATGGAAGTCGAATCATTTTAGACATGCACGTAGTTGCAGCACAGCCAACACGATACATTTTCCACCAAAAGAAATCCCAATTGAATACGTATCCTGCCGACATACCTTCCATTTAACCTTATGAAACGTCACCCAAAAGTGCATTTTGACGAAGGCGACGGAAACGTAAAAATCAACAATATGACGTACAAAATATTTGTCCGAATCGAAGTCGAGCCCCACAAGCATTGCATCAACAAAAGAATCATATACATCACCGAGGTTCTCCCTTGTTCACTGCTGCACACAGCTGACTTTCCAGTCTTCTCTTCTGATCCATGGCCACATTCGTTCAAAACATAAAAAGGTTCTCCTTTATTCGGGTCTGCACGGTGGGATTACAGTATTTACATCCTTGCAGCAACACGATCGAGGTAATAAGACTGCAGCGAACAGGCTAACCCAGAAACTAAGGAGTTGCGTTTGGGTATTATGTGTGCATAATGCAACACGGTAATCGGCATAAGCGTTCAGCAGTTCAATATTGCCATGCACCTCGATCAAATCATTTAATGCGGTTTTTCTTAAACCTACGACCTCGATATCATGGCAACCTTTTGTCTATTATTTTCGACTACAGTGTATACAAAACTTCCCTCCAAAGGTAAAGGACCCTCCCTTTTGATGACGTTTACGGATGGCACGCTCCGCCTACCAACGTTTAGTCGCATTACCGCCACCTCCCGGACTGGAGTTTGCAACGATACATCTTTTTTTTTATTTGTTTTCAGTACATTAACACTCACACACGCAATATTCTACTCATTAATCTTGTTTCCTTTAAATGAATAATGAACTAATGCTTGCCAGAGTCCTCGTTCAACTTTTTTTTTCATTTTGACAACTCCGCCAAACATTCACCAAATAGTACATCAGTAGTAGTACATCAATCAGCAGCCGCTAAAACTGTTAAAACTATAATGGCAGTGCTGTGGTGGTCTCTATTTATGACCTCCAGTCATTTTATCCTTCGCCTTCATTGTGATTCCCCCCTGCTCGGAAGTGAATGGCATGCCATTTACAAAAGTCTGCAATGGCAGCACGGCGATCAATTGGTTAACACTTCCATCTCCCACTTCTGCGGTTGGGGGGTTGAATCTGGGCTCCAATGGGAATTTGGGACGTTCTCCACTAGCTTGTGTGGGTTTTCTCCAGTGCTGCATATTGCTATTTACCTGGTTTCCATCTTAAATCATTGTTGACAATTATTGTGAGAAATCAAAAACACACACACACACACACACACACACACACGCGCGCGATCTAAATGCTGTAGATGAATATCATTAATTATTCATAATAACATATAATAAAGGTAATTTTGGCAAATCTGTTTATTTCAAAAGTGTGTATAAAACCTTCAATTAATCAGTGACAAAGAAGTAGCTCTCAGTTTTAATAGGTTGTTGACCCCTGTTTTAAACTGTCCTTTGGTGTGAATTTGAATGCAAATGGTTGTTTCTCTACATTTTGCCTTCGATTGGTCTCAGTCCAGGGTGTACCTACCTCATGCCTAAAAGCACTCGCGCACACACACACACACACACACACACACACACACACACACGCGCGCGATCTAAATGCTGTAGATGAATATCATTAATTATTCATAATAACATATAATAAAGGTAATTTTGGCAAATCTGTTTATTTCAAAAGTGTGTATAAAACCTTCAATTAATCAGTGACAAAGAAGTAGCTCTCAGTTTTAATAGGTTGTTGACCCCTGTTTTAAACTGTCCTTTGGTGTGAATTTGAATGCAAATGGTTGTTTCTCTACATTTTGCCTTCGATTGGTCTCAGTCCAGGGTGTACCTACCTCATGCCTGAAGTCACCTCCGGTAGAATGGATAGATGGATGAATGTAATATAATTTAATATTTATTAAAAATATGTGAAGAAGTTATTACAACATTGCTTGAAAAAATGTACTGAAGGCAATGGCGTTAGGCCACATTGAACATCAAATTTGAATCTGCAACAAACAATCATTTTAAGGTCAATAAATACAAATTACTTAAATGGCAGTGCTAGTGGCTTTTGCCACTCGGCAGAAGCCCAACCATAATATTGTTGGAACAACAAGTGATGTCAGGCCCAATTATGATGAGGAGACGGAGAAAATAGTTAGGCCAATGAGGAGGAGTAGCAGGCTCGGGTAGACGGATGCAGCATGGTTAGGATGGTTGAGTTTGCAGTCCTCATAAGGCGGCAGACAAGCTGCGTAAGCCATTACATGGGCAATGTAGTTCTGTTCCTGGACCCCATGGAAGAGGTGGGACATTGGACCTTTGGCATATATAGCCACATCCTCGATGCCGTGAGTCTCTGAGTCCAGAGGGACTGTAGCCTGTTGACGATACTCTTTACCCACTGAAGAAGAAACAAATAGTGGATTAGATTGAATGGCCTCCAGATGTTTCTGAGACACGTAAAGACTTTTTAGTCTCGACCTCAATGATAAATCACAACATACACGTAGATTGGACTGATGGCATAACATGCACCAAGGACACAATTGAAGTACGGAAGAATAGATGTGTTTGCAGATTTGAATTTAATTTAGAGGAAAGGAGGAATGGTGCATACCACTTAAGTTGTGTGTATATTCTCTATGTATACATTTGAGCCTCTACGTATGACATTGTGAACAGAATAAGTCATGGCTTCCTGTAAATTGATCGATCATAATTGTTCCATGCACAATTGATACTTTTTGTGACATTTGGTTTGGTGGTGTGCTGTGAGATTTTTATCATTTGACATAGGCGCTTTGGCTCAATAAAAGTTGGGAAACACTGATCCAGGGAGCCACATGTTACTCCACAAGGTGGAGCTACTATATTACTTTGTGCTCTCTAAAAGGCCTGCTGGCAGTCCACTTACTTGCAATGGTCTCATTTACATCTGGACGAGTTCCATTGAAAAACTGGTATCCCGGTCCATTTGCATATCCAGCGAGAGTAAAGCGCTTTTTGTCATCAGCGATTCCGCGCGATACCCCTGTAGATCACATGATAAACAAGTATCAGAAAGATGTTTCTCCCACTCAAAAACTGTACGGTGCAAAAGCATCACCTAAAATAGGGTTTCCTCTGGCTGAATGTCCACCAATCGAGAAGACGTGTGAGTGGTCTGCAGTGACTATAGTCAACGTGTCCAGCTCATTTGTAAGTTCGGCTGCTCGCCCGATGGCTCGGTCAAATTCAATAGCTTCAGTGAGAGATCTTATGGCCCTGCCGGCATGGTGGCCGTGATCTATTCTCCCCCTTGAATTTCAAAGACAAATGACTTTTCAAATGACAAATGACAAATTAAAAATGGCATTTCAAATAATGCATGCACAAAATACAGACTCAATGGTCTTGTTGGATAAATCATAATTGTCCTGAGACAAAATGTAACTAGCTGTTGATAACCAACTTACAGATGAAAAATATAACACAAAGTATGTGTTAAAGCAGATTTTTTTTCGTGTATAAAAAGTGAGCAATGTTGAGCCGGACAAATCAAATTATGTGACATTTCTACCTGTTTTTCTTGAAAACAAGAAAAAAAGAAATACCGGTAAATGGTCAGGTTGTAAAAAGCTTTCTGGAATAATATGTTTACTAATATCAAATGTGTCCCATATATAACATTGATATGTATGAAATGTAAAGTTTGTGGTTGTATCTGATGTCAAAAAAATTCTACTTATCTTCCACGAAAAGGAAATATCCCTTTGGGTTTCTGCTCAGAATCTTGATGGCTTTCTCGGTCATCTCAGTTAAGGATGGGTCGCTTAACGGATTGCGCTCTATCTCATAGCGACAGTCCTTGGGCTCGAAAAGACCTAAAGACAGTGAGAATAGTACTACTTAAAGCAAGGCGGCAGCTGTTTGAATGGCAAGTTTGAATGGTGTAATAAAAGAATCATCGACAAAAGTGCACAATGCAAGCCTGATGTTTTGTAACCGTACTTACCCATAAGGAAGTCTGTTTTGGCAGGATTGACATCATCAAATTGTTTTTTGTTCCAAACATACTTAGCCTTCTGTTGACCATGAAAAGTACATAAATAAACCCATTACAGAAGTTGCGGATTGTCTGGTAAATAATGCTAAGAAAATTTGAATTGCCGTGGACGTTGCACGGATTATTCCACAGAAGTGTACACACTTGTGAAATACTCCTCTCACCTTTTTATTCTTGAGCCACTCCACAATAAGGTTTTGTCCATCATTTCGATCTCCTTTAACGCTGGGATATTCTGGGTCTTGCATGTCTCTGGGAAACATGTACTCTCGACCACCACCAAGTATGACCTTGAAATGACACATAAGCAGTTTTAGCAGCATTAGTGTTTTCTTGAGGTAAATGATGATGAAGAACGTGCAGTGGTAAATACTAGAGACCTTTGAAATGAAATAATGTTCTCTGCTGTAAAACTTACATTGATCTCAATGTTGTGAACAAGCTGGTATGCAATGTCTCGACAGCCGTTCGCAACAGCCTCGGGGGAGAGATCCGAGTCAGCGTACCAACCTCGGTTGGCGGTGTGAGCGTATGATGCGCCTGGAGAGGCATGCTGAACACGGGTGGTAGTGACTATCCCAACTGATTTCCCTGAAATGAAAAAAAAAGTCATGGTCATGTGAAGATGTCGCTGCGTATACTCAATAAAACAATTATCAGCTTCTGTAGCCTTTTTTTCCCCTCTGATACGCCATTTCGTCTGATATGTCAATCAAATAGCCAACTTACATTGAGCATGACAAATACAGTATTATTAAAATAGCAGTGGGCGGCCCGGTAGTCCAGTGGTTAGCACGTCGACTTCACAGTGCAGAGGTACCGGGTTCAATTCCAGCTCCGGCCTCCCTGTGTGGATTTTGCATGTTCTCCCCGGGGCCTGCGTGGGTTTTCTCCGGGTTCTCCGGTTTCCTCCCACATTCCAAAAACATGCATGGCAGGCTGTTTGAGCACTCTAAATTGTCCCTAGGTGTGAATGTGAGCGTGGATGGTTATTCGTCTCTGTGTGCCCTGCGATTGGCTGGCAACCGATTCAGGGTGTCCCCCGCCTGCTGCCCGAAGACAGCTGGGATAGGCTCCAGCACCCCCCGCGACCCTAGTGAGGATCAAGCGGTTCGGAAAATGAATGAATGAATGAATAAAATAGCAGTAGCCCCTAGCATTAGTTGATTGTTGTGTTCCATTGCATGTCCCGTCAAGATTTTGTACTCTGCTGTTGATTCCGTTATATGGAGCCCCTTGTCAAAAAAGAGAGAATCACAAAGTCTAAGTTGACAGCACTTGCCACAAGGCGCCCTGTTATGAATGGGCCCGGGCCCCGTTAGTTGCCACATCCTCCTTTTACTGCACAGTGCACCGCCATCCCCCGGCCCCCCTTCCCCAGCCATTTTTAGTTTGTGTCACCTGCATCACAGTACAATTTTAGAAACACTCATTTGAAATTTTTGCACAAGTCAATCACCTGCAAGATGGAAGGTATTACTCTATAAGGATGATAATCACAATTAAACAACCCAAATTATCACGCCAGAAAGTTTTATTTTGAATACAATATATATATATATATATATATATGAATCAACCCTCCGAAGTTTTTCACACATCTAAAATTGCAAACAGCAATACGCAAAAATATATTCTACAGTATGAAAGCAAGACCCCACAAAATGCAACTAAAATTACCAAGATGAGAGCGACATATTTAATTTTACAGTACGTCTGTATCTAACAGCCTTGCATGTGTGTGCAATTTTGGGTGGCGCGATGACTCAAAAGATCTGACGTGTTGCCTGTGCAGCAATTATTTTCTTGCGTTTTCTGCATACAGGGTAATTATATTGGTTTTAGTTTCCATCTGCCGCCTCATAAAAACTGAAACACGGCCACACATACAGTGTAAATGTGGCGTCGTTTTCTTCGTCTTCCCTTTTTTGATGGTTTGCTGATATGCCGCACAGTGGATGCCAGATGTCAACGATACTTGAATACTTTTAAATCAATGGTAGTAACGAAACTCTAACACTAGACATTTGACACAGTCACTGATTGGGAACTGCACCCATGCTACGTGCACCTAATTCATGCAAGTGTACCACTATCCCGTTCGGCAGTGGTGGGTTATTGTAGCCAGCAATGCCTTCTGCACTGGGCAAAAATACATCAGAAGCACCAACCTACATTTACAACCTGAATTCCATGATCTTTTAAATATATTCCCAAAAGTGCATTTTCTTCAATTTGTAACATAACTCTCGGCTGGGCTGCTTACCTTAGCTAATGTATCCGGATTTTAGATTTTTTTTTTGGTGGGGGGGGGGGGGGGGTGCAAATAGATTTAAACTAATCTGATTTAAAATTTGCCCTCGACACAATAAAGTCAGCATTTTTCCATCCTTTGATTGGTTGGTCACAGTGAGTCAAGTTTTTTTTCAAGAAAAACAAACCTTTTGCAATTTGTGCAGTTGAATACATTTAATGACCTTTACATCTGGCGGTTTATGTGTTTATGTCACGTTATCATAAACATTTATGAGACGATTATGTGGGACACTTGTGGGCTGTTAGATTGCATTTTTGCATATTGATGGTTTTTACAATCGTTCCGTGACAGTGATGGTGTTAAGAGGTGGATTAAGTCAGCTAAGTCCCCAGTGAAGGCCGAGGTACAAAATGAATAGCCCGTCTCTGCCATCGGTGTTATGTCATAAATATATTGTGTATCATAATGTTTAGGAGCATGGTTCTAAATTTCCAATATGGAACTTGCAGTGAGGGGATTTGGTGCAGTTTAAACATGGTGCATTTGAATTAGATTGATTTAGCGAAAACTAATGTTACCTGCTTGCTTGGCTCGATAAAGCACAGATTTGACTTCATTCCCATAGGTGGCACTGCAATTGTACCTTGGAGTGGCAGCAGTGACTCCCAGCGTGCCATAGTTGGCTTTCACTCCACATAGGTATGCAGTGGCTGTACCAGCACTATCTGGCATTTGTTGGTCTACATTGTATGTCTGCAAGGTAGAACGTAACAACAAAATCATCACATCGTCATGTTGCTTTTGCAAAGCAAGTTCAACCGATAGTGACATTTCAAATGGTATCTTGTATGATATTTTCACATCTCTAAAAAATGCCCATAGTACTTCAACTTTACAGTATTTGCAGTAGATAATGAAATTCAGCACGAAATTCAGCACAAGAATTTAAGATGGAGAGACCGCAGGTGTGTGCAACCGAAGGCCGAATATTTTTTTGTTTCCCCTAATGGAATACTAATAAATGAGCAGTGAGAGCGATTTTAGGTCTCATCATTATGCATAATCCAACTGTCTACAGTACGGCAGACTGACACCCATCTCTACCGGTCTGGTTATTGCTGCTTCCTGCTCGATTCTCTTCCTCCCCTCAAAGGCCACCACATCTTCCTCCTCCTCCTTCAAGACCAGCTTCACCTCCTCATCGGCACAGCCATGACGAGGGTCACCCACTCCCTCAAAAACCCTTGTGCTACTGACCTTTACCACTAATGTTGCTGCAGCTAAGAATTACAACAATAACCATGATGTATTACGTTCACACACACACACACACACACACACACACACACACACACACACACACACACACACACACACACACACACACACACACACTCACACATTCACATCTTGTACGCTTTCTTCTGTCAGAGTAGTCATGTTCGTTTGTTCACATATCAAATCAAATGCAAATATCTCTTAACTGTCAACTTAATCAAAGTGCAATGTTGTCTAATCACAAAGTCAGGTCACGGAGACTTGATCAGTTTCTGATGGTGAGCAACAACAAGTATCAGTCATGCAATATATAAGGACTAAAGTGCTTCAACAATTTTATCATTAAGTGAAAAGTGTTACTACATCATTTGCATGAAAAATGCACAGCCTGCTATAGGTCAAATCCATCCATCCATCAATTTTCCGATCCGCTTATCCTCACAAGGGTCGCGGGGAGTGCTGAAGCATATCCCAGCTGTCTTGGGGGACACCCCGAACCGGTTGCAAGCCAATCTCAGAGCACACAGAGACGAACAACCATCCACGCTCACACTCACACCTAGGGACAATTTCGAGTGTTCAATCAGCCTGCCATGCATGTTTTTGGAATGTGGGAGGAAACCGGAGTACCCGCAGAAAACCCACACAGGCCTGGGGAGAACATGCAAACTCCATACATTTATATTTACCTCCCTAAAATTCATTCTTTGTCTCTGGATTGAGTGACATATTGTTCTTTCAGTTTGAATGCAGTCTTTCATTTTTATGGCTTATTTTGTTGCTTCTGATTTCTGTTTGCTTGCGCAAAGACTATGTTGGTTTGCTTCATGCTTTAGCTTCACTTATTTTTTGTGTGTGTCTTTGTGAGAACTATACCTGAATATAAATACATCTGTTCCAAATCAACATCATAGTGATTTGTAATCTGAGTTACAATGAGTGTGCTGACCTTCGACAATGCCAGGTGAGGGAAGGTATCCATGACCAGACTGGTCTCTTCTCCAGACCGTCCTGCCTTTTGGCCTTTGAGAATGCGGGCAGCAGTAACTGTTGTTACTCCCATACCTAGAATTGGGTGGGAAACCTGAATGTTAGTTCAGTAACATCGAAAACCATACCACAAGATTGCCATAGCTCTTTAGTAACCCCACGAAGCTCCAATATTATTGTGCCTTCTATGGGGCAGTATTGTTGGACTTGTTGGATTAATTCCCATGCTTGTTTTCAAGAATACGACTTTCATGGAATGGTTAAATGTGATCAACAGCCACTGATAAAAATCCAAATAATGTCTCTCAGCATGTATGTGTAAATCTGATGCTATGTTGTAAATGCACACATGAACTCTTCAATAAATCTGAATTGAGTTAAGTTGTAAATTATTGACCTTGGCTCATCGAATAAACAGATAGAGATGAACATTAAGAGTCACATATATTGCACAATTTGAGATTAGATAGGAAGAAGAAGTAGGATAAGCATTTAACCTCTAATTGCCCCTTAATGGAGACCCAAGTGGATAGAATCGGGACAATACATTTTAAAGATCCTACGAGATTTCTATGGAGTACTGATAACATTGACCCCAATGTTTCTGTTCTGTACAAGGTCATCAGAACGCACTCATACAAAATATGTGCCATCAAAGACAGAAAACACCTTTGCTGTCAAAATATTTGTGAACATTTTTTTCCCCTCGAGGCAGTTTGACAAACAAGTCAGAAGTCATCACCTCTGCCATAATACCTTCCTTGTGCCATTTAGTTCACGAATTTGATCACTTCGTTTGAGAGCTTTACTACCACAGTGATTAAACTTTCACTGCCATGAACCAGTGGCGTATAATTACCTTACTAATTTAAAGAGGCTGTTTAATTAGGAAGATAATGTCTTCCCTCAACTCACCGTCCCCAAGGAAGAGGATGGTGTTCTTGGCTTGGTGGAGATTAGGCTGAATGTTGAGAGCAGTATGAAGAGCTTGCTTCCCTTTGTTGTTCCAGTAGCTGGCATGGAGCTCTTCCTCTTTACAGAGGAAAGAAACAGCGAGTGAGTATCATCCAGATGTGGACTTGGAAGATTCCAATAATTAAAAACAATGAAGAATAATTTTGTGCCAACTCTTTGACTGGAAAGTCTGTATAACGTCCTGGAGATAGAAATAGTCACCTGTCATGTATTGTCATAAAATGTGTGATAAAACTTTACCGTAAACAGAGACAGTCCTTTGGATTGAAATGAAAATCAGTAATCCACACAAAACGTACATGCGCTTCCCAGCCATGCTCTTGACTGAACTGAGTTTGAAAATAATGCACAGGGGGAAAACAGACCTTTATGCATTTATAGTCGCAGTTAAGGAACAAAGGGCACATACCTTTTACAACAGGCAAAAAAAAAAAAAAAAGAAGGCATAGACAAGGACCAGTTGTAGGGGCGCTAAATCAGTGAGGTACTTGGTCTTACATTGGGTATAGTTCACATCGGTTTTATATTACTGCAGCTTCCTGACCAGAAAAATGTGAATAGAATACAACAGATGTTTTTGATGCTTACTGATATGTGATATTTACGCCCTCCACACGCAAATACAATCAGTTGTGTGAGTACAGTAACACTTGACATTGGGTGTGTTAATGGCGTTCCAGTGGGCTATTATCTTATTTATCTTATTTACACTGTCAATCATTATATTGTATGCTCATGATGTTCATAGCAGTAGAGTTTTAAATCTCTAGTAGATTACTTTATGGCCAGTTTCCTGGAGCGGGCAAGAAAAATGTACTATATTTCATTAAAGATGCTGTAAAGTGAATTTGTTTTCACAAAGTAAATACATGATAAATGTAAGATGCAAGATAATTGTTGAAAACAGGTGCATAGGCTGAGAAAAATATTGTGAGCGTTCACTCATTTTCACCATTTCAGTTGTACTGATTTTTTGGGGGAAGGGCATGGCCACGATAGCGGGAAACTTGCTTGTCCAGCAATAGATGCTCCGCCCCCACAAGATCTGCATGCCATTGGACAACCGCGGCCAAGTGGCTAATATTGTCACCTGCTGCCTTTGGGACACTGGTTGAAGACCATTCCCCCTGTAGACACTTAGCCATGGTTGTGGTGACAATTGGGAAATATGGGGAGCGTCCCGGACGGCCAGTCTATTTCCAGGCCCCGACAAATACTTTTCGTGACAGTTGCCGTACGATTTTTCACAACTGTCCATGCATTTGCTGATTTTAAAAAAAAAAGTTTTATCATTGAAATGTGCCAGGGTTGCTAACGACACTCTTCTTTGTGGTGTGTCAAATTTACAAGACATTTTTATTGTCATCTGACAGGGACTTTAAACTTGGGGACAGACAGAATGAACATTGGCCATGAGAAATTACTTACGGTGTGACCAAAGGTATGTGTATATTTTTGGTTGTTAAGAGTCCCAAGAAGTCTCAACCAAGTACACTATATCAGGTGTAATTAAAAAAATGCATTTATTTATATGCATATATTCACAACAATCAACCAACTAAAACATTATCTGACATCACTGAAATTTCATATTACTAGTAGTGGAAAGCTGAAAGCCAATTCCTTAAATAACATACTCAAGTACTTGAATATTATGAAAGAACAATGATAAAAGAAGATACAAACTCAAGGAATAAAATGAATACTGTCATTAAGGTAGCATTAATATTGTTTATTTCTTATATCAGACATTCTGCAAAAACAGTGTATAAAAATACATTTTGCATATAAAATACATTCACGGACAATTAAAATAGATTGGTGACGTCAACTCAGACAAAAAAAAAAAAAAACTGTGATGCCCATGAAATCCAGATTTGACCCCATTGCTTAAAAAAAAAAAAAAAATCCTAAATACCTGGAAAGACATACAGTACCATTATAAATTCTTAAGGTCTA
This sequence comes from Hippocampus comes, assembly GCF_001891065.2. NCBI lineage: Eukaryota > Metazoa > Chordata > Actinopteri > Syngnathiformes > Syngnathidae > Hippocampus > Hippocampus comes. The sequence continues at coordinate 1,105,601 of NW_017805467.1, read as the reverse complement.
CCGGTATTACAGCTTGGCATGGCAAGATGGCCTCCGGTTCAGAGTCCAGCCCTTCATTCAGTGTCAACATGTGCATCAACAAAACTGGTCAATGATCCTTCAGCCTCCTTGTTGCCTTCAAGTTATTCTTGGTGTGTCAGCTTCAGATTCATGTGTAAATAATCATAATGACGAGAATAGGACAGAAACTTTACCAGCACATCTTATGAGAATATTGCTTGAAAAAAAAATCCTCCTAGGCTTTACATATTCCAACGCTTGTTCTTGTTTGCATATTTTCACAATGTCTAAATGTTGCTTGAATTTCAAAACGAGATGGCTCAAAAAACATTTACTTTAATTATTCCCTGCTGCAAGGATACTATGTACTTGCATTATTATAGCTGTGTGAATTGCCGCATGTGTATAGTTTGTGTGTGGCTGTCATCTGGAGAACCAGATGAGGCCAATTAGTCCAAATATTAGGTTTGAGGGTGTGTTCGCACACGCGGTGGATGTGTGGGAATGAGGTGGAGGGGGACAGTCTGTGTAGGGTTCCAAACAGGCTGCGTAGGCCATAACATGAGCCACATAGTTCTGTTCTTTGACCCCATGGAAGAGGTGAGCCATGGGGCCTTTAGCGTAAATGGCCACGTCCTCGCCACCATGTGTCTCAGCATCAAGAGGGACGGCGGCCTGCTGCATGTACTCCTCGTCATCTGCAAATCAAATGAGTAGGGTGGAGATGAAACCACAAAGCACACGCAGAAACAGCATAAATCTTCAGGCATTGGGTCGCAATCTTGCTTTTGCCAATAAGATAATTAATTGTTTAGCTTTTGGACTGTGATTGCGAGTCTCGTTTGACAGTTGTGAGTATGATTCTTTCCAGGGCTACTCGTTCGCTAAACAAGTCCTTATCGGTATGCCAGTCCGCAAAAACTAACTTGCGGCCTTTTGGACACTGGGTCTATTTTTAAACACCCATGAACAGCTGTCTTTGCATCTGTGGACTGCAGAACCAATATTCAGGAAATCAATCCAATCAGCATATAAAAAGTATTTTCATAGGGCTACTGTACTACATTTGTAATGTGTTCTATCAAATATGTCAACTTATAATATGTAATAAAAATCGTACCTTTATCAGAATAAACAGCATGAATATGAGGGTTCTCAAGACAAATACTATCTATTTTAAAAATGAATCCCTCAATTGTCTTGACACATTCACTAAGGTACCAGATGTGTTAAGACAGAAGGTTTTAACGACTGTTCCATTGAGGGCTTATAAAACGAATTCATCCCAAGAAAAAGTAACACACACCAAGTATGTCATGCAATGACTGAGTCAAATGGTGCAGAGAAGAAGAAGGAAGAGCTGCTTCAGTGTGTGTAGTGTTCCACAAAGAAATACAAATAGTTTTTTTGATAGATACACATACTGTACATTTACACAGAAGAGTTTAAAACAAAACAAAGCACGGCTCGGAGAATCCTATAAATATTATCCTTGAAGTTTTGCTTCCTAGTGATTAAAAGCAAGCTATAATTAAATCAATACACCCAAACTCAGACAGGTTTGGCATCTGAAAGTTATTATCATGTCCTTACAGTAATCCACCATCGTGATGTTCCCTCTGGTTCCATTTATGTGCACATAACCAGGGCCGTTGGCGTACAGGATGCTGGTGAAAGGCATTTGGTCATCTGCTTTTTTTGGTGCAAGACCTGGGTCGCAAATCATAAAACAAAAATGTGATGAATAGCAATAATAATACACTAGTCAAACAGAACATGAATTTAAATGATTCATACCAAAGATTGGATTTCCTCGGGGTGTATTGCCACCAAAAGTGAAGACGTGAGAGTGGTCAGCTGTGACGACGGTCAATGTATCAGATTCTCTGGTGAGCTGCGAAGCGCGATCAATTGCTCGGTCAAACATCACAGCCTCTGTTAGTGCAAGTTTGGCAATGCCATCGTGGTGTCCGTGATCAATTCTTCCTCGTAATGGGAAACAAGAGAACATTCATTAATTGATGAGATATTTCTCAGGATTTATGGGTAGCACGATGCATTCTATTTATCTATACAGGTATTTCATTAACAAAAGTTACACATTTATTATCATGCCACTTCCTTTTTCTACTGCTCATATCAAGTACTCATCTTCTACAAACAGAAAATAGCCTTTTGGATTCTTGCTCAGGATTTGAATGGCTTTCTCCGTCATCTCCACAATAGAGGGATCCCGGGTGGTGTTTCGGAAAACTTCAAATCTCATGTCCTTTGGCTCAAACAAACCTGGAACCAAAAAGGTGAGATTATAGAAGCTGTTTGGAGTTGCATTTATATGCGCACATTTTACATGAATAAAAGAATGATACAACAAAAGTAAGCAGAATTCCAAATGGAATACACAGATCTTTGATTAAAAAGGCACACACACACACACACACACACACACACACACACACACACAAACACACACACACACACATCTATAGATAGATAGATAGATAGATAGATAGATAGATAGATATACTGTATACATTTTTTTCAATACCCAAAAAGTTGTGGTAGTAGAAACAAAAGTTTGAGAAACTAGAGAGACTGCTATGAAAAACATGTTGTAAACTTAATTGTTCACAGGTGACTTTGGCAGTGTTGGCTGCAAATGCCAAGTTGTTCACAGGCAAGGAAGGTGAGACTTTTAATTACATTGTGTAGCACTATGATGGAAATAGGAAGATCCATCCAGCCATTTTATCTGAACCACTTAATCTTCACGAGGGTTGCAGGCGTGCTGGAGCCTATCCCAGCTGACTTCAGGCATTAGGCGGGGTTCACCCTGAACTGGTAGCAGAACACCGAAAATAAGAAAACATTTGGCTTATGGTATTCCCCATAGAGTTCTAGAATCTGAAATGGCTGGAAATGAACACTGAAGTACTTGCGACCTGCACTGAGCGCCAACAACCAATGCATCTATAAATAGTGGTGGATAAGTGCTTGTACAAATGCAAAGTACAGAGTGGAGTTACCAGAAATGGTGATGTAACAACATGGCAAACATGAGCTTCCAGACCTTTGTAATGAATGACTTTAATACTTTACACTTTAATAAAGAATAAATGAATACTGAGCGTTTTCATCAATGTCATCATAAAAACGCTTTCAAAGTAGTTAAGACTTTTGTTCATTTGGCCAAACAGAAGGCGACAACATGTCGCACGGTGCATTGGCAAAACAAGAAACGTGCCCTGGGTTCCTATCACCGTTGTCAGGACTTAATGACACACAGCTATCAATTTACAATGTTACACTTTGATGACTCCATATAGCTGTTAAGATGAAAGTTGATGTGTTGTTTCTGAACGCTACAAAGGTTCACAACACAAGATAAGATGGGAGTTCTGTCTCTCAATAACTAGGTAGCCTGAGAACAGATGTGCAAATGTTGGAGTGCAGAAGGTCAACTTTTCAAGCTTTTTGCCTGCTTGCCTGTCTTATTTCCATTGCAAGTTAAAGGTTACCCACCCATGAGCCGATCAGTAGTTTCAACGTTTATTTCGTCAAACTCCTTCCTGTGCCAAACATAGTGTGAATTCTTGGTCTGAAAGACACATTAGTGTACACATAAGACAAAGCATTGACATTATCTACCTTGTGTAATGTCCTTAAGTGTCATACAAAGGACTAGTTGTGTTTTTAAAAGCCATTTTAAATGACCCTACTGGTTTAGCCTTCAACCAGACATCAATAAGGTTCCTCCGGTCTTGGCGGTCCCCCTTGCGAGAGTTGGAGGTTGGATACTCAGGGTCCGAAGTGCCTTTTGGTGTCATATACATCCTCCCTCCTCCCAAGATCACCTTAAAGGGACACCAAGAGTCATTATATTATGTGCTACATTGGTTCAATAGTTGCCTCTTTACACCGTCATAGCAATGCACCATTGTTTGTTGAATTAAAAAAAATAATGTGTTAAGACGACTGATGCTGTTATTTCCCCATCACAAAATGCTCCATAAAATAACATACAGGGATGTGAATTTTCTTGTGTTCATGGATAACCTGCATAAATGAATGAGGCAGAACGATGTCAGCTTCATGTTTATGGCACTATTACAAAAACTCTGCGTAAAAGATGCCAATGACAGCCGTTGGGTGTCGACCCTAGCCATACAGGATTAACTGACTTCGTCAAAAAAAGAAACGTTAAACAGTATGTTTGATATTTGGCAACATGGCTTCTTGCCCTTCAACTGTCCGCTCATGCTTGGAAAACCAACGGCAAAGAAAGCAACACCAAAAAGTGGCTTGTAATTTGTCAAGAAAGACATGGGAATTGGCACGCTGGTGGCCCTTGACTAAGGCTTGCTGGATGATGTTAGTCAAAGTAGTATGTTGAAGGGGTCAGCTGAGCCAATTGGATGCCTTGACTGGAAAAAGACCACTAAGCAGCTGTTCTACACTGGCTTTGGATCAGCTGAAAGACAAAGCTGTCAACTGAGCATGTAAGATGCCTGAAGACTGTGCATAAGTACGTAAGTTCAAATCTTATTACGTCAAGAGTACCAACAACCCAAGAATTTAATAACAACCCGAACCTATGCTAAACATTAAACTCCCTGTTCATACGTCATTATGACAATGCGATATGTTTCTGCACATCTACTCTGTCAGTGTTCTTGATCATTAAACCAGAGCAAAGTCCTTGCGCACTCATGACACAGTAGGAAAATCCAGCCATAAAAAAAAAAAAAAAAAAAGCAGACGACTTTATACAAAGTCTTTTCTACAAGGTGAAAGTGATGAAAAATCAACATATATCGGCAAAGAGTAATTATGCTAGTGCCTCCATCATTCCATCAATTGTCCACAGCAAATTATGTTCAACTGACTGTGGGCAAAAGGTGGGGTACACCCTGGAATGGTCACCAGCCAATCATTTTTACTCTGGGGCAGATGCCCACCTTCCTCCGATGCAATTCCACAAATTCAAAACAATGGCTTATCATTTTGGGGGCAAAAAAACAAAATGGTACAATCTTCATCAGTATTAAAAAAAATAAATAAATAAAATAACAGAAATAATCTCACATCAATGTCAACGTTGGTCACTAGTTGGGTGGCGATGTCCACACACCCTTGATGGCGTGCGCTACTGGGAAGATCTGCATCGCTGTACCAGCTGCGGCTGACCGAGTGGGCATAAGCGGCAGCTGGTGATGCGTGCTGGACTCGAGTGGTGGTCACGATACCAACGGATTTACCTGGACAGCGAAGACAAGTCATGATTTGTTAACATTCAAAAAATGTAAAACAACATTTATTCTCAATCAGACTGCTGGTAATATCTAACATGACCTGCAAGGTTGCCACGTTTTACGTTTTTTTTTTTTTTAATCTTTAGTAATTACCCCATGTGCTGCAGTCGATCTAAATAAGTTTATATAACGCAACATACAATTTTACAAAAATTGTAAAAGTATTATTCCTGAATATTTATTTCACTTTCAACCACTCGACATGTTCAGTGGCATCAGTGCTATACATACACATATTGTTCTTATTTTTTTCTTTGTATTTTTGCCCTCTATGGACAATAAAAGCGGTATTGTGCTATGACCAAAACATAAATATAAATCTATATAAATAAAACATGAATTGGAATATTTCATATCACACACTTTTTATGCTGTGTCTTTGATTTAAAGATGACAATACGCAAAAATCTACAAAAATTGTAGAAATTGTAACATATGGGGTAACCCATGTGTTACAAACATCGTAGAAATTGCAGCACAAGGGTTACCAACTGCAACATTCTACTTTATTGCATTTGAAGGCAATTTTATCTTTCAAATTGTTGAATGGGGAATTGCCCACATCTGATTGCTAAAATTAGCACCGATAACACCGGTTTAAGTCTTGCATAAGACCACGAGGACAAAGAAAAGTTTTACACTCACGCTAAAGCATATCCTTGTTTCTTTGATACAAGTGAAGACCAATTTATATCTTTGTAATTGTTCCTGCTGCATCCTGTGCATTAATGTTCTACTTTTAAATAGAAATGCAACCGTAATTAAGAACTGATGAATACGTTTGATCTGAATAAATTTCTTTAAGCATCATTCATCATATCATGAAAACTTATGTTTATTAGCCCTGCAAACCTTTGCCAAGCAATGCAAAAGGATCTTTTGGGCCCATTCTGAACTTTGAACTATAACCATTGTTAGTCCAGTAACACGCTTATCAGATGATTGTTTTATAAATCTTATTCGACAGATAAGGATCACTTGAATTTGCTGACCCTTTTACCTTTGGCTTTTGCACGTCGCAGCACGGAGTAGACCTCATTGCCGAAGGTGGTGTTGCATTCATAGGCCACTGCATTGCCGCTAAGTCCAACGGTTTTGGCATTAGCTTTCACTCCACAGTGGTAGGCCGTAGCTGTGCTAGCACTGTCTGCCACTTGCTTGTCTACACTGTAGGTCTGGTGAGAAGAAAAACAGTTGCTAAAAATGGAAAAAATAAAGAAATAAAAACAGTATAACACTGACACTTGTCAATGTAACAAATGATAAGAATGCTAAGAGAGGTGAGATTTTCTTGGTAAAGACAGAATCTCAGAATGTGATGTGCGGGTATAAAGGTAGGACAAATGTCTGTCAACTTTCCCATTTTATTTTATTTATTTATTTATTTTTTGCTACAAAACCCAAAAGTAACCCGATCTTGTGTTTCTTTTTTTTTTAAGTTGAACTAAATCCAAGATGTCAAATTTTCTTCTATATTTCAACTGTGCATATATTTTTTGTCAGCAGCTCCTGACCAAAACATAAGATCTACTCGCTGTCAGGGGCCGCCACCTCTCTGTCTTTGTGTGAGTTTGCGAGAATCTGACATATGTTCACCAATCACTGTTGCTAGTAATGACTAAAAAAAGAACATGGTTTGTAAATATTCAACCATTACAAGCTACACATTCAATTTCATTACGTAAGTACATTAAGTACAAAAGCTATGTCACAAACTATGATCATAAACATCCTCACCCACATGTACTGAGTTGTGAGCCAATCTGGATTTCTTTTTGTCGATCTCTTTCACGTGAAGAAGTTGATGTACTATTCTTTTACTCTTTTACTACCTGTTTTCTATCTCAGACATGGTGTATACAGGATCAAATATTTAACTGTCCTGTTAGGTTGCGGGTCAAACTGACCCGCTGAAAAATATTTTTTTCAGTCATAAGTGCAGTAGCTCAATGAACTACAAACATTCATGAAAATTGACTAATGGAGTTAATAATTAGGCTATTTTTTTTTTTTTATTATATGTGTGATACACTTTCAATAATGGGTCAAATTAACCTAGTACTGCAACGCAATTGCATTTCTGGACAAACAAACGCAGCAGGAGCGTTAAGTCCATTGGTCTCAATGATCTTTCGGCCGACACATTTCAATAGCCTGCGATATGAGCAGGGAAGGTGCTTCTTGCGCTTCAGCGTTACCTACGTTCTTCAGCTGAAAATGATCTTGCCCAACATGGCGTGGCACTTATTTGGTGAACTATTCTGTTTAATTCTTCATTCACAAATGCAATATTGATCAAAGTGCAGTGGACGGCCACTATTCACTGGGGATAGGAACCAGGCCGGTGCGGAAATAGTGAAAAATCCCAAATAATTGACAGCCATTGAATTCTATTACATAATAATTTATTTTAATTAACCCCCCCAAAAACTTGACTAAGTGGGGACATACCGCCAAAAAGCGTTCTCCACGAAAAAACATGATTGACACCCCTCACTCCCCCATAGAAACGAAAGAAATAAATGGCGAATAGGTGAATTTGGGGGTGCCGAACTGCAAGTCAGCATACTATGGTTGTATTAGTGCTGGCACATACAATGTACTCTTGCTTTGAAATGATCTTGGTGTTATTTCCCCGTTTCAAAAGATGTAGAGAATATTTCTGAGAAAGACAGACTAGACCTAGCACATGAAAAAAAAGACTGTATTTAACGTCGAGAGTACAGCTTTAAGCTTTCCTTCTCTCTATGATTATCATAATTAAAGAGATGTTGGATTCAACTTTGATCCCACCTTAAGCGTTTTTTTTTTCTTGTTTTGCCACAATGACAGCATTTTGACTTAAACCATTGACTACCAAGGTTTTAGGGCCAAAAGTCTTAGTGAGAAGGCATCACGTAAAGAGATTAAACCATTTAAAAAGGTTACACACAGACACACTAACAACTGAGCTTCCTGTGGTGTATGTACTGTATACTGAATATTGGACCCCCGTCTCCCACGTTGTGATTAAACAGAAAATGAAGTGGTCACCAACTGAATGTCATGTAATCCAAGTCAAGAGCTGTCTTAACAAAAATTATAATGTTCAGCTTCAGTTAGAGTGTCACTGGGTATGAATGAAATTAAATTCAGTATATGACAGGGGGAAAATATTATTCTGATAATACTGCATCTATTAAGTACGTAGTGTTAACATGTTGTCACCTTAGAAAGTGCCACATATGGAAAAGTGTCCATGGCCAGTACTGTCTCCTCCCCTGCATTGCCCTGCATTTGACCTTCCAGAATTCGAGCTGCTGACACAGTGGACACGCCCATTCCTGGAAGACAGTGACTGACAGGTTAGTTGCAGTTTGATTTTGTTGAACTTCCCGAACTGAATTTCCACTTGTAACGACATGGGTAAATTGAAAAAAAAAAAGAAAAAAGAAAAAAACACAGTGTATTACGAAAACAACAAAAAAACAACAACAAAAACCAGAGGCACAACAATTTAGATAATTTATCTGAGGATATTTGAATGATGCAAACAAGCTAAAAGAATCAAAGATCACAAACAGGAAAATGTGGTTTGTGAGGAAGCAGGCAACTCAAAGTCCAAGCTTCATCTTCTCTGTTTAAAAATAACATTTTGCAGTGTATTATAAAATAGTTATTAAAATAACAAATATGATCAAATAATCATTTTGAACATGCCCTTTAATCTTCCGTTTTGGGTATTATTTACATCTATTGATGAAACACTTTGAAGACTTTGTGAAAGACAGAAGCATGGTAGGTTTATTATTCTTTTGTATATTCTTGTCAATTCATGACCTTACTGACCCTTGAAAGTTTCCAAAGGTCTCTCAATTATCAAGCATTCAAAATCCAAACCAGACATTTTCGTCCTTGTTTGAAAAGAAAAAAAATGTTTGTTTGGAGAAGGACTATTCCTGTCAAATTGAGGTAAAAAGAGGATTTGACCATCTTCCAAGTAAACAAAGTCATTGCCATTAACATCAACTAAAAGTGTAAATGGACCTTCACATTTAAGTCAGTGGTTTTCAGACAGAGCAGTGCTTGGCAAGTATTAAGACCACTGTTGAAAGAATAACTCATGTGTCAACATGTGCAAAGTTACTGCTGTGCAACATCACAGAACTTACTGTCCAGCATAGGTTAGCAGCAAACCGTTAGCTTATGTTAAGCTTGTGTTTGCTAGTTGTAGCTATTTTTTCTTAAACAAGTACAGTATTCCATCCATCCATATATTCGCTGTACTGCTTATCCTCACTCGGTTCGTGGATATGGTGGAGGCATTTTTAAAATTTTATGTTATTAAAACATTCACCTTCAAAAGTATTGGAATGCGGAAGCTAATTCTTTTAATTTTGCTGTAGCCTGAAAACATTTGGGCTTTGACATTTAAAAAAACAATAATAATAACAATAATAATCTGAGATGAGAGATCAACATTTTAGCTTCTATTTTCAAGTATTTACTGCTGGATTGGATTAAAAAATAAATCTAACTTGAAAGATAGTTTCTTTAACTCCACCTATTTTCATATGACTGACTTGTTTGGTTTCTTGTCCATTTGTACACAGTATTATTACAATGATTACTCAAACAATGTCCATGCTCACTTTTGCATTCGAGTTTTGCCTATAAGACAAGACAAAGACGAAACTAACATTTATACTTGATAGAGGTGGAACCAACAAGAAAACAAAAAAGCTAGAGCTGTTGAAGGATGGAAAAATAGGCAATTGTGAAGATGAGAGAAGACGGAAAATCAGAGCCATTGCATAAATATTGCCATAGTTAGACAATCATTTAGATTTTCCAAAGAAACCACTGGTGTACAGAGTAACAGATGTTGCTATGCTACATTATGGTAGAAACATTGTGAGGGCTGTAAAGAAAGACACTAACATCTGTTCGTGACATCAGCAATAACCGACAGAAAGCAGGAAGGGAGGTATCACAATGTACACTTTGTATACGACCTCATGAAGTAAAGAGCAGATGATGCAAGACAAAGACAAAAAGAAAGAAAGGACTGAAGGGAAGCAAACGACAACTGTAGCAGGTTACGGTGGTAGTCTGGAAAAGCGCCACAAAAGAAGAATGCAAAAATATTATGACTCAATGCAGTTGTTGCAAAGGTTTGCATCCAGTCTTTTCCAAGACCTACTCACCGAAACGGTGGTCTTTTGTCAGAAAAAAAAAAAGAAGGTCCATCTCCTAGTTGTGTATCTGATCCATATATAAATTGTAGTAAACAGTGTTTGTTTTAGTTGTCTTTTAGGTCAACTATTGGACTTTACCCATGTAGCATTACTACAAAAGTGAAATCAATAGTGGTACTGGTGGACCAAAGTTAACTCATCAACCATCAACCAGGAATGGTTTGATTTAAAACAGGGTCTAGTAGTGGGAATACCAAAATGCAGTCTCAATCGGGCCAAAATTGAGTTTTTCAACCCACTCGCAAAGCATTTTTCATAGCACCGTTTTGTTCAGCGGAGAGGTTGGCCCTTTTGTACAGTCTGTGTTGGTGCAGCTGGATGGATGGCTGGTGGAACTAAAGATGATGAGAGAGGAGTGTCGGCGGATGTGTATTTGGAACTGAGAGTCAGGCGCTTGGAATTGAAGTGGATTTACATGGGATGGGAGAAGTGAACCTTTTTTCGTCAATGGACACTACAGCTTCTAGTTTACATTCAATCTTGCCTTTTAGCAGCCATGTGGGACGTCTGATCCACTGTCGCGCGCGCGCGTGTGTGTGTGTGTGTGTGTGTGCGTGTGTGTGTGTGTGCGTGTGTGTGTGTGTGCGTGTGTGTGTGTGTGCGTGCATGCGTGTGTGTGAGTGGAATTCTACGGTAAATAAACTGTTTTTTGTTTTTTTTGATGGAACTTTTTTTCTCCAGTCTTACAGACCCAATCTGACAACCATCGCTGCACTAATCGGCATTGCCACTTGAATTGTCACTCCACATCCTACACCTTTGCTGCAAAGAGGTCCTCATCCCTGATTTATATAATGGGTAAAATGTCACACAATGTCATGATGCATTTACACTGTCTGTCCCCCTGATAAAAATAATCCTGGATATCAAGGTTTAGTTCAGCGTTTAGACTCAACATAACGACAACATTTTCCTTTTTTTTTTTTAAACAAACTGCTGGTTATTCTGGTAGATATATAATGAGCTTCAAAGGGGTGAATATTTAACTATATTTATTCTAAGAATGGGACTGTGAACTCGACTTTCCAGATTAAAGAAATGTTGAGAACCTCTTCAACTCTTGATTAAATATCATTTTGGGAAAAGGCTTTTTCTGGTCAAGCATGACTGTTTCTCAGTGCAAAAGGCAAGATCCATAAAGACATGCTTGGATGGTTTTAATGTGGAAGAACTTGAAAGCCCTGAGTCTCAACCCCATCAAATAAATACATATGGAATTTACTACAACACTGAATGTGAGCCAGGCTCTTGTGTCGATCATCAGTGACATCTGACCTGAGAAATACTCATTTTGCCAGATGTTTTAGATAGATATTTTCACTGAACTGAAACGTACAGTCTATCTGACCATAGGAGAAATCCATATCCGTTTTTGTTTGGTTGGTACAATGGCCAAGTGTTGTCATACTTTGATCATTACCATTTGATTCACTCCACCCAGAGCCATATTTATTGAAATTAATCAGGGGTACTGGGATGAACCTCACTCAGATTCATACAATCTGTTCCAAGTGGTTGGTCCAGGCAGTAATTTTCCTGTTGAACAAACACACATGGCCCTCTTATTCCATCCAAATCCACTCAGTCCAACGGAAAGGAGTACTTCTCGACTACCCACACAAACACATTGTCCTCCATTCAAAATGGAACTGTACTTTTTTACAGTTTGTCATACTGTATTTTGAATTTATCCTTGACCTAGACTGCATTCGCTTCTTTTGATACAATACATTCCAAAAATTATGACAAAAAAAAAAAAAAGTATACCATCTCCGATGAACAAGATTATATTTTTGGCCTGGTGCTCCCGAGGGCGGAGTTTCAACGCAGCATCCAGTGTCGACTTGGCCTGGGCATCCCAGTAGGCTGGTTCTCTTTCATGTTCGTACAGGACTGTGAAGATGACCAAGAATATGATACGTGCTTGTATTAATCATGCTAATGGATAGTAACACAATGTCAGAAGGTTTTGCTTTTCCTGTCTAGTCTAGTTTACTATTTAACGCATCGAATGGCCGAGCTATATTTAACCGACCCACCTCCAATTTGAACACAATTAAACTAAAACAATCATGAAGCCACAATATTTTCTGTCCATTAAGAGACACGGGTACCAAACAGAAATACAAACAGTTAACATCCCTCCACTGTCCATAAATTGGTAGACGAGGGGAAAAATGTGCTCCACACCACTTTTATCCATGTGCAGGATTGCTGACTTCTCTCTCTGCTTACACACCTGAGTTTGTGGATTCCGCTCTGAGGGACAGTCTGTCCTCGCACACATTAACATGTTGAGTATACCTGCATCTGCACACACAGTGCTAGAAATAGCCTAACCACAGGGACCACTCGTATTCATGTTGACTGCTCACCTTGGCTTTCCACAGCAGCCCAATCTTCTGCCAGCAACACAGTTCCCAGAAGAATGAGTGGGAGATTCCGGAGCCAGCGATGTGGCGTCTGCATCCCTGGTGTGATGTGACCTGGAGGCTGAAGATGCTGGACACAACCGGTTTTCGGAAGAAAACACCAAAACCAAAACGGCAGAAGTGCATGGAGAGTGAGACCTGGCTTTTTAAAGCCCCGCTGGGTGTGTAGTAAGGAAGGGCCCTCACCAGCTCATAGGCTTGGACAGAATGTGAGAGAGGGAGGAACCTGAGAGAGAGAGAGAGAGAGAGAGAGAGAGAGAGAGAGAGAGAGAGAGAGCGGGAGACAGAGAGAAAGGGGGAAAGAGAGTGGAGTGGGGGGGGGGCGGGGGGCAAGAGCTAGAGACCACACAGGAGTAATGTAGCATCACAGCCCCTCTCTGCCCACTTTTTATTGTTTTAAAGGGGTTACTTTAATGCAGTCCTCCCCTTTTCCCCCCCTCGCGAGTGATAGAAACTTGAATGGGCCCTTGATGTGGTAAATGTCTACCAGCAGCATGCGGCCCGGTTGAATATGGGAGAAAAATGAGTAGGAGGGAAAACTGCTACACTATTTTTCTTGGCATCCAGCACATGACAAATCATAACCATTTTTCTTTCCATTTCTACCCCCTTCCCTTTGAAAAGAAAGCTCATGCTATTCTTGTGCCTGATTGGCTCTTGATGTGCTCTGTTTCATATGAGTGGAAAATGGTTGCATTTCCATTTCCACCTCCGTTCTTTAGCTTTGCATTTAAAACAGGCCAATATTTCCCCTCTCACCAAATCAACTTGGCTTTTTTCCCCCCGTGTTTAACATTTTTCTGCTGTGAGTTAGCAGAGTGCCGGCAGGATGGAAATGCTTCTCTCCTGCGCAAGCACAAGAGCTAACGTGTGAAATGAGGTGATTTGAGCCGACTCTTGTTCAACACGGCCAGAGGAATCACATTTCAGGCGAGCGACTCTCACCTCGTGAACCTCATTACAGCATCTCTCCTTTCTGCCAGCCGCTCAACCGTTGCCAACAAGGCTTTATGGTTAGTCAAGTGCTTAATCAAAACTGCGGTTAAACTGTACTGTAGAGCTGCGTTCTGGTTGAAGAAGCCAACGCCGTATGAACTGGGAACACCACTGGCGACATGCATCAACATGATACAGTAACTTGTAAAGGCATGCTCCTCTGTCCATTCGTCATGGTTTGGCCCTTGAGAGAAAGTCCAAATCGTCAGTGTAAATAGCTGTGGGCTGTTTTTGCTGTGGCTCATCCATCCAGGCAAATGTGCATACAACCACTTATTATAGCAGCTGTCAGGACTTGTAGTGTGGCAGTAAACGCAGAAATTTTTTTTTTTTTTGTGGTGCTTTTCTAGCATCCAAAACATAATAATGTGATTTCTTTGTTTTGATCTCAAACAGATCCACCCGGACAAACAACCATTTACACTCTCATTTTTACCCAGGGTCTCACCTATAGGCTATTAAAAGTCTTCCGTTAAGCTGATAACATTTTTTTTTAGAATTTGGGAAGCAGCTGGAGCACCCAGAGAAAAACCAAGCACGGGGCATGCAAGCATGCAAACAGCATACTAAAAGCTGTCTTTCGAACCTAGAGTCTTTGACTCAGAGGGAGATATGTTAACCCAGTGATTGCTAGCCAAGGTGCTGTGACATACTCGTGTGCCGGGAGAGATCAGCAGGGCTCCCATTTCACTTAATTTGTCCAAACGTTTTCATAACAAATGTATTTTTGTTCATTTATGCCAGCAGTGTATATAGTTAACCTGTTGCTCTTAATACATTAGGTTCCACTCTAAGTCATGTCTCTTGTATTGAGAATACATTTCATATGAGGTGTTGGTGGTTCAGGGCGGCGCGGTGGGTGACTAGTTAGTATGTCTGCCTCACAGTGCAGAGGTGTATCATTCCAGTGTCAAGTTGTGCATGTTCTCTCCGTGCCTGTGTAGGTTTTCTCCGGGTACTTCAGTTTCCTCCTACATTCCAAAAGCATGCATGGCAGCCTAATGGAACACTCTAAATTGTCCATACGTATGATTGTGAGTGTGAATAGTTGTTTGTCTATGCGTGCCCTACCATTGGCTGACAACCAGCACACCCACGACCCTTGTGAGTATAAACAGATTAGAAAACGAATGGATGGATGGATGGATGGATAAAATTTGTCATACACCGGATATTTAGCAGGCATGGATGAAGTGCCTTGATTAACACTCTCCCATGGTGTGCCACGATAGAATTTAGGAACACTCTTGCAGCACAGCTGATACTATTTAGCTTTTGCATGTAGTGTAATGACGTGTAGTGCAGTGACGAGAGAGGTAAAGTGGGAATCATGCCACAGCTGTTCACGGCACTCCTCTCTAATGCTTTTACTTTTTCCTTTGCTGTTTTTGTACTATTTCCTAGCTTGTTTGTACACCAATTACTTCTCTGAATGTTTGCTATGCCCATCAGGACCTTGAAGATACTGTATGGGCGACCAGCACTGGATACCCTTTTGGGAGCCAGACACCCAAGATACAAAGTCTCCAATGCAAGATCTGTGACACATAAAACAAAATTCCAAGTCATCTGTATTACGCACCAGAGATCTTGTGTTGGAGGGACTACAACTCAGTGGAAATTGTTCGTGACCACTTTTCCATTTGTACGGATCACAGAAACGTGTCTTAACCTGAACACGTGTGATGCAAGTATGCAGTTAGCCGACCCCTTAGCCTGAACAGTGAGAGGGATACATAATTGTTATATTTCCTACACCTGTTCAATCTAATTTTGAATGTAAATACCCTCACATTAAAACTGAGCGTTTGCAGTTAAAGCACATCTTGGTTTGTTTGGCCTTTCCTTTCCAGGTACATGAAAAAAAAAACTAAAAAAAAACCCCATAATTCTTAAAACAACACAATATTTTTCAATTGTAATGTTGATGAATAATATTTTTAATGCATAATTTGATGCGTCTTGCAAAATTCAGGTGAACTTGATGGAATAGGTCTGCCTTGCCGTTAAAAAGTTAAATTCCTCTGCACTCTTGCAACAAGACCATCCATCTTGTCCACTTCAGAATACCAAATTGATTTCTTCTTCCTTAGAGAGTAACCCTCTTCATTTTGGGGAAGGAAAAATAATAATGGGTTTCTGAGGAGTTAAAGTAGGAAAAAGGAGTGATGACATAAACAAGGACATGTACTTTACAAAGGAGGGTGTTTGAAGGTAAACACATACTAATATGTTAAATGTTAGCTTGAAAAGTGGGCTTATGCAGCAAAATAAACCCCAAAAAAAGAAAAGCACATTTGAATTAAGGATTGAACTGCGACAGAAAAAAGGAGAATTTTAATCAACACACACATCCATGCTGTATTTTACTATCTCATATTCTTCCACTCCTTCCCTCACTACAAAGCTCCCTGCTTAGCCTCGATCCCCTCCACATCAAAGCCCCTCATTACGGACCTTTCACATTTACAGAAAAACTCTGGAAGGAATGAGGAAGCCTGGAGGGAAACAAGTAGGTGGCGATTCTTTGGGGGAATGTAGAGGAACTGCACTTTTCCTATATACAGTACTGTATAAAAAAGTCTACATAGCATTGTTCACGTGCCAGGTTTTTGTGATCGAAAAAAAAATGAGCCCAAGACAAAATCACTCTCCCAGCATTTATGTGACCTCTATGTGTTGCAGCTCACCCGTTTTGGGGGGTTTACGTCACGTGACATTCGTAATTCCATCTGATGGGCACTTTGATATCAATTTCAGGCAACAGCAGCATTAATCTGCCCAACTTTTATTACGCAAGTGCAATATTAATCAGAAAAAAAAGATAGATAGATACAATATATAGAACATGTTGCAAATATATATATTTTTAATTGACTTCTACTTTGACATGCAGCTCCAGTTACTAAAGGCTCTGGAAGGGGGAGGTGGTGGGGGGGTGCTGCCTGAGTTGACCACACGTCTGCAACATCATGTATACATTGGGAACTGTGCCTCTGGGGTTCGCAGACCATGGTAGCGGCCCCCCCTTTTTAAGAAGAGGAGCCGGTGTGTTCTAACTACAGGGGGATCACACTCCACAGCCTCCCTCCATAAGACCTATCCGGGCTACTGGAGAGGTGTCATGGTTCTAGTTCACCCTGCTCCTCCTTCCTGCCTGCTTTTTGGCGTCCTCCACCACCACATTTCGTGACCAGAAGAGTGTCAAACATATAAAAATAAAAGCAACGCACATCTTAAGTTTTATTTTCTACTTTATAAAGACAGTTCACCCTTTATAAAGATGTGACCCATGGGCCGTAGGTTGCCCAGGTCTGCCTTAAGACCTATGATGAGGAAAACTGTGAAATAATGAACATGATGACTGAAGCGATTTAGAAAATTGACTTTTTTTTTAAATCTCAGTCTGAGTCCAAATAAACGAAAGCCAAGTGAAACAATGTTAATAAATCAAGATGTCCAATCATTTGTCGGGGGTAAATTTGGACTCCCGTGTCAGTTCGACAGGGCTTGTGTTTACTCTACTGAATCCACGCCAAAGCGAGTTTCCTTTTCCTGCATGGCCACCCAGTCTTGAGAATCCTGGTTGTGGGAGGAAAATTTTGTTAAATGGTCAGGAGACTGCACCCTCTGGCGCTTGAGGTCAGACATAGGTTTATTTACACGGTGGAGCCTCGCTGAAGCCTGGTGGGCCTAGGTCCAAAAACATCCTCCACCATGTCCACGGTGTGCGCCTGGTGCTGAACTGTGAGATGATTTCAGTCAAGATTAAGGTCACAAACTATCTCGTAGCTTGTCAATAAAGCAGCAACCGAACAAATATCCAGTGCATATACAGTACGATACTTTTTGAGCTACACGAGACCACCCGTGTTTTGTGTTGTACTGTAGTGCTATCTACATAGAACTGGGATTTATCATCAGGGGCCTTGCTTAGAGCACACAGATCATTTGTTTGCTTTTGCGGAGGAACAAGAGGAATTTGTGGGTTAAATTCCCATATACAAGTTTGACATCTTGGTAAGCACTTGACGTGCATCTTTGCAGCAAACCGCAATGGCAGCAGCCCTTAAAAGCAAGTGTCATTTAATATTCTATTCTTGGCAATAGCCTGCAAAGAAACACTTTGAAAATCTCTTTGTTGGTTCTTCCCAAAACTAAATTCTGCTATATGTCTGTGCATTGCCTTTAACCCTAGCATCTACCACTCTACCATTACTACAAATTTGTATTTTGAGTACAGGTTATATTGGTTCCACAATAATGACATCAAAAAAAAAAAAAACAAAAACGTATATGTGCCCCCTTTTTTTAACATTGACAACCTGCCCCTCCAAAGGTATGATCGTAGCGACATATTCTCCCATGTACTTAAGTTCATAAAGGCTGTGCACTTTTTGGGTTCCACAGACTTAATTGTGACACCGAAGCACTATCATGGAATGTACACACTCTTAGGCTAGCAACCTTTAAAGGAGGGCGTGCCCTGTCAAATTTCACCTAGTCTCCATTCTCTCAAAGACATCAGCGCCTTTCATCTTTTTGTGAGATCACGTGTGTTCATGCGAGAGCTCTGCCCTGGAGGACTGGTTTCTAGACTGGAAGTGGAACAGAATCTTCTTAGGTATGGTGTCCTGTGTCAAGAATACTGGGGCAGACCACACCCACAATAATACAGAAACTACTAAATGCCTGATTTTCTTTTTTTATGTGTGGGGTCTGTCACAGATAATTAATAAATAAATAATCTGTCTGTGTGTACCATTTCTTAGGGAGCTCATTCAGCAGTACTCTAACCTATTAGGGACAAACGCATGGACATGGATAAGGCTCTCTCAATCAGATTTGAAAACAAGTCCTCTGATTTTGCCATATTTTGAGATGATAAAAGGTTGGTGATGTTACCAAAATAATGTGGATGTTAAAATTCAGGTCTGAGTCCAATATTACTCCTAAGGTTTGTAACTTTATTCTAAAGTTTTCAAGAGTGAGTTTCAAGGTGAATGCATGGCACGTTCTCATTTGGTTTGAGATGGTTGCCAATTTCAACGAAGTACGTCCTGTCCTCAAGATAGGATAGTGTAGTGGTTTAGTGATGATGTGGGTGTGAATGGATGTTTGTCTCTATATGTGCCCTGCGACTGACTGGCGACCAGTTCAGGGAGTAGTCTGCCCGAAGTCAGCAAGGATAGGCTGCAGCGCCGTCCGCAACCATATTCAGAATAAGCGGTGTTGAAAATGGATGGTTGAATTGCAATTATATCTGTCAAAGTAGGCCGGAGTTGTCACACGTTCAAACACACACACACAACTGTCAGTTGCGCTTAATTTTAACCGATGACATTGCAATGAAGCTGAGACAAGCATGAAAGGAAAGAAGCGACAGTAAGACACGACGGAATGTCTTATCATTGGCAGAGATGTCAACACTTCTCTGAACAAGTCTGTCTGCAGCTGCTAATTCATATTTATGAGCGCATCATTTTTAGGGCTCTACACTTTAGCGAGGGGATGCTATTTCAAAGAATGAGCATGAAAGAAACCGTTCGTGTTGAGAAAAAGTTCTTCATTCCATGTCCTAGTTTAGTCAGTATGAGTAAGATGCTAGTTTTAAACCTGAGCTCTGACTGATATGTCCAGGAAAAAAAAACACAGAGTTATTGTGGATTAAGCTCCATTTTGAGTTTGTGGTTGGACCTCATGTAACTTAGGTTGGTTGGTTTTATATTTTGGCTTTATGATGCAATCAAAATGTGTATGTGTGCGTGTGTGCGTGTGTGTGTGGTGGTGGGGCAGCTTGTTCTGACATTTTCCATTTGTCAGTGTGACTCTTCCTGGTTGCCTTCAATTAACCTCTTTGGAAACCACAACAGACTAAACTGGAAAAGCAATCGGGTATAAAGGGCAAATATTATTTCTGAAAACATAATGTATGAAAATGCACTAAAGTACTACACACCAAAATAGAGACTCTAAAATATTGAAACAGAGCCGTTTCTAGTATAAGGGGGAGAACGTGACGCTGTCAGAGAGTGTTCTACCCATGTGCCACTGAGACACTGCAGCCTATTTGAAAGCCCAAATGATTGGAAACAGTAAGGTATAAATCTAAAACACATTTTGTGGTATGTATTTTTTAAACATTTTGATCACAACAGTTCCACATTCTCAAAGCACCCATTTCACACAGATCCTGCGTAAAAATTGTTTATCCAGATGGCTTTGTGGCCTACTGTCTTAAAGTGGAAAAGAGTCCATTTTAATAGTACTTTATATCCACCACCTGGATCCAGGGCAAGAAAGACATAAGTAGAGGGGTTGTTGCCCCCCAACGAGACTCTGAGTAAAATGTGGTTTTAATAAAAATACACATTTCTATAAGTAGTCTATGACTTTAAATTGAAGCAATGCCATGAAAAGATATTTTATTTAAAAATCCATAAACAACTGGGCTGGAGTCATTTTAACTTACCTCTACATCAGGTGTCAACTTTTTTTCAAACTGAGAACTACTTTCTAAATGGTAAATGGGCTGTCACTCACATCGTACTTTTCAACCTTTGTTACTCAAAGCACTTTACACAGTTTCCGCATTTACTTACTGATGACGCAGCACAAGAAGCAAGTTCAGTGTCTTGCTCAAGGACACTTCGACAAGGTTGCAATGGACAGGGATTGACCGCCCTAACCTCTGGGTTAACCTCCCCACTCTACCACTCAACCACTGAACCCCAAACCCCCAAACTTCTTGGTTATGGATTAATGCAAATGGCTACCAGTTTGCACACTTCTGAAATAAATGCTGAAATTACCTTTAATAATGTTTCTATATGGTATTGAGTTACGAGAAGACACTGATCATGGTAATGATTTTTTACATTAGGAAGCACGTCAAGGTTAAGACTCAATACTATTACTGTACTTTGAAAGTGCTCTATAAATACAGTTGAGTTGAGTTTTAAAAATCACTGACAGTGTTTACATTTTCAAATGGTACATTCTACAACATTCATAGAAAATCACATATGTCCCATCACTGTTCAGTGTTGAGCTATATTTTGAAGAGGCCTAAGGTCGACTCATGTGGTCCTGAAGGGCTATGGCACCCACGGGCACCAGGCTGGTGATCCCTGCTCGACACAATATATTCTGAGTACACAAGTCACAATTACACATTGTTACTCACATCTGGGTCTGCTTAATATGTTAGTGACACAGGTCTCATTCATGAAAACCAGGTTTAATGGACCGCCGCTGCAAGGGAATGAGGGAAAAAACATATTTGCTGATCTGATCCCCAAATTGGAAAATCTGTACCCCCAGTTGACTCAACTGTACCCTCCAGCAAAACTTGATTAGAAAGTGCTGAAAGTGCGCCACTCAGTGGTAAGAAATAGCGCTTGGCGTTTTGCTTTCCAGCTTCTGCTTTCTCGGAACAATCGTATTCCTAGAAGATTTTATTTGTACGATTCATGATGTGATCAGCAATACAGTGGCATGCTGTACAATTAATGCTAAATATGAAATATGAAAAACAGAAATTGAGTTGGCAACAACAAGAATGTTTTCCGTGCTCATCCAGACGTTTTTTACATTATATTTCTAATTTTATTCATATATTATTTATCATCATTACATTCATTCATTCATTTTCCTCGCCCAGGGAGGAAGTAAGGGAAACACTAAGTGGGAAGGAACAAATTATAATCCGGAACTACTAACTCCAGCCGGTTGTATTTTGGGTGAGAACCCTGACTATTCGTGTGGTCGTTTTCGCGCTTTCGCAATTAAATCGGCTTCGTCAACACAACGACCATGGCGGCTCCGGGTACGCATCAGTGTAGTGACTTTATGTTTCTAAGTATCCATATTGTTACATTACACTGCGGAAGTGGGTTACCCTTCCGCGGAGTTGCTGACTTTTACGAGCCGAAACATCGACTGAAGTGCTGTAGTGAAGCTATTGAAACCCTCCTCTTGTATTTTTCATATTTATCGGGTCCATTTTATAATAATAATAGTAATATTTTATTTTAAATTTGTTTTGCGTCCCCGATGCACAGTATTGTTTGAAACACGCTGAGATCATCCTATCCTTTTTCATTAAACAGGTCCGAATAAGGACAACATCAGAGCTGGATGCAAGAAATGCGGATATCGTAAGTACATTTGAACTAAAGTTACACAGTCACTACAGGATGTGTTCAGCCCAGTCTATCTGGGATTTAAGTCAAGAGAGCCCAAACAAAGCCTTTGTTTCAACCCGGAAATTATCCATGTTTTATTTTCTTTGCCTACAGTTGTTGTTGTGCAAAACATACTCGTGCTGTTTTTTTAAACTTGTTTGTTTGTGCAGTTATTGTCCAATCATTCTGTCTTATGTTTGTTTGTTTCAGCGGGCCATTTGACTTTTGAGTGCAGAAACTTTGTGAGAGTTGACCCCCAAAAAGACATTGTTCTGGATGTAAGTAGCACCAGCACTGAGGAGAGTGAAGAAGAAGTCCTGGGTCGAAGTGGGCAAGGTCGTCGAGGTAAGACATCATATTAAAAAGAACATCATAACACCAAACAACATCTGGTCTAGTAAACATGGTAATGATTGAGTGGTTATATTGTTGGTTGCTTTTGTGTCATTTTATATTCCAGGAAGTCAGGATAACATACACCTCACACATTTGCTCCAAATAACATGGTGCATTCAGGGTGCATTTACAACGCAGGAATTTGAAAACACTTGGCACCATTCGCCCCATTAATTGTTTTTCTTTGATTACAGTTTTTTTTTTTTTTTTTTTTAATCATGAAAACCCAAATCACATTTACATTTAAATTAATTGCCCAGCTCTGGCCCCTGAAATGGCAGACGTTTCACCAAACTGAAATAATTAATAGAACTATTTTAACATTCATCTGCATTCTTTTCTCGTAGTCTTGCCATTTCACTTCGAGTAATTGTAGCCTGTAACACAAAACGTTTCAGTTATGTACCGTATGCAAAAGGAATAGAAAATAGACAAAGAAGAAAAAAAGAAGTAGAATTTGGTTGTTACACAAGTCAGAATATGATTATTGCTACCTTTGTGCGTGAAATTAATAAAAAGAAGTGACTAAAAAGAAATACGAGACTGGTCCTTGCGACTTGAAAATACCACTATAAAATACAACGGTGACAGGACACCTGCAGTGCTACTTGACATAATTGCTTACTACGGTACTTTTATTCACCGCCACACGTTGCCCGCAGGCCTTCTTCCTTTGCAGGGCTTCGTGATGGCATAGCTCGGACTGAGCCGAACAGTGTTCAATCGGCGCTGGGGCTGGAGAAAGACGCCGCTTGCTGCACTGCATGTGGGTTGCTGTCTCAGTCGACAGTTGGCGAATAAAGGATTGTCATTCATGTTGGCTAACAAAGTGTTGTCATCCGTGTTTACCTTAAAATACCAGTACCTGCACACGGCTAATAAGGCTGCATCTGCCCGGAGGGTACATGTCAGGCTGATCAAGTGGTATCGGGGTTGTAGTATTCATCCAAGTCAGAACAGGAGTACAAACTTAACAGTATTGGCACCGATGCTGGTAACAGGGATTGGTGCATCCCTGCAAGATTAATGATGGTGCTTCTGACTGACTTTGCATGTGTCAGACTCTTCAGATGGTGACCACAGAAAAGAGAAGCACAAGCAGAAGAAGAACAAAGAAAGAAAATCAAGAAAAAGGTATGTTATTTCAATTGAGTGGTGAACAACAATTGGTCATTTTACATGGTGATTTCCCAAAATTGCTCATTGATAATGTTTCCCCGAAATATGGAGGGGTGTGGCATAGGCCATCCAGATAAAGATTATTCTGCAGTTTTTTTTAAATGTGTTTGTTTTTAGTGCAAAAATGTCACTGAAGGCAGGGATCATGGCTTCTTTTTGTTCCATTCCAGTCAAACTTTTTGTGGCAGCATTACTGCCACTTACAGAACCGGAGTGCAATATATTTGTAAAATTGTGGAAACTATATGTAACAATAACAACAATAGACTGACATTTAGTTGTTTTTTTTGTTTGTTTTGTTTTGGGTTTTTTTTTAAGTTTTATATCAAAGAACTAAAGAAATGACTCTTCTTGTACACTACTTATTTTCTCTTACATATAATAACTTAATAGGTGCTTGACATATTAGGGAAAAATCAATGGCATAACTATTTTGACTTTTCCGAAGTCTGCGTTTCATTGAATTCTCTTGTTTTCTTCTTAGATATTCTTCACCATCAAGTGATGAAGAAGCTACCAGGAAGAAAAAGAAACGTAGCAGGTCTCTTTCCGCGTCTGATGATGAAGAGCGACAGAAGAAAAAGAAACTGAAAAGCCACAAGAAGAAAAGTAAGAAGAACAAACGGGATCATGGGAAGCATAAAAAGAGACACCGGAAGAAGAAGCAGGAAAGCTCCTCTTCCTCCTCCAGCTCGAGTGAATCAGACAGTGACTGAACTATGTTCAGGGGTCCTATTTTTATTATGGTTTTTTCCATTCCATTAAATTTTGTTGACATAACTCAAAGGGGGAATTGGTAAAATGAAATGTGGGAAGAAAAAAGGGGGAGAGCTACACAAGAAGAACTGGTGGCCGTTTTACAGTTTTAATCATGGAAATGTTTTGGGTTATTTAGAAAAGATGTAAGCCATAAAAGGATCTGCAGAAAAGTTGGACGCAATGCCCCTCAATTAACTTGAACAGTAGCTTTTTTTTCCCCAAACTATCAAACAAGGTTATCCGATGGTCGAGATCATATGTTTGACGTTTCTTGACTATACCTCACATCAATACTCGATAATCAAGCAACGTTTTTACTTATTTGTCAGTGTAACCAGTTGTTTAATAGTTTATCTCAAATGGACCGTCATTTGGATATTTGTGATAATTATTGCCAGTGTTGCTGTGTTAAGTCATTGAAGTGGGAAAACCAAATATACACACATTCCTGCTTTTTGAGCATTATCAAGATAATGGGAAGGGTCTCAGTGTTTGAATCTGAATATTGTTCACATTTTATGGACAAAAATTACACTTCATTTAAAATCAGCTATTCTGAATCCCCACTAAGTGATCATTTATACAGCCTTTTTACTAAAAAAAATCAGTACCTTAATAACAATACAATATACTGTATTGCACAAAGGAACAATTTGGGCGGTAGATGGCAGCAACATGCAATTATGCAGTCTTCACCCGTCGCACATTGCCGATGTGCGAGGCCTCATTTGAATAGTTTCTGTGGCTCATAGTGTGCAACACAGTAAACCCATAAAAACAGGATTTTCTGGGTCACTGTCATGACACTGCTCCCGATTTTTTCAAGGAGGGTTCTCGAACATGCTTCTCAAGAGTGTATTTTACACAACACGTGTACTGTACTTTTATAAGGTGTTTAGGGAGCCTTGAGGGGAAAATTAAGTGTAGCAGTCCGCCTAGTGGTCACGTTTAGAACAGCATTTGCTGGCACACCTCGTTTAAATCTTCATTCAAACTGCATTCAAATAAAGGAAGACCCACTTGTTTGGTAAAATGTGCATTAAGTCCATCATCCATTTGTTGTTCAAGCCCATGTTGTTGATTGAGAATACTTGATGGCCGAGGCACGCGTGTCAAACATCAATCTTAATTTCTTTTAGTTCTTATAATATATATATAATTCTTTTGTATATACTTTTGATCTTCTACTTCTCCCTTTCATAATTTTGCTGCTGTAAATTGGGAATTTCTCCATTGTGACACAAATAAAGGTTTTCTTAGCTTATCGCATTAAATGTTACAAGTGGGAGTGATGTGATAAGCACGTGCATATCAAGTGCACACGGAGCTCAAGCCAATATGTACACTGTGTTCAAGGAACAGATATGCATAAAGCCATAAAGTTTTGGTTTACGACAGTTTGAACACATTTACACTCACCGCCCATGAATCAATTTAAAGGGCTGTTGAATAAACACTTTACTGTGACGATCTCTTGGCAAGGAACCCAAAAACGGTCACCAATACTGTTAGCTCAAAATTTCAGAAGAACCTGCAAAGGCTTTTTAAAAATCGTAAAAGCTGTGGCACTTAAAATTACCTATTAGGAAAAAATAATGGTAACAGAATGTCGTCTTTTTTTTTCTTCAATGTCCGTTCAGTCTCAGTTAAGGTCTACCGTGTGAACATTTGCACCAAAAGATATTGGTACTGCTTCCAGTTTTGTATCGGATGCATTATTGGATCGAGACTCTTGTGGGTATGGTGTCCATAAATTTGCTGCTGAGCAATTTGAAAACATACAATCATATTGGAATCTGCACCTTATGTTAATGCATCCACTATTCAGTCGTTGAGGTCAGCCATTTGCCAAAAAAAAACAACAACTCAAAACAAACAAAAAAAACCCCATTAGGTCTCAGTTTGACATGAATGCACCAAAGATGTTTGCATGGAGACTCAATCACTGCACTGCTGCAGTTAAATTCTCTTCAAAGGGACTTTGAAAATCTCATTTTCATGCAAATGGCTCCATGGAGTCACATTTGCTCTCTGCTTTCCCGTGTAGCCCAAAAGGCTCAATAAAAGCCAATGGGCTGAGGGGAACTAGTTGTTGTTGCACAAACAGCATATGTTTTGCTCAGTGTGGCTGCACATAGGCACTTCTACTTTGGCTTCATTTCATGTTCTCCCACCATCTGGGCCATTATGAAGTTTCCAACTTCACAGAGTTGGTGTCATGAATATTTGAAACAAATAAGTATGTAAAATACTCAATGAATTAGTACCGCAGTCACAGATTCATGTGACACTTAACATATGGAAGGCCTTGTGCACGCAAAGATTTTTCAAATCTCAACTGATTTTCAAAATGGTGCAAAAGACAAAGACATTTTAGAATTGAGATCCAACGGATATACAAAGGAACAAATACTACAAACTTTTGGTACACACCTTTACCTGATGCTGCATGGACAGTGTATAAAGTCAAAATTCATCCATCCATCCATCCATTTTAAACACCACTTAAATCCATCCATCCATCCATCCATCCATTTTAAACACCACTTATCCTGGGCAGGGTTGCGGGGAGGGTGCTGGAGCCTATCCCAGCTGAGTTCGGACGAAAGGCTGAATATACCCTGATCTGGTCGCCAGTCAGTCGCAGGGCACAAACGACCAGTTCTATCCTCAAGTCAGAATTCATGACAAAATTAAATAAAAAATACGCATATTGCCAGGGCAGGTACAGCAACAGACCATCAGAATTGTTTGGACTCTTTCTCCTGGCCACATCATACACTTGTAGCCACTTGAGGGTCGCAAAGCAGAATTCATGGATCACTTCATGATCACTTTTTACGAAGCTTATTTGGATCACTCACTTGAATCACTTTCCTATTGAAATTGCACACCTTGTCCCAATAATTGATGTTTTACCTGTGAACCTCCAAGACACAGAAAAGCATAATCCAAATATTGGATGCACTTTGATGTTGAGCAGCTCACTTGTGTGCCTGCGCGCACTACTGAAATCTTGTTTCAAAGGTGTCCTTGAGGATAAGTGCCTGTTGGAGACGATACATTTGCCACTAATTTAGGTTCTACAGCTTAGATTTCATTTCGATCTTCCTGTTCTGGCCCTTAAAAACACAGAAAAAGTGGTGAATAACCTCTAGGACACAGGTGTCAAACACAAGGACCGGGGGGCCAGATCCGGACCGTCACATCATTGTATGTGGCCCGCGGATGCAAATCAAGCATGTCAACTTGCATGATGCTTGCTAAAATCTCGACTAAAATTTGAAATTCTCATATGTAATAAATAAGAGACATATTGTAAGCATTTTCTTGTTACCAAACCCCTCATTACAGTAACAAATAATACATTGTTATTATTGACTTTTTTGTTTTGTTTCAGTCATAATGGCCCTCCAAAGGAAACGGTCACTAAAATATGGCCCACGACAAAAATGAGTTTGACACCCCTGCTCTAGGATAAATAGACTGTAGTCCATATGTCTCAAGTCATAGAAAAAAAGAGCTTGTAATAAATACCACACAGCTTCACAGGAAGTGTGTTCAACATACTCCCAAAACCCACAAGGAAAGATAATAAGGGGCCAAACGGGGCAAGGGATATTCTTTTGGGTTGTTGGAGTTTTGTTTGAGCCGACCTAGTTCCTACAAGTTTCTCTTTCAGACTGCAGCTTGTTTCTATAATGCGCAATTAAACAAAAACACCCTGACTGGGTGGCTCGCACGGGGGACTTTAAACAGGGTCTTATTGGATCATATTCTGTATGACCGCTAAAGCTAACCTGTGCTGACCTCATTTATTGCAGAGATGAGGAATAAACGTCAGTTGGCCATGATGGAGATCTTTCTTTTGAAATTAGTTTTGTCTTATTTTGATTGTTTTTTTTTGGCGGGGGGGGGTTGCCATATTTTATATACAGTAGTGGCAAATGTAACATTGAGGAGGTGCTGGAAACTAACAGGCTGTCAGAATGTTAAGCACAATCAAATGAGAGCCAATTGAAAAACTCTGTAAAAATATGTATCTTGATGATGATAGGAGCTCCAAAATTACTGACCACAAGAGTGCTCCTCCAAACTGGAGTCTCCTTGATAAGTATAGTCAGTGATCTAAGAGACAGCGGATGTTGTGCTGTATCCAAAGCAGCTTCAAAACGTATTGCTTTCATTTATGACATTCGGCCAAAATCTCGAGCAAGTCCAGAAGCTGGCATTCAGGTGGTGAAGCTTTCTGACAACTTAACTGCGCCAAGAAAAAAAAATGTACCTTCAGCACCACCAAAAACAGTTGCAACTTCTGCTAAAATATTTTTATTACGTTTCCATCATCTGACGGGCTTCGAGGACAAATAGTGTCATGATCTCATCTCGTGACTATTATTTTCTCGGATGCTCTTTCCGCTTATATGTATTATCGAGGAGTTGTGCATTTTTTGTCCAATGAGAGGATTCTGTCCTTTTGTTTGTGAAAATCATCAAGCGGCAAAAGATAGTTGAAACCGAATCAAGTTATTTTTCGTTCGCTGACATCACCATAAGCCTTGTTTCCCTTATTCCCCCAGCCATACCACCCCCTTTTTTTTCTGTTGATGGAAAAAGGTCTTCATATTGCTCATTTTGTCCAAAGAGTGTACCAGCTGGTGGATGGATACAAACCAGGAACCCTCTGATCACAATGACTCTTCTTAGTAACACTTCTTTCTCAGTTGGAGAGTTAAGTGCCTCACTCAAGGCCATCTGATGAGCACACTGCACAAATTTTATCTCAGGATTATTGTCACATAGCTTTACTAAAGTTGTTGTCAACAGTCACACGTTTACAGAATGACCCTAACTTAATCTCATCCATGGTGTGTTTATTTTAGACATTTGTAGTATATAATGAGACTTTTCAGCTCCCAGAGCGGGCTTAACACACATACTGTCTTTTTTTTTTTTTTTTTTTGTCACCGTAATAGCATCAGAAGTGCTCAAGATGTAGCACAGGGTTAGGATTAGGTTA
Organism: Hippocampus comes; assembly: GCF_001891065.2. NCBI lineage: Eukaryota > Metazoa > Chordata > Actinopteri > Syngnathiformes > Syngnathidae > Hippocampus > Hippocampus comes. Next base: position 1,076,084 of record NW_017805467.1, on the reverse strand, counting down.
CTTACCTTGTTGAAATTGTAGCCAGAATAATATGTGAGTTTGAAGCTGGTTATTATCGGTTCCATAAATATTCAGTACTTCTGGATTAATATTGTAAGAACACATTACTGATGTAAAAAAGTAGTTATGACCACAACACATTTAGAGCACATCACCATCTTTTCTATTCTAGGATCGTATGGTCCAGTTATTCACCTGTTCAATTTTTTTCAGTTACGTGCAAACAAAGGCATTTTACCCTGCATCCTCTTTTCTTTTCCTTTGGGACCACGTATAATATTTTTAATGAAATAGCTTTACAAGCATAGAGAGCAGAGGGAAAAGGCAAATCCCATTGAGGAGTAGGAATAATGTGTAGGTGTGCGTTTAGTGCAATAGTTTACACTTTAAGATAAGTTCGTAAATCACTCCCGCAAGCTTGGCTTTGAATTGTGTACATCAATGCAGTTAATGTTCTGCCAATTAATGGAGAAATTCTAGGCTTTTTTTTTTTTTTTTGTCTAAGGAAAACAACAAAGAGCAGTTTGGTTTGGCACCAATTGTTTCTCATAAAGGAGGCAAATGTTTTATCCTCAGCTTTAGGGACTTCAACCACTCCTTTTAGAAAATAGGATGCACGTAGTCTGCTGTGTATTCTGTGAAGACAGCCTTAGAACCCGCAAATACTTAGCCGCCTCTGTCTGCCGATTGCGCTGCCAATTCTGGAAGTAACACAACTACTGTCCAAAAGGATGTTTTCTGTCTGTTAAATCCAGAGTTCGTTGGGTTCTGGGTCTCTTAAATTAAGGTTCCCCTGTATAGGGTATGACTTAGATTTTCGGCGATTTACAGTACATCAAGCCTTTGCCAACTGAACAGCGATATAAAAATGTCAAAATAGAGAGACCTGAATCTGACTTCGTAAGATCACCTGGTATTTTAGTCTTCAGGAAAAGGAAGCATCGCCCAACACCGATGGTTGATTCTGAAACCATTGGATGGTTCCAACTTGTTTTTGTGGGTCAAAGTGAGAGTGTTGTCATTTTTCATTCATGACTTCAAACAGCAGTTGTAAAAATTGGTAAGGAGTATAACCACTGAGACGGAGGTAACCAGAGATGTTTTCTCAGTCATTCCCTCTTGGTTATGGCTAAAACCACGCCTGCAGCATATGGTGAAAGGTGAGAGTGAGGAAGAGTGAGAAAAAGAGAGCATGAAACACTGACAAAGAATAAAAGAAGGAGAGCAAACGTAGCACGAGGGCTGATGGGGCGAATGAGACTGATGGCAAGATGAAGGTGACAGAAGGATTATTTCCCTGCATGAACCTCAAATTCCAGGTTCAAAGTCAACGGAAAGTAAAAACAATTGACATTTGAACCACTGCACAACACAACTATGCTAACTCTGAGACCTTTATTTGAATATTAAATCCTTTTGTCAAAATTCAAACTAGGCTAAATCAGATATTATAAAACGCATACTCTTTTACAGTTGCCAAACATAAAAACAATCAATAGTCTTGCTTAACTTTATCAACAGGTTACATTGTGTTAAGTGACTCTTGAGTTAGTGTAGAATCTTTCTTCTGCAACCTCTTTTCTTTTATTCTTATTCCTGCAATAGTCCTTGTTGGGGTGGCACCGTGCCGACTGGTTGGCATGTTCGCCTCACAGTGCAGAGTTGCAGGGTTCGATTCCGGCTCCGGACTTCCTGTATGGAGTTTTCATGTTCACCCCGTGCCTGCGTGGGTAAACTGTGGGTACTTCAGTTTCCTCCCACATTCCAAATAAATGCATGACAGGCTAATGGAACACTCGAAATTGTCCCTAGGTGTGAGTGTGAGCATGGATGGTTGTTCATCTGTGTGTGCCCTGCGATTGGCCTGCAACCAGTTTGGGTTGTACCCCACCTACTGCCCGAAGACAGTTGGGGTAGGCTCCAGCATGCCTCCTGTCAGCTTACTGACCGTCATGCATGATGGCAGTGTAAAGTGTCAAAGCTTGGCATTAAGGAAGACATATAATTTTTGCTCATAAACAAGAACAACATATTAGTTTGGGGAGAAAAAAAGAGAGTCAAATGTAACAATTTCCAAACCCATCAGGATATCGAAGTTACAGATGGAGAAATTTAATTAAGTAAAAAAGGGCACTGTGTGTCATGGAGGTCAATCTTTAATGATGAATGCTTTCATTTAAGAGATTGGAGAAGTCTGCTTTTCTGCAAGAACAGACTTTGAAGATTGCTCCAACCTCATGCATTTAACAGCCGCAAAGGTGTTGGAGATTGTTGGGAAATGTATTTTCCTGAATTTGAGTCTATTGATTGTAGTACTATCTGCTGACTACTGTATGTTTAATTGCTTTTTTTGACTGTATTTTTTTCATGGTGGCCCACTGTTTCTCTTAGGTTTATGTCTGTGCGGTGGGTACATAAAGCATCATAGCAGGCCAGGGTGGTCTCAGTGCTGAAACGGCTGGTGTTGAAGAGCTCTGATTGATCTGGGCTGGAGATTGGTGGTGGCCTGGGTCATGCGGTTCCATGTGCAGGTTGAGAGTGATTATATCAGTGGGAGATTTGAGTTATGCCCTCACTCCAAATGCAAGCTGCTTTTCTCACCCTGGGAAAGTGATTCTTGCCAACTTCGCAATTGTAATTTATTTTGACTGTTACATAATGCAAGTTCAGTGGTTCTTGGCTTTGTTTTGAAAAAAGACTTATCTTCTTGATGTTTCTGATTTGATTCTGTACATGAACTCAGTATTTTATGATTTTAACCAAGCTTCATTTACTGTATGTCCTTCCATAGTTTTTGTCGACACCTTATCCTCACGAAGGTTAGGGGTGAGCTGGAGCCTAACCTCGCTGAAAGGTGGGAAATACTGTACACTGGCCTGGTCAGCAGTCAATTAGAGACAAACAGTTGTTAGCAATCACCTTTACACCTACAGACAATTTAAAATCTTCACTTACACACGTTTTTGGAAAGTGGAAGGAAGCCAAAATACTTGCAGAAAAAAAAACGCAAAGCAAGAGAAGAACATGCAAACTCAACATAGGACGGCCTGAGCATGCATTTGAACTTCTAACTATATAAACTGATGAGAAGGTGCTTACCACTCAGCCTGCATTCACGACAATACGGAACATAGAACAAATCCAACATGATTCAAATTGTGGCTGGTCAGTAAAAAATAATAACCGTCCTTTGAGGAGATATGTGGCAGCTATGGGGTGGTTTCCATCCATCCATCCATCTATTTTCTGATCCGCTTATCCTCACAAGGGTCGCGGGGCGTGCTGGAGCCTATACAAGCTGTCTTCAGGCATTCAGCGGGGGACATCCTGAGCTGGTTGCCAGCCAATCGCAGGGCACACATAGACAAACAACCATTTGCACTTACAATCACACCGAGGGACAATTAAGAGTGTTACTAGCCTGCCACGCATGCTTTGGGAACGTGGGAGGAAACCGGAGCACCCGGAGAAAAGCCACGCAGGCACGGGGAGAACATGCCAACTCCATACAGGAAGGCCGGAATCGAACCCTGCACCTCTGCATTGTGAGGCAGACATGCTAACCAGTCGAGTACCGTGCCGCCATCCTTTATCATGTGTAGGATCGAATTTTGACACAATCAGCTCGTGGTCCTTTTTTTTCGGTCTGCTTTTGCCCTCTGAAGCACACTGATTGATAACTCCATTTCTATGACGCATTGTACGTTCAAGGTCACAGGATGAATGATAACCGCCCTCCCAAAACAGCAACACCATAAGTGAATTCTGTTTTGGGGCGAGCGTCGATCTAAATACATGTGTAATGTCTCTTCATCTTTTGAGGCATTAAAAGCAGTAATTGGAAACTAAAGCAGTCGACCTTGAGCTTTTTCCTTATTCCCGTCTCCCAAAAATCAATTTCAACTATCTTAGATTGATGATGTCACTATTTTGACTACGGCAACAGTTTGATCTAAAGGAGCCAGCGCCAAGTTATACATGAAAAGACTTTCAAGTGGCCTATTCAAATCAAAAGATTAAACCTATTACTGTGGGAACACCCGTTTGAGACATTGAAGTAGATTTCAAAGCAGTTGAGTGAGGGAATTGTTTCTTCATGGTGAGTCAAATTGAAAGCCAGCATGAGTTGGTTTCTTTGCTGACAAACCGACAAATGTTTCTGACTGTCCACTAGGGTGAAAATGTTCATGTTCAATGAGAGAATTCAAAGATCAGAGCAACGGAGGTGAGATAAAAGTCAGATAAATAAGATCTTAGTCACCAAGCTTTATTTCCAGCTGTCACTTTGCTTGGACGTGTACCTTTCTGCAGGAGCCGCAGACATTAGGAGGCAAAATACATAAAGCACCGGTCATTTACCGTACGTCTTCTCATCCATAGGTAAATATGATCCTCAAATCTTTCTACCACACCCATTATTGACTCAGAGTGAAGAAAGAGGAAATTCCTCTTAATGTCTGAATCCCACCCAGACGGACTTTGATGTTATTTGGGAGCTGCCCTTTCAAAACAAAGACAACTAAGCCTTATTTGAGTAAACTGTGACTCACTAATTCGTATTGTAGCTTGATGGACATCAGAGTTTAAGGGTTGATATGGTCAAGGGATGTGTTTAAAATACAACACGAGTTCATTTGTATATTTGTATCGACTTACGAATTAAAGGAAAACATAAAAGAGGAAATGAATACATTTTCACTGATCCTAATAAATGGCCACTCTGCCTTCTTGGATGACAGATCGATTTTATTGAAAAATAACAGAAACACTAATAAATATGAGCCCGTGAGAAATTAAATCTATTGCATAAGACGCCGGTGCTGAAGAACAGCTCCCTCGCTGTCCACATGACAACATGAGAAGACTATTTGCTCTCACGTGTATCTACTGTAATGCTACTGTACGTGCATTATTTACGCTACATTTGGAGTCAGAACTTCAGTTGTCAATATTTGTATCTTGGCAAAAATTACATTGTAAACCAGGTAAAAACAAATGCACATTTGTCTCGTCTTTATTTCAGAGAAGGAGCACTTCAATTTTAATGTTGCGTATTGAGTTCCTAAATCTGGGCAAGGGTCCAAAGTTACAAGTCCTTACCATTACAAAAGTCAAACTGTATGTCTGGCTATGTTTCACAAGCTAATTGAACATGTTCCTGAACAGAAGGTTATGCACTTAGATGGCATGTCCGTTCATTTTTGGTTGTCAAGCAATATTGTTTTATTTGGACCAACAACCCAGCTACCTCCACATAGGATGATGTCATATGTCTGGAAAATCATGACACAGTGAAGTAAAATGATGATTAAATTTGCAATTAACACATCACACTGACAGGTGAGCGTCCTGCCTCAATGTCGATGGTATCAAACTCGGGGTACCTTACTTAAAATCTGCATTGTTAACTGCTTAGCCTTGGACTACCGAAACAAAGATTAACAGGATTTCCATTTCGCTACGGAAATGACACAGATGCCCTTGCGAAATCCCCTTGTGTAATCAGTGACATCACACTGTAGCTCACGTTGGGTGTAGTTGTACAGAATCACCCTCGCACGGATTCATTGACCACTTCTAAAAACTATTGACTACGTCAAAATGCTATCCTACCTTTAGCACTCTCAAATTAACATCTCACCCATGTTTGAACATAAATCCCAATATGGGTTAAGAATGAGAAGACAAATGACTCTTCAATATGTCTGTACAGGACCGCGGTGCCCGGGTCTGATGATTTATTACGGGCCCATTTGCTCCAGGAACTCCAATAAAGCAAAGTGAATTTATAACCAAGCAAATAATGATCTGACAAAAAAAAAAAAAAAAAGTAAGGCGAACTGAGTAAGGTGAACTATGCATTTTAAAATTAACTTTGAGTTGTTGACTGAGGCTTCATTGACCTGTTTGAGACGGATGCCAACCAGAAATGAGAGATGACAATGTCACCTTTTATACTTCCCAAATAATGGGAAGCCCCTTCATATAGCACAACTTTCCTGAGGTTCTCCCTGTTATCGTTAACAGCACAACACATCAGAAATATTGATGATTTGATCGTACAATCCTTTCTTGAACTTATGACGCTGATTTCTATCATTTGGCGGTTAGGAGGGGTTATTTATTTATTCCCCTCATCTGGCTTCCTTTGTCTTAGCTCACATATAGAAAGGGTTTCTTGATGAGATGCTCTGGCAAATGGTAGAATACAAAACCAATTTTATTTATTTATTTATGTATTACCTTAATAGGTTCAGAAAGGGCAGAGTAGGTCGTCACACTCACATGCACAAAAATGCTGCAAGAAAAAAAAATTAAGTATGTTGTATTTCTCTTTCATCCATTATTGTCTCAGTCTTGGTATGAATCATGTTTAAACATCCAGACAATATGTCTGTTCATACTGAAGTGGATCACAGTATCAGCCCCCACACTGTGTACTCCAGAAAGGATCGTCACAGGTGTCCCAGGGGGACACGGATGATTTTCCTTTCAATTGCACAAAGTAAGGTATACTGATCATTAGCTTTATAGACAGAATTGCTGGCTTTGCCAAGGCATGAACTTTGAATTTGGTGGCCCCTAGGATCTCGTCTACCTTATTAGTAGACAATGTGGTCCTGATGGCTTCAACATTTAGCAACTTTCAGTGTTGCTGGGGGAGGCTTCATTTGCATATGAAGTTGCTGGGATGAAAATTAGAATAAGAAAAGTCAATTGTGCCGTCTGGGTTTGGAGTTTGACCTCAATTTTGGAGTTTCTCAGAGTGGAGGAGCTACTCATCTGGAAGGACTCCAAGTTGGGCTGCTTCAAAAGAAGTGAGATGAAGTGGCTCGGGCATCGATAGATGCCTCGTAAACATCAGGAGTAGTTGTAAGAAATAGATTAGCGGAGATCAGTTGACAGATGGACGATGCCTCGGACAGTTGTGATCACACCTTCCTTGGCAATACCAAGTTCACACAGACACATTATTCTACCACTGCTGTTTATTGCAATGGGAAGGAAAGTGTTGTCATGGTTTCCCACTCTGTAAAGTGTAAACCTATCGTTGAAATTGACATTTGAATGTCAAATATGTTTTCGCTGTGTCCATGGTAGACCAGTGAAACTATCGGGTTGAAAACAGCAGACTACATACCTTCCACTTGTCATCACACATTTGTATTGATTACCTTCAAATTAGATCAGTAAAATAAAATACAAGCCACATTCAGAACGAGTTCCTTTTTTTTCCCAATTAAACCACAGCCTTGATTTATATAACAGGTTAAAATAGAAATTTGAAAAGGTCAATACATAAATAATACATATAGTATTCATTTCTTATAGTATTCATTTCTTATTAATTACTGATAGCATGTTAAAACTGGAGTGAAATATTTCCATGTTTTTTTTTTTGTTTACATGTTTAGGGTGCAGTCATAGCAAAATCATATAATCACAGATCATTTCTATTTTGGAGGCCAGCAACAGTACGTTCTTTGAGTCAGTAGTTTCAGAGATGGCAGTGCCACTTCCCGGTGGCTCAGATTGCCAAGGAAATTAGCATCCGCCCCGTAAAGTCTTTTAGTGTGAAATATGCCCCCGAAAGCACCCGAGATGATGTCATCTGCAGAGGACACGCATGCATGCACACGTGCACACACATTCTCATGTATACGCACACACACACACGTAAACACACTCTTAAGTACATGTGACTTTTATCTCAGTTAAAGGCTGAAAAGATTGATGTGTGTGCGTCCTTAACAATTTGAAAACACAAGAAGAAGGGTTTTAAAATGGCAATGCATCGCTAAAGACACTAGTCACTGTAAATAATTACCTTGTTATATTGGTCGCCCTTATTGGAGGCTTGGTGAGAGCTGAATGGTGCTTGTTAAAGTGGGTGAATCATCCAACTGCAAACAGAGACACAGATCCCCTTAAGTGACTGAACCGATTTAAACAAATAAGAGGAAGTGAGAGATCAAGGTGTTAGTGTTCCTTACCACACGTGCAGACAAGCATTTATTGTAACACCTGTCTGCGAGACTGACTTACAGTAAACGTTGAAACAACATCAGCCTACTGAAATCTGTTTTGGTTGCCATTTGCACGAACATAAGCCCAAGTTGTCAATTAACAGTGCACTATAATTCATATTACGTATCTTCATTCTTGAAAAGTCAGGTCATCGAGGAAAGGACTTTCTGAGAATGATGTGATTTGATTCCAAATTGTTCAAATCGCAACATACTTTAGCCATCAATCATCATCAGCTTGTAAGGGTGCTGAGAAGGTGTGCAAGTGAGGTCAGCATTTGGCAATTGGTGGCATGCTTGAAAATACCGAAGCAGGGTTCAATAGGGCTTTGTCAGCCATGTGCTTTGCTGACACCTCTCTGTTCGTGAAGTGTTGCAACAGCTTTCAAAAGAAGTCAAAGTTTGACAGCAGTATGATACAGAAGGTGTGTTTAAGGCGTATCTCGAACTGCTACTTTTTCCTCACTCCACTACTGCGTTACCTCTTGGGAGCACAACCACTATTTGGCTCCTTGTTTTGATTAGTTTCTGCATGATTAAGTCAAAATGTTTCACATCGTTCAAATGAAGCAAAAGACAACTACTCTTACAAAGTCTGATATGAGTAGTGATAAAAATTCCTAGCACGCATCCTATCACCAAAAAAACGGGTGGGGGTGGGGGGGTTGCAGCTTTCTGGATTTGCCAGGGACCGCTGGGGTGGTGGGTGCAAAACAAGGTGGGCCATTAAAAATGAATGCAAAAAAAAGACGGAAAAGAGGGAAAATGCAACAAATGGGGGGAAATAGCCATTGACATATTAAAGAAAGTATCATTGTTTGGATCTTTTTTGTTAGCAACAGCAGGGGGAGGCTTCCAGCAAGGTCTAAGACATATCATGTGCTTCACTTAAACCCCTGAAAGAGCAATTGGAAGGCCAAAACTTGGCCTGAACAGCTCCAGAGGACTTTGAAGTCAAATAAAGCCACCTCATCGATCACAGATTCAAAGGCCCCTTTTTCCCTCCTCTTGTCTTGCACTCTCGCTTTTCACTCGCGGGAGCCTTTTGTTTATAATGAAGCTGTTAGAAAACCCCTTCACTTCCCCCAGGAAAAAAAAAAAAAAAATCAAAACAGAATAAAACCAAGAGTGGCCTAATGACATAATCACATTTCAATGTTTAATGCACTGCTTGTGACCATTTAATAAATTTCACTAAAGCATGCAGAATAACTGAACACAGTTTAGTACCTGGATTGACATCAAGTGTATAAAACACCCTCAACTATCGTATATTTAACATTACATCACAATTTCCAAACATAGTAACTTTTTTACACTCATATTTTTTATTCAGTTTTATTTGGGAAAAAGTGTGAACCTTGAATGAAATATTACAAAATGGTGGTCAAATTTGTTAATATTTTTAAAAGCACCATTCTGACCGCAGCACAACTATGGGTTGGGTGGAGTGTCCCCCCCCCGCCCCCCCCTCACACACACACACACAAACGGACCCACGAATATCTCCGGCATGGAATTCAGCGAGTCCTTCTGACTGCGCGACTCTCCCACACTGAATTTGAGGGGAGCCACTTCCATCGGCTGGGAAAGAAGCCCGATGTGTTGACCCCCACTATGGTGCAAGCTAGCTGCGCCCGTCTATGAATATACCAAAAGAAAGAAAACTTAACCCAGACACTCAATTGGACTACGCTTTGTGCTAGACCTGCACTGGTCATGAAAAAAGAGCTTTAAGTTGTTGAATTTACAACCACCTCCAAAGTCAAGGAGGATAAGCTGTTCAGATAATGGATGGATTTAAAATACAGTAAACATTGCCCAAAGTACTACACATATTCAATGATAACACTACTCCAAGTATTAATGTGGTATTGAAAGGGACTCTTCCCTAAAAAAAACCCATGAAAGTTGGAATCACAACTATCCAAAATATCTTCAGAAGATGGAGCATTAAGTTTCATTGCTAACTAAGGGTACTACAACAAACCATTGTCGATTACCGGTAATTAAATGACTAACAGGAACAGAGATTTGTTCAATTTAATTTTACAACTTACTGAAGAAGGAAACTATGACTGATGATCTTGACAGCGGTTAATTAGCGTCCCACATTGTATGATTTTTAGTAAGGTATGGAAGAAGGTGACAAGGAGTAGGAAATCCGAGTTCCTCATCTCACACGTCACCAATGAAGCATCTAGTCATGTGATCTGGTCATGTGATTGTAAACAGCTCACCTTTAAAAGGCCCGTACAAATATTGTTTAAACTCTGAAATGACAACGAATAATGAGCATCGCTGAAAAGAAACCAAACAGTACCTAGGAGTGATTCCATTTCAATTTCAATAAATTGCATGCGCATGTGAATACAGTGACAAACGAAATTGTGTGAGTAGCTCTTTGAAGGTGATTGGCGAGATGGCGGCTGCCTTTAGATTGCATGATGTCAGAATAACTTTCCAAAAGTGCACGCTCATCGATGAGCGCAACCTTTTCCAAGGCAATTTGAAAGTACCATCCCAAACTCAACAACCCACGGTCTGCTTGACAAAGGTCAGATAATTGTGATGCCAGTGCTGATGCTTGCCAATCTGGCTTCCATTCCAAGAACTTAAAAACATTAATTTGATGACTGCGATGTTTAAAATTTTTGCAGACAGTGAGGGAATGAAGAGAGGTGTTGATTAAAAGTTGAAGTGCCTAACTATGAAACAGTTTACTGTGCCTTGCAAAAGTATTCAGGCCTCTCGAACTTTTTGACCTTTAACACATTCCAGATTTCAAAGAGGAAGCTGAAGGTTATTGCTAGCTAGATGGTGCAGCGTGAACAGCACAAGCTTTCCCGGATGCGCAGCAGGTGACGGAAGACACGCTTGTGCATTCAGCCCAATGAAGCTTTTTGGGACCGTCTCGGCACTTGATTCTCACTTTTGCCGTTTCATTGTGTTTTTGCACTTCATGCACTTGACAAACAGTGTGCAGATATGTGTATGCATGTGATGCATGCAGTGAACATACCAAATACAAACACAAATAAAACACGTAACCCTTGCTGGAAGAGCAAAAAAGCCAAAGATCTTCAGGAAGTCAACATAAAATTAGACTCAATCTCAGTTTCTCTCACTGCAGGTCATGGAGAGTAAATGACTAAGGAAAAGGAAAATTTGGGGATATACTTTTGGATGATGATCTCATACTTTCCAAAGTTCCTCCCTCACTGCCCTGCTCCCAAACTTTGGACCATTTTTAGAAAGTCAGTTGTGGCACCTGAAATATGAAATAAGCCAATCGGATGCAGTGATTTAAAAATGATTTATGGGAGCTACATGCGAGTATGCCTTCAGGAAGCACTCCTCAGCCCTCTTCTTAATACCCTTGTGAGGGGGTGTACTCCGTTAATTGTTTGTGTCATGTTTTGGTAAACCCAGAACCACTAATTGTTCTTGTGCCATCTGTCTTGTCTTGAGATTTTCCGACCATCCCCTCGCCTGAACTCCCCCATGCCCCTGTGTCTTGCACTGTTCTCGTCAGTGTTCCCTCAGTCTTTGTTGAGTGCTCCTACAGCCTCCCCCATTTCCGCCCGGTGTAAAGTTGTGGGTGGGAGAGCTCAGCCAAGGGTCACTGGTGTACTCTTGCTAGCTCCATCCGTGCGCACCTCTTTTATTTGCTTCATTTCTCGCCACAATCGCAAAATACCGTTTTCACTCTCAGTCACCCCAAAGTCAGTGAGGACACAAGCTGACTTATTCCAGTGTGAAACAGCACACAAGGAAGAAATTGGCAGTATCGTTTACTGACTTTCATAATACTGGCACTCAATTTTCCAATTTTGAGTTACTTACTTGAACTTAAAGCAAAAAAAAAAAAAAAAACGATTTCAAAAGGGTTTGGAGGCAATTCTACACTCCGGAGCAGTGGTCCCCAACCAACGGTCCACAGCCTGGGGCACTTGGTACCATGCTGACAAAGACAGATGCAAAAAAAATAATAATTTGGAGGTGGGTTGGAGGATGAAATACAATGACATCCACCACGCATGCCCGCGGAGCCCAGAATCTGTTTTCCTGCACCTCAATCAAATCCACCAAAACCATGTTATGCCTCCTGTGCCCCCACTTAGACCTCCTTTTAGGTAGTCTACATTGTTGTCTCAACCTATCAAATTCACAAAAACCCTACAAGTGACTTGCTTTCAGCATGAAAATGAGTATGCACCCGTTTTTACGCAGGCAGCAGTCTACTTTCTGTGACCAAATTGTCAGGTGAGATCCGTGGAATGGGATCTCACTGTTCCAAACACGCTAGACTACACTTGCCCTGGCACGAAAATGAAGTTGCACACGTTCATACGCCGAGCACATGGCCGCCTGTTGACCAAAGGGCCCCAAATCCTTTTGCATCAGAACGTCGCAATTTCTGAGATTTTTGTTTTTTATCTAGAGATCAATGCACATACAGAGATTTTTTTTTTTACCATTTACAATGGCTATGGCAAACTCTTCCAAATAATAACGTAACCAAAAACTTGACATCAATGGGCTTTCTGGTACAAGCCACAATATGATAAATGGCACATGACACAAAAACATGACCTCACGGGAAGTTCAAGAAATGTCACATATTCGGCTGTCAAATAATTCAGAGAAACGTTATTAAGCACCACAATGAATAGATTTAATCCATGGAAGGCAATTCATTTTTTCCTCAGAGTGAAATAATAGTCACCTATGCTTACTGCTTACTCCTACAAAATACTATGAACGAAAAGATTAGCTGCACAACCAAATAAACACTCTAGTTTTCCTGTAAAGTACACTAGGTTGTCCCCATAACTTATCTCCAATGTTTCTGTTTGTGTGTGTGTGTGTGTGTGTGTGTGTGTGTGTGTGTGTGTGTGTGTGTGTGGGTGTGTGTGTGTGTGTGTGTGTGTGTGTGTGTGGGTGTGTGTGTGTGTGTGTGAGACGAAAGGGTAATGAGTGCAGTAATGGCTCACATCTGTTGAGCCCAGACTTCAAAACCGGCAAAAATCATCTGCTAATGTGAGCAGCTTAAGTTATACAGCCAGTGAAGGAATATAGTATCTATCTATTGAGCATTTATTCAATAATGACCACGGGCTTGACAGAAACTGGCAAACTGTAGTAAATGTGGCCAAATCAGTGGGGTCACATTCTCCTCGATCATGATTTCATACTCACTGGCGGTAAAGATAATGTCTGTAATTGTTTCTATAACACTGCAACTGTAAGTTTAATGTTGTGCTTCATAAGATTAGGGTACGTGCCTTATCCCGCATCTCGTCTGGCTGAGTTGGTGTTTCTAAAAACATGTTGGATGAGGAGTACGGACATAAACACACGTAGCATAACACCAATATGCACAGTGACAATTTTAAATGAAAAATGCCGGGGCTATACTATAAACACTACAATACTCTCACTTTTTTCACTTCTTTTTAAAGTGGTGGAATCTTTTCCAATAATAATAATCCATTCATACATCCATTTTCTAATATGCTTTTCCTCACGAGGGTCTCGGGCGTGCTGGAGCCTATCCCAGCTGTCTTCGGGCAGTAGGTGGGGGACACCCTGAACCAGTTGCCAGCCAATCGTAGGGCACAAGTAGGCAAACCACCATTCGCACTCACAATCACACCTATGGACAATTTAGAGTGTTCAATCAGCCTGCCATGCATGTTTTTGGAATGTGGGAGGAAACCGGAGTACCCGGACAAAACCCACACAGGCACTTTGTCAAAAAGTAACTTGGTAAAAAAAAGTTACCTTTAAAGTCATGTAATCAGTAAAGCAACAGAGTTGCTTTTTCATGATAACTGTGGCAACACTGCTCGGCTCACAGCCCTTGGGGGGAGCCAATGCTGAGGGTAATTGAGGAGACAGTGTTGTTGATCCTGACAGCCTGTGGTCTTTTGGTCAGGAAGTCCAGAACCCGATTCCGTAGTGATGGACTCGGCCCAAGAATATTCAGCTTTTGCAACAGATTCCGTGGGCTGATGGTGTTTAAGGTGTAGGAGAAATCCAGTAAGATCAGGCGGATGTCAGAGTTCCTGCTTTACAGATGGGCTATAGGGCTCTGTGTGAACCACTGATGAGACGGTATCATCAGAGCAGCGGTTCTCCCAGAAGGCAAACTGGTGAGTATCCATAGTGATGTCGATGGAGTTTTTGACCTGCACTATGATCAGCTCCTCAAAAGCACTTCATGAACATCGAAGTGAGGGATAATGGCCGATCTTGGGTCTTGGGCAGTCTTTCGGCAGGTTGAGATAGGTGCTAATTGGAGCGAGGTGTTGAAAATGTCTGTTAGCACCTCAGTCAGCTGGTGCGCACTGTCCCTCAGTGCACACTCTGCGATAATGTCTGGGCCTGCAATTTTTGTGGGGGTTAATCATTGGCAGGGCTCTCCTTGCGTCTGCTGGGGATTAACTGAGGCAGCCTGTCATTGGATGGAGGTGTGAGGCATCTAGCAGGGATGCGTTTTGGTTATTGCTCATCCTTGGTATTGTAATTTATGATGCATTTAACAACAGATGTATGGCTGGAAACCAGTTCAGGGTGTACCCCGCCAATTGCACGAAGACAGCTGCGGTAGGCTCCAGCATGATCGCGACCCTTGTGAGGATAAGCGGATTACAAAAAAAAAAATGAACATGTGACATGCACACACTTCAATGAAGCGTTCCCTTCTGTACATGATAACTTTGCACATAGCATACAATACTCACCATTGTGCAGGAGGAGAAACAAGCTATTGACTTTCTCATATGAATTGTTCATTTTCTTAGTTTCTTCTACTGTAATTATGTTTCTGCTGCAGTATTCCTTTGTTTTTCTTGTAAAATGTTTATCTACATTTTTGCATTTTACTGGGTTCTGTTCAAAAGTGAAAAAAAAATTACTCATTGTCTCAGATTTAAATGTTTCTATTCTTTTCCTTGGAAATGAAGCATGTGGGTGGTCGGAGCTGATTGTGTGTGTGAGGTTAATGCAAATAACAATGACCTGAATTGCACACTGACCCTTATCATACAAAAACACACACAAGCACCGTTCTCGCAGCAGCAGCAGCAGCCACAGCCATAGACGTCACTGTGACGGCATCCCGCTGTCCTAGATGTCATTGAATGTCATTGTGGGCATGATGTACGATCTCATGGGGCAATATCTTTTCTTATGCTTTAGTCGGGCCATCCAAAGTGTGCAAAGCTTTGGGTTTTCTCCCACAGATGTAATGTCTAAAAAACAACCCCAAAAAACAAAAACAAGCAATTCACAATTAGGACAATCCAACACAAAGTTTACTGTGTGATTTTTTTATTTTTTTTTAACAATGCTTTTGTCATTGTGGGTGTAGTTTGTAGTTGTCTAGATATGCACTGCACCAGACACTTAAAAGAGAATCAAAATAGCTTTTGATTGTGCAGGTATCCCTACTGTTTTTATCATTTTTAATTGTTGAAATAAATCTTATGAGTAAATGTGTTTTGGATATAACTTTCAGAGCAAGGAATCTATCCATCCATCCATCCATCCATTTTCTGATCCGCTTTATCCTCACAAGGGTCGTGGTGGGTGCTGGAGCCTATCCCAGCTCTCTTCAGGAAGTAGGCGGGGGTCACCCTGAATCGGTTGCCAGTCAATCGCAGGGCACACATAAGCAAACAACCATCCGCGCTCACACTCACACCTTGGGACAATTTAGAGTGTTCCATTAACCTGCTATGCATGTTTTTGGAATCATTTCACCATAAGTTAATAGTCACTAGTTTTGCGACTTTTGGCTTATCCAATCAGGAAAAAGAAACCTGGAACTGATTATTTAATTCATACATGCTGGTCCTTTGGTGATCCAGAGTCATATTTTTATACTCATGCATTGAGTTAAACTACATGCAGGCCTGTTTTACTACTGCTTCATCTCTCTCCAGCCCCCTCCTCCGTGTTTGGAGAGGGGAGACTAGGTGATGATGACCAAATCTGATGCTGCTATTCAGGTTCTGCACCAGCTGACCGGAGGCGTCCATATGGAGATTCTTGCATCGGCCATCTTTTGAGGAGGAACATGCATTTCTCAGAAGGGTTCTTCTTGCAGCGCTTCATCTTATTCTGGACTGAATGCTTTTGTAGTTAACATTGTATAACATCATATTATTTGTTAAATGTTGCCCATTCTGCATTCATTGCAGTCTGGTTATCTTTGAAGGGGGATACAAAAGCGCCACCTCCATCTGTGGTCTCCCAGGGTTTGGGCCAGGGGATGTCATTAATATTTGTATACTGCGGGCCTGTGAAACACCCTGAGATTCTGTTGTGATTAAGGGCTGTATAAGTAAACTTGACTTGAATTCTGGGCCACGGGGGAGCTGGTGCCTATCCCAGTTGACTATGAAAAGCAGGATATACGCGGGATTGGTTGCCAATCACACTGGCAATTATAGGAACATACTCATTCATATTCACAGCTAAAGGCAAGTTAGAGTATTCAATTAGCCCGATATGAATGTCTTGAGACTATGCAAGGAAACCGTACTACTCGGATTGAACCTGTGCAAGCACACTGAGAGGAGAGTGCTCAAGGCAAGATTTGGACCAGAATCTCCTTACCCTGTGGAAAATTTGCTCCACTATGCTGTTAATATATTAGTTCATTTTACAGACAACTGACCGTCTAACCCCGCAGTAAATTTCACCTCACATCATTTGGGATCTCCCTGCCCAACAAGCTCCAAATATTCTTTGCAAGCCTGTCGTGTTTTCCATCAGTGCCAAAATGTGAGTTAGCAAGCTCTCATATTCCTGACTCACCACACTCTTCAACACCCACTGCCCTTGCAGCCATTTACCTCAGTTGTCTCTGGGGAGGATCTCTGGACAGCAATGCCTTGGATTTATACGGGAGGGCTTGACTATTATTCATCCGTGCTCATTCCAGATGAGCAGCCTTTTAAAGGTTAATTGCACCGGCTAATTGCTCTATCTCCCTTTTGCTAATGAGGGTGCCCTCCTTGATGATGTCACCAAAACGTCTCTCGGACTACTTTGGTGATGGCTTCTCACTTCAGAAGGACGCAGCAATGTCTAATTTGCTTCAACGTGGAGCAGTAGCTGGAAAGATATGACATTACTGTTGTAAGACACAAACACAAACATGATCATCTTAAACAAAATTACAAAAAAGGGTTTACAAGAACATTGGCATATGGGTTGACTAGTGAGCACATTTGCCACACCGTTCAGAGGGCATGGGTTCAAATCCAGGCTCCTGTGTGGAGTTTGAACATACCTGTGTGGTTTTTCTCTTGGCATTCCAGTTTCCTCTAACATTCCAAAAACATGCACGGTAGGTTAACCGAAGACTCTGAATTGTCCGCAGGTATGAATGGTTGTTTGTCTGTGTGCCCTGTGATTGGCTGATGACCAGAGTAGATTCTCCCCTGCCTCTTGCCCAAGGTCAGCTGGGATAGGCTCCGGCGTACCCGTGACGCAGTTGAGGATAAGCGGTCCAGAGAGAGTGAATGATTGAATACTTATACGTACTGTATGGTACACTGATATGATATGCAACACACTGCATTATCCACTTATTTTGCATAAAGCTGAATAGCCCTGATTTTAGTTTCTGGCAATGCACCATAGTTGAAGTGTTGAAAACACGTACGTGTGCTCATCAAACCTGTTCTTGAAAGAAAGTCGCTGCTCGTGCTTCAATTGATATGAGTACTCCCTAGCCTTTTACGATGGCCATAAAGAGGAAGGAATACTGATGAGCTTCATTGCATGAGGGCTTCACGTTTGCTCTTTAGTGATGTCAATGAGTTCATCAATGACCACATCGAAGAAGAGTCTCAGACTCTGAGCTTGAACACTCGTGAACTTGTCCACAATGTGGCTAATATTGAAAGCTGTTTTAAACAAATGTGAGCGGGTCTAACAAATAGAAGTTTGAGAATGAAAAGAAAATAACAGTACTGTGAAATTAAAGCGGATGAATGAATTTAAGGTCTTGTATCCTTCATTATGCTGTTTTTGCTTTTTAGACTGTGTCCACACAGGTTCGGTTCATTTTGAACAAGCTGTGGTGTAATTTGCTCTGCCTGTCCAATTTGTTTGGTCTGTCTTTGCCAGGCCATAAAATATAATTAGTTGTGTTTTTGTCTAAATTATCCCATTGTTTTTTTTGTTGTGAGTGTGCTAAATTGTAATCCCAGTTGCAGGTGCTCCTCTTAAACCTTGTAATAAAAATGCCACTGATTCTCAATCATTGCATGTCCACAGAGTAGGAATGATAAGCACATCTAGTGTATACAGGTCACACAGACAGAGTTTACTGTTCAGGAAACATTTGTGTTGAAGAACAAAATCTAAGTTTGACATCTGAGACCAGTGGGAAGATACAACATGGTTGACTAAGTCACAGAGAGACAATAGTCAAAGGCCAAGATCTTAGTCTGAAAGTTGTAGGCTTAAATAGAAATGTGTTTTCTCTGCAGGGCATAAAAATACAAAATGGGCTGCCATGAAGACATTGCTGAGACTAGTTATGCATCTTACCTCTAAGGTTGTGAACATTTTACTGAACTATTATCCATTTTTAAAATATTCAATGTTAAGGATTGTGCATGCTGCCTGCAGTGGTGAACCTGCAGCAAAGTACTTTCCAACTCGGCAGGTGCACTTGATCCGAATAGCAGAATTGGGTCCATTGATTCTCTGTCTGGCACAAGTCTTCTGTTTTGGCTCATTCTTGCAGCTTTAACACAATTCGACACTTAAGACACAGCAGGAAGTTGCTCTCACAGAGAGAAAAAGAAGAAACTCCACTGTTGGTGAATATAATGGAACATTAGTCTGCTTGGGTGGCATGGTCTATGATTGGTTAGCACATCTGCCTCACAGTGCAGAGTTCGGGGGTTTTCTCTAGATACTGCGGTTGCCTACCTCACTTAAATAAAAAACAAAAAAAACATATATGGTAGATTAGTTGAACACTCGAAATTGTCCCAACGTGTGATTGTGAGTGTGAATGGTTGTTGGTCTATGTGTGCCCTGCAATTGGCTGGTGACCAGCTCAGGGTGTACCCCTTCTTGTGAGGATAAGCAGTTCAAATAATGAATGGATGGAGCTCCTTTTATGGAAATGGCAAACAGTAGAGGTGCAGAGGCCGGCACTTCAGATGATGTAGTCTCACTATGGGACACCATAGTGAGACTACATTTTCTTTTGGGCTGGGATCGAGCTACAAAGACATTCTCAAAGTACATTCTAGGTAAGTGGTGAGCACAGAATATTGAAAGACACTTGCCTTGAAGGACACCACTTTCCAGCAAAGGTGCAAGCCATTTGTTAACCGAGATGTTAAAGTTGTTCAAAAGACCTTGCCCGCAAATTACTATTTTGCCCGCCCATAATATCTATTTCATGGCCAAAAGTATTCATTTTGCATCCATGTTTCATCTATACTGTGATTACAAAATTTAGAAAATAAATCCTTTGTCATGTCTGGGGCTCCGTAGATCTCTTCTCTCGAGCTTTTTTTTTTTACCTTCCAATAAAACACACAATTGAGGAAAATCCTGAAGTGAAAAGCTCACTTTCTCC